>NC_090177.1:37883302-38483302 GCF_024679245.1 Pseudorasbora parva
GAACAGATTATTTTTGCATGCACTCCACTCTATACGCTGTCTTCATTTCAAAAATGTATTTTGTTTATCAAGTTTTTATTTTAAAAAGCATTTCTTAGTTCAGTTCCTATTTTCAACAAACAAATTCTAGGCGAAAATAACGAAATGGTAAAAAAAAAAAAAAAAGTTACCACCCTACAAATTCAAACATTTCTCTCTTTTAAGTTTAATTAAAGGGTTACTTCAGCGATTAGCATATGGCTTTGTATCAGTAGAAACCCTGGAGTATATTCAAATGATTGTGCTTTCCCCCCTCATATCCCACTGAGACAAGAGATTTATGCATTGTATTTCTGGAAAAATTCCTCCTATGATGCAAATTGACGATATTTACATCATAGGAGGAATGTTTGCCCAAAGGCTAAAGACTACAGCCAGCAGAGGGAGCCATTTCCGCATGTTTTGAACCCGCACATGGGGGATGGGAGATCACACTTAGAGCTCAGCTCGCAGCTGCAGGCACTCATTTAAACCGAGCTATGGTGAGCAATGTAAGTCTTTTAACTTCTCAAATTACTTTCTATGAAAGTTAATCTTCCAAAGGCATGAACTGAAACGCGTGCCAGACTGAACTCGCGTTGTGAATGTATGCCGCGAGTGTAGTCGCGATTACCTCAGCTCTCATCACTCCTGCAGTCAGTGCTCAGTGCTGTGATACTCGCGCGGTGACTCACTCATTATATTGAACAGACTCATTCCGTTTTTAATTGTAGTGTCTTCAACTCAGTCACAGTAATCCAGTAGGAGGCTTTAGGAATGGTCTCACAGAGCAGCGAAGCATTCTGGGAATTGTAGTCTTTCATCCCCATGAGACAAAAATACATTTTCTGGCTTTTCTAAGTCTAGAAGGCACCAATAATAAGGGCTATTGCAGTGGATGGGATATACATAAACCAACATGATAAAGTATTCTTAAAATGCATTCTAAAAATCGAAATAAATCATAATAAATAATTATTCACTGTATTTAGAAGTGCACAATATTGTGCATGTTCATTATCGTGATATATAGTATTACCGTATACCGGCACGTGTCTAATCGTGAAATGGAGTTCAGTGAAAGTCACATTATTACACCATTAGATGATGGCAAATACTGTCTTTATGAACGAGTCAGAACAAGGACGTTCAATCCCCTTAACTTTTGAATGTTAAGTAAAACAATCGCTTTCCTCATCGGACATTCAAACTGATTTTTTTATAACGGATTAATATTATGGACATCGACCAGAAGAATGAATGCCATTTCAGATGCAGCTAATACACTCGTTTAGTCGATCTCTCTCTCAAACTTCTCTCTACTCAACATAATACAATACAGTACTTCGTTAGTACTAAAGTGACGTTTTAGACTCAGTAAAAGAGGCACGGGCTCAACTGTCAAACTGTCAACTTCAGATTTGTATCCGTGGCGGAAGGAAGTAGTTTTTCACAAAAGAGACAGTCCGTTGTTGTTTCTTGTTTATTTACACACTTGTGCCGTCGAACTGTTGTACAAGCTCAATATCACACTCGCATCGGTGCGATTTAACTGTATGCATGTACTGTACTGCATGCTGTGATTACCTATGGCACTGCTATCACAGCCGTGTTGATGTAGTTATATCGCACCGATTCCAGTGTGATATTGCTCATGCGTATAAAAATATGGTAGGAGCGCAGTTCCTTTAGGTAAAGGTCATGTACATGTGAGCTACATCTGGATCAAATTTTGTGGTCCTAACATAAAGCAATGTGTAGTCAAAATCAATTACCGCTGAACTATGTATCTATTATAATTATTATTATTATTATTATGCATGTGCAGAACATCAAAACCCATGGTGAATGGCTTCTCTTCCTTTCTGTCATTTTTTCTTCCTGGGCTATCCAGCCATGACACGGTTTCCATGACTACACCCCACCTCTCTCTGCCAGTAGTATGGCACACACCACCAAACACACACACACTTTCTGACACTGATTCAAGCCGACGACTACACAGAAAAGCTTCTTGACTCTGTACGTTTGTGTGTGTGTGTGTGTGTGTGTGTGTGTGTGTGTGTGTGTGTGTGTGTGTGTGTGTGTGTGTGTGTGTGTGTGTGTGTGTGTGTGTGTGTGTGGCACAGCAAGTGTTCTAGAAATACCATTTAACAAATCACAAAACACACAGTTCCAGTCAGCTCATGAATTATTAATTTCCGCTTCGGTGTGTTTGGTTCTAACCTGCCTGACACACAAGTGTTCGCACGGCCGCAGGTACGAGACTTATCTACAGCTTCTGTAAAACCACTGTGTGCTATCGAATTAAAACGGAGATGAAGAGTTCTCTGAGCTTCAGCACAACAACCACAGCATTCACATTCACAAAACACAGCAGTGTTTAAAGGGTAAATGTGCAAAATGTCTCAATGTTCAAATATTTTCTGCTATCCCCTTTAAACTGCAAAGACATTACATTCACTTATTGGGTACTGGGACAAAAGGCTACAGAAGAAGAAAAAATGGCATTATTTAAAAAAAATAAAAAATATTAGATATAGTAAATCTGATATTTTATATTAGATATTTTATTATCTTAATATTTATAATTATCTAATATATATATATATATATATATATATATATATATATATATATATATATATATATATATATATATATATATATATATATATATATCTTGTTTTTTCACAGCGCAAGTTTTCCCTTTTCTTTTCATTCATTACTGGTCCCACGTTGTAGGAAACCTGTTTGGACTCCATCATTATTTTTGCAGTTTGCAGAAAAGACATCATCCAGTTTTAACAGTCATATTGACATGCTCTCACACACACACACAGCTGTACAAATACAAGTGGACAAAACTCGCTTCTACAGTGAGATAATCACTGTCCCGTCTTTACACATTATACACCTTCACACATATACGGCATATGTGTGCTCATATAACCCACATCATCCACAAACATGAGAAAGAGTGAAGCGACACCGTCCCAACACAAACCAGACAAACCCAGGCGTGGCGTACGGAGGTGAAGCGTGCAGGTCAGAGGTCATGGGTACACACCTTGGCATTAATATAGGGGTCAAATGGGCCACAGCGTTTGAACTCTGTGAGGTCTAGAGAGCTCTGGGAGAGGGAGAGAACAGGAAGGAGATGTGTTCAGCCTCACACATACACACACACACACACTGAACATAAGGACTCAGTGTTAATGAACTGCATGATCACATGATGAAACAGGCAAAAGAAACTACAGGCTGGCTTAGAGTCCGTCGAATGATAAATGTTCAATATTTCTATTGATAAAAGGCAAAAAAGTACTAATAATTAGACAAAATCAGAAATATCAGACAACTAAATTTATTAGCAAGTCAATTTGGCCAATCAAACGATGGAGAATAAACCAGCCTTATCAAATGGCAAAAAATGAAATGAGACAAATTCAGTCCAAAACCTTAATGAATCAATAACAGCAACAAATCAATCTTTTTTGCCTGCCGTTTCATTTCATTTTGAGACATTTCATGCAAAAACAAATCAATGAGAAAATAGCACAATAACAGAGTTGTTAAATGAAAACTGTGATTATGGTGTTACTGAAAAACATGGAGTGAATCACTACGGAATAATAAACGCATGAAAGTCTCTCCAAATTATGCAAAGTGAGAGTGCATTTGAAGACGGGCCGGTTCTGCTTTCCTCTGGGGACCTTTCATTCAGACAATACAAACCAACCCTGTGCAATAATAGGGGAGTACAGGTGCACATGAATATTCAGCTTCATTTGTTAAAAGATGGCACACTGTTGGAAATAAAGAGGGAACCGCTATAGAACAGAAAGGCAAGCGAGAGCAACGAAACCTTTCATTACGCCAGCTCTTAGTCAACAAACATCATTCAGTTCCCAAGCACATGAATCTGTGATTTCATAAAGGTTCTTAAAAGGTAACATAACTACAGTTTACATTCTCTACTGTTTAAATGTAGCTTAAATTTGTAGCTACGTTTGAAATGGGATATAAGAATAGAGCTAACTTACCCTTGTGAAAAAGTACACTTAAAAAAAATTAAACCCTCATGTCAGAGGTCACTCTTCTGCCGGAACTAGACTTGCGTACGGCTTTTACCGGAAGCCAGTGATTATAGTTTATTAAGTTATGAATATGGACATTTATATTTTTCTATTTGTATTTTAAAAAGAAAGGCATATACACCTAGGATGGCTTGAGGTGAGTAAATGGGATATTTTTTTTTTTTTTAATGAACTAACCTTTTAAATAAAAACTGCATGTAATGTTTTGGAAACTTAGGACAAAAGTAATTAGCAGAGCTAACTATTTGGCCTGCTTAAAAGGTACACTGTGTGATTCAATACATCAATCCGTCTTCCGTAATGTTTCGCCTTGCTCTGATTCACTGTGGTAAGTCTGCTATAAATGTTTATATTTTTGATCTGACGGGATGGTTTTTGCAGGAAATTGTGCTCGTTATATCCGTAAATAGAGAGAAATTGCTCCAGCTACTTTGGCGCAGAGGTGGACAGTAACTGAGCACATTTACTTGAGTACTGTACTTAAGTTCACTTTTTCAGTATCTGTACTTTACTGGAGTATTATTTTTTCTGGAAACTTATGACTTTTACTTCACTACATTTGAAAAGACAAATATCGTACTTTTTACTCCACTAAATTTCTATCAAGGTTGAAAGTCGTTTCTGTAGCAGCTCTGAAAGTCGGCGGATGATTTTTTCCATCTTTAAAAGGTTTTTGTTGTTGTTGTTTCAGACAGTCTGTCAGCAATCACTTATAGGGCCCTATTTTAACGATCTGAAACGCAAGTGTCAAAGCGCAATGCGCAAGTAACTTTGTGGGCGGGTCTCGGCGCTGTTGGTATTTTCCCGGCGGGATACATGGCTCTTGCGCCCGGCACAGATCTAAAATGGGTTGGTCTGAAGTAGCTTCATTATTCATAGGTGTGGTTTGGGCGTAACGTGAATAAACCAATCAGAGCATCATCCAACATTCCCTTTAAAAGCAGGTGCGCAAGTTCCGTTATGGGTTGCTATTATTATGGCGTATTTACCAGGCGCACGTCAGCAGCGGTTCACAGCCGAGGAGACTGATGTTCCTGTAAGAGCAGTGAAAGACAGAGAAGTTGTGTTGTATGGGGATGGGAGAAACCCACCCAAAATAGCGTCGGTTAAACAGGCGTGGGAGGAAATAGCCACAATTGTTTCATCAGCTGGCATCCCCAGGACGTCGCACCAGTGCCGCAACGGGCACGCCGTGTAACGGGAGTTGGATCTGCCTCTACTGAGGACCTGACGCCAGCACACCACAATGATTTCCGTCATCTCATGTGTTAGTGTAACAATTTTTTTTTTAGTGTAACAATTTATTATTTGCAAAAATAACTGTTGCATCTGTGTAGATTTCATGAGCAAAGTGTATGCGCGTTGAGCACGCTATACATTATGGTCAAGCATGCGCCCTTAAAATAGCGTAATGAACAACACGCAACGCACCACTGACTTTAGACTAGGTTTTTTTCTGGTCAGTGGCGCAATTGTTTAATGGAACAGCAAAATAGCACCAGGGATTGTTTGCGCCGGAACACGCCTCCTTTTTTGCGCTGAACCGCCCAGGGAGCGCAAGTTCATTCACTAGTTTAGCGACGTGCTTCTGTGGAGGGAAAAGCGCGCTTTGCGTGGGTGCAAAATAGGAATGACACCTGCGTCGGTGTACAAAGTCAATTGCGCTGGGTGCAAGATAGGGCCCATAGGGTCATACAGGGTCAACACTGATCAGTTCATAGCAAAATGGAATAAGACGGTTCTTAGGCACATATGTGTGCACCCATAGCCATACTTTGAAAGTATGTTTCAGTAAAAAAAAAAAAAAAAAAAAAGATTTGTTTAGTTGCCATACACTTGGTGCATGTCTTATAAAATGTTGACCAATATAAACGTCTGGGAGAAAGAGAAGATTAAACAGTTGGGAGAATATCAGATGTGTATCAGTGTATTGGATCCGTGCATTCAGCCTTAAAGTGACAGCAGCTTAATAAAGAGCTTTGTAACTTTTATACACGTATTTAAATAAGTTTAAGTTAGTCATATGCTAGTATGTCAGACGGAGCATCACTGACTGGCTTAAACCATGATGGCATAGTGTGCATTTATACAACAATAATAAAATAATGCATTGGCATAAAAAAGGAAATTTACTTTTGATACTTAAGTACTTTTGAAAACAAATACTTCTGTACTTTTACTTGAGTAAAAATCTATTTTTACAACTTTCACTTGTAATAGAGTAATATTTGACCAGTAGTACTTTTACTCAAGTAATAGAGTTGTGTACTTTGTCCACCTCTGCTTTGGCGTGTATGGTGTGGGAGTGTCATAGGTTAGTTTTCACAACGAGCGAAAGGTTGACATGGTCACGCTAAATCTCTAACCTCTGGGGAATCATCCATCAGTCAAACAAACTGCAAACAGAGGCGAGTCTGCCGGCAAAAACAGAATGCGACGGAGCTTGTAATAAAACAAGAATCAACATTGGCTAGGCTTTTCAGAGATCGCAGAACGGAGGGATTGGAAATGTTGTAAAAGCAACACAGAGATGGTGTTTTTATTACTCAACAGGTGAGTTAGGTGTTTTATTGAACAGGTAAACTGCCATATGTAGCTCTCTATCAGAGTTAAGCATTATCAATTGTGAAAATATCCAAAAACCACTAGAACAATATTATATAATTTTGTTTACTTGTGTCCTTATATTATCCCAAATGTTTCCAAGAATGTTTAAATCCAGAGAAGTAAGATATTTTAAACAGGATACGGACTGTGTGTTGCATATCAGTGACATCCTCTCCATGTTCCCTGACTTCCGAAAACCCAAAAACACTTTAATATATGGTGCGTTTTTTTTAGATAGATGAGAAACTGTTTGGATGCATTCATCGACAGAAAACTAATCATTGTTATACAGCTCAACACAATTAATCTTATTGTTTAAATCTAGTTTTCCTGATTTACTGCGAGTACCATGTTTTACCATGCCTTATATCGCTCTAGCTTACTGCAGTGTGAACAAGTGTCTCATAACAGCTGCACATAGTAGCATTATAACACTTTCAACACACTCAAATGTGTCTGATATGATAAAACAGCACTGCGTTACCACACATACACGAGCGGAAGACGTGACTTTGATTTGAATAAGTGACCTCTAGCAGTCAAAATTACAATTTGTGACTTTCAGCCAAAGCAAAGCACAAGCAAATCAATGTTCTTCCATAAAATGCATGCAGTTTTGTTTTTTACCCACTGGGGCAAACAGTTACATGATGTACCTTTAAGTATCTTTATATGTAATGTCTTAATTCTATAGTCTTTGAAATATGGTGAAAGTTTACTGCAGAATTATAAATCAATTATTTGAACTATTATTTGAACTAATATAACATTTTATAATAATTACTATAATAAGTACTATAAACGATAATTAGATTTTACAATAGTAATAATAAAGTACGTTATATGTTCTTTGATATTAGTTTCCATTTTAGTCAGCACATTGAAATAAGTGTACTTTAAAGCATGACAAAATGCAACAAAAAAAATAATGCTGTAAAATGTATTTTTTAGTTACACTTAATGTAACATTAGAAAGTGTATTAAGTTAAGATATTTGAAAGTACAGTTTTTTAATATACTTAAATTTAAGATTTGAAGAAAAATACAAGTGCACATTCATTACAATTAAGCGCACTTTTTCACAAGGGATACTTTGGTTCACTATTTTAAGGTGTTACAGTGTAATATATTTAAGTACTGAGTATTAATAATTAAATGCATGTACTTACTATAGGGTTAGGGTAGGATAAAGGTTTTGGTTGTGGGTTAGTTGCATATAATTATGCATAATTAACAGTTTTTACTATAGTAAGTACATGTAACAAATGTAACAAGGACACTGTAAAATAAAGTGTTAGCGATACTTCTTATACTACACAGTACAGGCAACTGTAAACATTTCAAACAGTGCACTTTATTGGTGTCACGTCACCTGTGTGTTTCATTCGGCATGAGACATCAAATTATTACCTCAGAAGAAGAAGAAAAAATGCATTTCAAATGCAAATTTGCAGTAAAAATGTTTATATTCAGATACTGGTAGTTATTCATTCTGAGCCTGAATTTGGTTAATCTGCAACTTAAGTGTCCTAATCTTAACTGACAGTCTACTGATCAAACTGTATCAGGCGATGCAGACACACCACACACAACCACACAGGCTGTGTCATATTCTACTTAAAACTAGTAAAAAACAGCTTCGCCCAAATGTGTTATGAGTAAAAATAGTAGGCGTTAAAAAAACAGCTTGTATTGCAGGCGAGACGTCACTGAACTCATGTTAACCATCTTTACACACACACACACTCAAAGTGTAAATGAGAGCAGTGCGAAGCTGTAAGAGGAAGCAACAGTGTTCCTGATAAGCTGCAGCTTTTCCTGAGACATGTCACCAAAAAAAACACATCTAACCTCGAAATTACTAAATTTACACACCCTCACTCACTAGTCAACAACCTCCCAATACCCTACTAATGATCTCAGAGTGTGTGTCACTAAAAGGGTGAATATTTACAGTACAACTTAACTACGGGGAGCATTTATTGTGACTCGTCTCTCAGTTTGGAAGCCTGGCAGAGAGGAAGCATTGCAGATTAAACATTTAAAATATGCAACAAGATCATATTGAAAGCAAAACCATAAGCGGAGGACACTTTGGCCCCGTTTCCAACTGGTACTTACATGGACCGAAGTCAAAAGAAGAAGAAAAACTCACACTCTGCTACAAAAAATAAATAAAAAATTCAAATTTCAATTGTAAAAAGGGCTTTGTTTCATATACTGGAGTCTGGGACTGACAAATGCTGATATCTCAAACTATTAGGGATGGATAATATGCGACTGGGACGCAGGGACAGTTTGTATGCAGGAAGTCTGTCCCACACTCTGGAATGGCTTTAGATAATGCAGTGAAGTTCATTGACCTAAAAAGTCACCCAACTTCACAAAGACATTTGAAATAACTTTCCAGCTCAAATAACACATTTTACACTAAATAATTCATTCAAGTTCTTAGCAAACGCACAATCTTCACAAAATGTTTTTAAAGTGCCCATATTATGCTTTTTCAGATATTTCCTTTCATGCAGTGTAGCTGTTTGTGAATGTAAAAGGTTTGCAATTTTTTACAGTTTCAAGTGTGTGACAAATTAACTTGGTGTCTCCTTAAAAAAAAATAAAAAAATCCTGAACTGCCAAAATGAGCCGCCAACAATTCCAGACTTACTTCTGTAACATACCTGTGCAGGTAATCAGAGCAGAGTAGACCAATCACAACAGACTGGGCCATCTGACCAATCAGAGCAGAGTAGACCAATCACAACAGACTGGGCCATCTGACCAATCAGAGTAGAGTAGACCAATCACAACAGACTGGGCTATCTGACCAATCAGAGCAGAGTAGGGAAAGGAGGGGTTTAGCCAAATCCAGCCAAACGAGGGCCAAAAGCGGTCATGCTCGTGCGCGCTATGACCAGTCGTGTTTCCACTTTCACTTCCGGGCTTGATCAGGCCTTGTTGGGGCTTCCTTGTGGCAACCAGCCAGGGTTTTTTGGCCTGCCGAATACCTTGGTCTAAAGCGGGCCAACTGGGGTGTGAGGAGCGCCGGGAGGAGTCTGGAGATGGCAGGGCCGTGGGCGAGGGTTTCATAAACCAGCTAACATCAGCATTAAAGCATGATTTTTAGCTCAAAACTCACTTTCAGACAGCGGCGAGTGTTTGAAACAACTTCTGTTTGTGATTCACTGCGGGTTCTGAAACCAGACAGGTCATTTCGGCTATCACAAAGCTCTGTTTATTTTATCTGACAGTACGCCCATCATAAAGCAACTCCGGTTTTTCGGGAGCTTCCTCTGTTTTTCTGACTGAAAAAATAACTGTGTTGGGGCGGTGACTGGAGAGAGTGCTAAAGCTCCTCAGGTCATATTTTGGGGTGGAAAATTAAGAGCAAATGGATAGTACGTGCGTCTTCTTTCTTTTGTGAAATAACGGTGAATACCACTTTTATTTTTGTGTGACTAATGTACACTCTTGACACAGTGAATTCATTAAAGGGGTGATGAATTGAGGAATCAACTTTCCCTTGAGCTTTTGATATATTAAAGGTCATGGTAATATAAGAATATCCTGTAAGTTTCAGAGCTGAAAACATCCTTGTTAGTCAAAAAAAAGCTTTTATAGACACCAGGCTCAGCAAACGGTCCTGTGCTTCATACTGACGTCAGTGCGCGACGAAACACACTCCTCTACCGCGCATCTAATCCAGTAACCCCGCCCACCGACTCATGAAGGACTCGTGCTAGCTGGTCAACAGCAATAAACATGCAGAGGAAGATTAAGATATTGAGCAATTCCTGGTTGTGGAAGAACACAGTCGCTGCATTAGCTTCCTTCGGATCCTAATATTAGGAATGAGTGGTTGAACTTTTTTTTTAATGAAGTTCCAACTCACGTGGGGAAGACGTTCACTTCAGTTCACTGCGGGATCGTTTCTAAACAAATCTCCGGTCGATGCTGGATTTGGATCCGACAGGAATGGTGCAACACACTTATGTGAGCAAAACGTGTTTTTATATAAGTACTGCATTGTTATAGATTGTTTTGCTTATGTGTACGTGTCTAACAGAACATAACCTTAAGCAATCTGGACTCAGACACGTATGGGCCAGGGATCGCAAAGCCCGACAGGCCAATCAATCTCATTATATATTACAGGTGCTACAGGTCAGAGGCCATTAGCCCGGCCTGGCCCGATGAAAGCCCTGGCTCTCTCTGGCCCGACAGTGGAAAAGCAGAAAAACACCATTCCCTACGTTAATCCACAAAAACAGTTCACTTAAAGGAGTGAATGTAAACAGTGAATTCAGACAGCCGTTGAGTGTACGTTGGCTGCACACTCATTATTGCGGTGCAATGAGGGATTGATAAGTGCACTCAACAGTGTCAACTACGGTTTCGGACACCATTACAAATGGCTTTCCCTTTAAATAATGCCCCATTTGAGGGTATAGGGGGACTTCGGATTCAGATTAAATTAGGATTAAAATTATTGTAGGAGACCGACCAAAAAAAATAAATAGGAACCTTTAAAACAGCATAACAGAGGCACTTTAAACCCTCCAGAAGGCCAAGCCCTATTCCAGATCAGTGTAACAGTATTTCATTCATGACTCATAACTACTTTCTGTGGTAATAGCAAGCCACAAGCGCTGCTCATTGGCATTATATTGTAAATAACCCAGAATACGGCTTTAAACGTGACACTCCGTGTCGGGTGGTCAGACCTGCTCATTGAGTTTGGGATGAGATGGACCCTGATGGACGAGAAGTTTGACGATCCGCTGGTCTCCCTTCCACGCCGCCAGGTGCAGAGGGTAACAGCCCTTGTTGTCAGCGATGTTCGTCAGAGCCTCGTTCCGCAGAAGTGCTTCCACCACATCGCTGAGAAAGAGAGACAAAAGCACATTTAAATGACAACAAGACAAAACCGAAACAAATATCATGGTCAAAAGTCATCAGGTGACAGGACTCACCTGTGTCCATTTAAAGCAGCGTGGTGTAGAGGTGTGTATCCAGTGCTGTCCACACAGTTCACATTTGGACCCCTCCAGATACTGCAAAACAAACAGACAACACATTATGTATTATAATAATGAAAAGGTTAAAAAGTAACACTGCATGTACAAACCAACAATGCAGTTTTGCATTAAGGAAATCAGCATATCAGAATGATTTCTGAAGGATCATGTGGCACTGAAGACTGGAGTAATGTTGCCATAACTGCTGAAGCTCTTAACACAGTACCACCACCACGATATAGAAATAACTAGCAGAAAAAGTGTTATCATACTATGACATAGGGCTGGGCGATATGGCCCAAAAAAAAAATCCCCGATTTTTTCACCAAAAATTCGATTTACGATTTAAAACGATTTTTTCCCCCTTCTACTTAAAATCAATCTGCAGATGACAAAGAAATTGTTCAAAACAAGTTTTAACTTTATTTTGTTTAGGTAAAATTAAATATTTGCAGCTTGGTAGAAGTGCCTACCTGGGGTGCAAAACTTTCCGCATGTGAATAACCCCCGACTATTCCACAGTATAAATGGGCACCATATCTTTTGCAATATACAGTATACATATCAAAGGTTTATGAATTGATATGCAGATAAAATTAACTTTTATTAACAACAGTAATGTGCAAAAAAAGTATAGGGAAAATTTAAATGTAATGCTCTTATTAAATATACATTAGCATTGTTCTTTAATAGTCTCACACTGAACTGATCGACAGCTTCAGTGATTATTAAAGGAGCTCTTTACTTTACTGTAATTTAGTCACAATTTGAAGAAAAGTTTAGTTTTTCCTGAGACTGTGACTTCGTACTTTTCTCCATATATTAGGGAGTGGAAATCGCTAATAAATCAATAAGTGCTCTTCTGCTGGTTATAGTGGTGGGCATTTCATATCTTTTTTTAAATAAAAATGCTACAAAATGGATTACACATTTTAAAAAAATAAACTAAAAAAAACATTCCACTATTTCTTTCACAAGACCCCCTTTAAACCTTTAGTTTTACAAACCATCACATTAAAAATAACTTTACAGTCGGATATCTAGAGCTTTGAAGTAATGGAAATAAGTGTGAAGCTCTTGAAAACCATTGGAAAGTGCTTGAATTTCAATCTCAAAAGGTTGTACGAATCCTGAGATTAATGACAACAACAACAACATTAAATCCATGTGGTTTTACTACAGTACAATCGTGGTAAATGTTGGTGTTTTGTGACTGAAACCCCTGACCTTCGCTCAGCTCTGTTACAGCTGATATCTGTGGTTTATAACAGAATTCTGCCCCGACCGCTTCCACTAGATCACAGTAGCGATGGTATTAATTCTGTGGTGAATTTAAACGGTCTCTCACTGGATCACCAGCGCTGTGTATCGTGTCTGTCACGAGATTGGCCCGTGTGTGAGCTCGCGCTGTGTTCGTGTCAGCGCAGCTTTAAATGAGTAGGCTATAGCGCCTAGCGCGGTTCCGTTCAGACTTCAAACACACTTTGCAGCGGGGTATTGTTAATTGTTCTGTGAAAAACTGAACCAATTACGAATGACACTGTATGTTGTTAGACGCGATCCTTGTTGTTTGTGTACCTCTGTGGCAAACGCGCGCGGGGAGGGCTGAGCCATTACGGGAGCCCAGAGGGGAGCGTCGGCGGATTTGAAAGAGAAAACCGATTTTCATTCACAAAAATCGTCGTAAACTAAAAACTCGAATTAATCCATAAAATCGATTTATCGCCCAGCCCTACTATGACAGGTGCAATAAAGTAAACAAAAAAAGTAGCAGCAGCTTTGTTTACGGGGTTACTGGGGTAACGGTAGGCCTGCCACGATAACAAATTTTGCTGGACGATAAATTGGCCAAGAAATGATTGCGATAAACGATAATATTGTCGTTCTGAGACCATTTTCATCTAAAATAATGATAACGGCATAAAAATGCAGATACACCTTTTCACTAAAAATGGAAAACATTTTAAATAACCACAAAAAAATGAACAAAACAACCAAAAACAATAAAAGCATGAACTCTCAGTCTGTTTAAAAAAAATGCATTTAAATAAGTACTATTTATTTTTATTTTTTTATTATTATTATTATTTTAATTACTATATCTTTACGACTGTTTTAACTATGCTTGTTTTTAATTCTTTATTCGTCCATATGGTATTCTTTTTTTTCTCATGCATTTGTTACCACTATTTTAATTAATTTCTATGTAAAGCACTTTGAATTGCCATTGGGTATGAAATGTGCTATACAAATAAACTTGCCTTGCCTTGCCTAAAAACAATAAATAAAATGGATGAAAACTGCAGCGGATGATTGTGTTTTAGGAGTATATTAGTGGCGGCACGGTTCACAAAACCCTCGGTTCGGTTCGTATCACGGTTTAGGCTCACGGTTTTCCGTTCTGTATATCATAGCCTAATCATGCACAAACTGAACTTGACCATCTCTGAGGAAAGTGATATTTTGATACAGCAAAAGAGAAGACATTGACATGACATGCTTTTCATTTATTTGGCAAAAAAAGGAGAATGTGTATTGCTATCTCTACAGGAACGTATGTGCCTTTTTAGCACACAAAGATTGAACTGAAGAATTAACTTGCGTTTATCAAACTTCAGTGTAGCTTTAAGCCTTGTTTATACACGACGCGTCCGCTCGAGCGCGAGGGTGTGCGCGACAAAAATGACTCCGACGCGGAGTGTGCGAGACCCCATTTCGCTTGCCGTTGTGCACGACAAATTTCGTAACTTTGCGTGTGGCTCCGCAGCCGAAGAGCCTCGAGTTCCCGACGAATCTGCTGGCCGAGAATGAACTCTCATCACGCCGCACCCAGTCTGCGCGTCGAGTAAACACCTCTCCAAACGGACGAGGCGCGAGCAGTCAACGAGAGAGACGAGGAAAACAAAAAAGCATGCAAATGACAATCGCGGCCGAAAAAAATATCGAGCTCATTTTTTTTATCTTGCAATTAATTGACTATCGCGACAGGCCTAGGTAACGACTGCATTTCTGATCTTCCATCAGCGCCATCTCCTGTCAAGAGTTGATGATAGTTGAGCATTTTAACCGTTTGAAGAAAAGGTATTCTTAAAATGCATTCGAAAAATCCGAAACATTCGTAATAAATTATTATTCACTGTATTTTGAATAATATTTAATAATAATAATATTATTTCAAAACATATTGTTAGTTTTTACTGTGTGTTCGTTTAACTAACCCTCATCCCTCCCTCACACTGTTACAAATCCTTCCCTCGCGGGTCAAAAATGACCCAAAGCCCTAAAATTAAACTTTTTTGTGTGTGTGTCCAGAAAGCTTATTATATAAGAATGCAATTTAATGCCGTTTTTTTGCAGATTGTGTTATTTTTTATTAAAATTTTGGCTAGATTTTAATAAAATAAATAATAATTTAAGCACATTCTTTCAACTTATTCAAAATAACTCAATGTCCTCCTTCTTCCATTGCTCCATGGTCCAGTTCTGATGCTCATGTGCCACTGTTGGCTATTTCGGCGGGGTCAGGGCTCAGCACGGGCACCCTGACTGGTCTGTGTCTATGCCGCCCCAAACGCAACAAACTGCGATGCTCTGTGTATTCTGACACCTTTCTATCAGAACCAGCATTAACTTCTTGAGCAGTTTGAGCTCCAGTAGCTCCTCTGTTTGATCGGACCACACGGGCCAGCCTTCGCACCCCACGTGCATCAATGAGCCTTGGCCGCCCATGACCCTGTGGCCGGTTCTCCACTGTTCCTCTTGGAGCACTTTTGTTTTGATAGATTGTGAAGAGATTAGTGTTGTCAAAAATATCGATATTTCGATATATATCGATACTGGAATATCTGAAACTATACGATTCTCAGTTTTTACAGTATCGATATTAGCTGCGCTCTCCTCTCTGACCGTCAGCGAGTTGACACACACCGGCATATTCTCCCTCAGCCCGGTTAACCTCTGAGCACGGCGAACGCGCGTTCTGCTGAACTTTTTCCTCATGACAGTGTGTTAGTGTTAGTGTATGATCGGTCTGAATTTCGCGCGGGATTGCACATAAATTAATTCTACTAATCCCCGCAGATTTCGTGCTCCACATCTGAAGCGCACACACACATAGCCTACCCTAATAAAGCCGCCTCTGACATGATACAAGTGCAAACATTTGCTTCCTTTTCCAGCATATTATTGGTCAAATACACTCAAAGAATTATCAGTGCACATCTGGAAGAGTATTAACGTAAACACAGTCGCAAACAGTTCAGGAAGAACGAGTAACAGGAACAGTGTGGATCCATGCGTCTGTTAGTCTTAAAGGGACCGCAGTCATTTGTTATTCAAACTACAAAAAGACAAACGATCAACTGCTCTTGACTGATCAACTTGTGTAACTTTAATAGTTTCATCTGTACGCTATTGAATTTTTTACAAAGAACATTATCCAATGTTGTTTTAAATGTAATTACTATGCATTTTTTAAATTCAGTTTCTTATCTGAATGTTAGACCTACCTGAAAAAATAAAGCAGTCTTTTTAATTTGTATCTTCTATTCTATTGCATTTATTTGTGCTATTGTTTGTAATCTGTTTATTTGTTCTTATTTTATTACTGTTTACTCGTCTTTTTAAATTCAATTTACCATTCGAAATCAAGCTTTCTTGTGCTGTGTGT
This sequence comes from Pseudorasbora parva, assembly GCF_024679245.1. Taxonomy (NCBI): domain Eukaryota; kingdom Metazoa; phylum Chordata; class Actinopteri; order Cypriniformes; family Gobionidae; genus Pseudorasbora; species Pseudorasbora parva. The sequence goes on from NC_090177.1 coordinate 37,899,712, forward strand.
AAGCTATTGCAACACAATTACCCCATTGTAAAAAATACATTGAGATGGCAAAAATTTGTGAGATAATTTTAATAGTAATTGATCAATTGATCAATAATTGTTCAAATCAAAATGATGCCCAACCCTAAGGAACATGCTGGCCACATGAATTTTTAGTAAAAAATAACAATGAATAATAAGTTCTGTTGTCATATTAAGCATCTTATCTTATTTATTTATTTATTTATTTTTTTACTGTGGTATCGATTTAATATCGATATATCGATATTTTAGTCTGATATCGTATCGAAGTCATAATTTTGGTATCGTGACAACACTAGAAGAGATATGTTTGATACCTGATTTTTTTTAATTTATATATATATATATATATATATATATATATATATATATATATATATATATATATATATATATATATATATATATATATATATATATATATATATATATATATTTATGCCAAGCTCTAAAATATATCAGATAAAAATTAAGAAAAAAAATTACTCCCTATAATGATTCGTCATCCACAAAGAAACAATTTTATCAAATGCTATTGAAAGTTGCTTCAGACAATAAGGATTGACTGAGAATCACGGGTACCCATCGATTTGAATGAATCGATTTAACCAATGTAGTTTGACCAATGATTTTCCAAGTCATTAATGAGTTCTGAACAAAAATCTATTATTTTTTTGTGATTGCTGGGGGGAACATCTATTTATATGTCCGCCGCTAGATGTTAACAACTATACTGGTGTACAAACCACTTTAACAAGACGACAACGACAAAGCCGACGAAGAAAAAGAAGACTTGAACGTGGCTGAGAGGACGTTTCAGCCTCCTGAACCTCAAAATAACGCTCCATAAAGAAATTCACAAATACTCCAGTCCTGAAAAATCACAATTTTACTCCACAGCTTCCTCCATTATCGCAGCTATCATGTTTGCTTATTTGTAGACACAGAAAAGCCGGGCAGTCCTCTGATAACCTTGTGAGGGTTTGGACTTTGAGTGTGCTGGTCTGATGTATGATTCATGGCATGGCAATGAACATCACACAACATCCCTGCATCATTCTTCCTGCAGGACAGTGAATTCCTCAAGCAATCTGCTCTAGATTAATCCGCTGGTCACCACATTATAAAACGTCTTTTTTTGTGCCTTTGAAAGACTGGAACAATTTTTTACAGGAGCAATTGTGGCAGACTTTGAGCGCGGTACAGATTATTTTAAATCCCTCATAATGCATTTGGGTTGGTTTTGATCCGGAAGAGATACATATAAATGTTTATAACACTTTATAATAAGATTTAATGTGTTAACACACGTTAACTTCATTAGTTGACATGAACTAACAACAAACAATAATTCTAAAGCATTTGTTAGACTTATGACGCGTTAATTTCAACATTTACTTATTAGGAACATGTTTCTGATCAGATTTTGATTGCATTATATATTTAAAAAAATAAAGAAAGAAAAATCAGGACAGATTTTAAGATGTTGGTACACTTTACCAATTCCAAAAAAATTATGAGAACCTGAAAAGGCTGGACACCTGGAAAAGACAATCACATTCCCTCACAAGGCTATTTTTAAATAAATGAATTGGCCTCACAAATTGGTCACATTCACACAAATTCAATTTTAGCATAAACATGTACAACTCTCCCAGTGTGCTTGTAAATTGACTAAACTACAAAACACACAGCTCTTTGTCTGTTTCCAAACAGCAACTTCTGCACACTGGACCTCACTAAAAACATCCATAAGCTGTGTACCCGACATAAAGACATAATAGACTGAAGGGGAAAATTCTCAGAAGCTGTAAACATATTGTGTACTGCAGTGTGTATGGTATACAGGAATATGATTCACAAAGACGGCACCTAGAAGAGAAGAGTGTGATCACGTGCTGTGCAGCATGCACTCGCTCCCTCGCTCGCTGTCAAGACAAAGAAGCACAAATGAAGACACAAAGCACACAGACAAAAGAGGAAGAGGAAAGGAGAAGCCGGTGGCAGAGGGGCTCTCAAACTGTGCTGCAGGCTCCACCTCTCTCAGCCTTTTCTCTCACTCCAATCTGCCGTTCCCGTCACTCCATAAGCCAGGAAACATCATACAAAGAGGGGGGGAAACTGCAGCACAGCAAAGTTGCTTCGCAGGATATGTAATAAACCGACATTATTTTACCTGAATACAGTGATGACCTCTAACAAAATTGCTCATTTTTGTTTTGAGTCATATATTTAATAATTTTATAAATGACTGAAAATTTGGTAACACTTTGACCCATTTTCAGCATTTCGCACATTATTGAACTTCAACAGACTGAAATAAATGAATTCCAGCAATGCTGAAATATTGTCTAAATCTAAAGGATATTAAAGGGTTAGTTCACCCAAAAATGAAATTGATGTCATTAAAGGGGGGGTGAAACACTCAGTTTCAGTCAATCTCATGTCAATCTTGAGTACCTATAGAGTAGTATTGCATCCTTCATATCTCCAAAAAGTCTTTAGTTTTATTATATTTGTAAAAGAAATATAGGCTGTACCGAGTCTTTCCGGAAAAAACCGAGCGCCTGGAGGCGTATCGTGTGGGCGGAGCTAAAGAATGACATATGCGCAAAGCGGTGACGTCCTCAAGCGTGGAGAAACCCATGGCTATCTCAGCTAATAGATATGATCCAGAATCTAATTCGGAGGCTGAAATAGAAACAGCAACAGCAGGACGTCCGTCTCTGTGGTAAGTACTGTATTTAGAGGCCTGTCAACATGACATGATTCGGTTTATGGACTATTGTATGCGACCAAACCTTAGTAGCAAGCAAAACGGTTTTGCACGTCAGACTAGTGTAACGTTATAAGTTACATAGAACAACAATGAAGTCTGTTAGCGCATTTGAATGACGAAGCATGCGATCATGTCGTTTACTGATGTCTACTCACGCGACGATAAGCAACAGCACAGACATTTGAAGCAGTTTTACTCACCGGCTGCTTCCAAAGCAGGACCGAACCTTTATCGCTGGGAACGCTCCGTCAAAAACACACTTCTTGGAGTGTGGAGATCCACTTTGCGATGCGACTGAAGCATTTCTGCGTTCAAATCGGTTCAAATGCAGCGCTGCCTTCCCGGAATGCTGTGCTGAAGCGTTGAAGTCGCCTTAATGTCAAAGTGGAGGAATGAAGTGGAGCGCGGCGCAGACTATAACCGACATTAGTGTTCACGGACGAGTGGATCTGCAGCTGAGAGCAGTTTACTGTTTACAGCGTGCATTTCCTCTCTCGCGCTAGTGACGCACGCGCGCACCCTACCGGGAGAAGAGCCCGTACGGCCCATACAAGGACCTTCCGATCTTTTAACGTCAAGTAGACCCATACTCGAAAAAAACTCTCCGAAACTTGTGAGAAACCGGAAGGAGTATTTTTGACACAGAAATACTCCATCAAACGTCCAACATTAGTTTTTGAAACTTTGTCTATGTTTAGGATGGGAATCCAAGTCTTTAACAGTGTAAAAAGCTCAGTATGCATGAAACAGCATTTCACCCCCCCTTTAATGACTCGCCCTAATGTCGTTCCTCCCCCGTAAGACCTCCGTTCATCTTCACACACAGTTTAAGATATTTTATATTTAGTCCCAGAGCATATGCAGTCAATGCACACTATACTGTCCATGTCCAGAAAGGGAATAAAAACATCATCACAGTAGTCCATATGAGACATCAGTGGGTTAATCAGAATCTCTTGAAGCATCGAAAATACATTTTGGTCCAAAAATAACAAAAACTACGACTTTATTCAGCACTGTCTTCTCTTCCGGATTTGTTTTAAATCCTCCCGAGTTTGTTGAATCAGCGGATTGATTCATGATTCGGATCACCAATGTCACGTGATTTCAGCAGTTTGACACGCGATCCAAATCATGAAGCAATACGCTGATTCATGACCGTTTGAATCTTTATTTGAGGTTTGAAAACAAAATTATAATTAATAATTGTGTGCATAAATTCTCGCATAATTTGCATACACCAAACTGCACCAGAAGTTACAGTGACCACTAAGACTAAATGCGGAAGTGATCACTTACAGAGCCAATGTTAGGTTAAAAAAAAGTAACGTTTTGATTTTACAGTACAGAGTTTTCGTTTGATTATGCAACATTTTCCCCCTCCATACAGCACATCATAATACAGGAAGATAAAGAAATATCCTTCAACTAAATCTGACATGTCCCACCAAAATGGGCATCTCCGGCCCACTGCGCTCTATTGTGACGGCGCCATGGCAACTGACGTGCCGAAAAGGGTCTGGCTGGCGAATGGATCGACCCCGTGAAGCCTCCACCATGACACTGCAGTTCTACACAACAACTACAAACCTCATAAATCGCTTTCACAACACAAATGCCAAGTAAAAATAGGCAGCTCTGATGTGATGCTTTGACAACAATGCTTCTCCAACCCCTACAATGAGGAGGGAGAAATGTCTACCCAGCATGCTGTGCAGGAAAATTGAATTCTTGGAGTACTTCTAGTACACTTTGGAAACGGTGGGAAATGTTGAAGAGACTCCATCTACAAAAATGTTGAAAATGTTTCGCATTAAGCCATCAAATGAAAAAAAAAAATGAACATTCATATTGTGGAACAAAGAAATATATATTTTTCAAGTTGTAAATGAAAGAGTATTGGGGTATGTTTTACAGGAAAATACCAATTCAGGTTTGTTTGGCATTATTTGATACAATTTGGTACAATTTCACAAATATTGGCAAGTAAGTACTATTTATGGCCAATGTTTTCCCTGCCATTCACCTGCTATTGCTGCGATTTAAATAAACTGCTTCGTTCAACACACAGACATCTGTGGCCTTCTGTCCTTGCAGCATATTGCCTATGTGAAAAGATCAGCCCATCAGAATATATTAAGAGGCTGAGCGGCTGTGAAGGAAAGAAGGCTTGAGTTGGCATTAAGGCCCAGAGCTCTGCCCGCAGCCAGCTTCAGCCCCACTGAGCACATCTCTGACTGGAAGCCGGCAGGGAAGCACATTCATTCAGGCCTCGGATTAAAATAATGAACAAACAGAGAGAGGCACCTTACATAACAGCTTTCATAATGTCAACATTTAAGCCATTACAGAAAAAAAAGCTCAGCATGTGGGAAAACCGCATATGGTGGTTTCAGTGCATGGAAGGGACTTTAAAAACGCAGTTTGTCGAGCTACAGTTACTCATAATTCAAAGAAACTGCAGTTAAGATACTGTTTGAAACTACAACCTATTTATGAAGGACTTTTTAAGAGACAGTATGTCCTCCCGATATCGTTTTACATATATTTAGGCAATATGACGCAAGCAATATTGATGCTTACCATAGTATTTTTTTCCCACTATGGTAGTCAAAGGCTGCTGAGATCTGTTCGGTTACAAACATTCTTCCAAATATCTTCCTCTGTGTTCAGCAGAAAAAAGACATTTGGAACAGTTTGGAACAACTTAATTTTGGGGTGAACTATCCCTTTAAAGGTGCACTATGTAGTATTTTTGCAGTAAAATATCCAAAAACCACTAGGCCAGTGTTATATATTTTGCTCAGTTGAGTTCTTACAATAGCCCCAAATGTTTCCAACTATTTGTAAATTGTGAGAAAATTGCTATTTAATGAGCCGGGACGTCTGAGGGAGTCGTCTGTCAGTTGCGTCCTATCTGCGTTACTCTCGGTTTACGGTTTTATTCTGCAGAAGCGCTTTACTCTTAGCAGTGTGAACAAGTGTCACAGCAGCCGCTGAGCGAACGCACAGAGTAACGTCATAACATCATTTAAACACAATCAGATATATCTAATATGATGAACGGAGCTGCGTTACCTCATACTCATGACTGGAAAAGTGGAAATGGCACCAGCTACTGTGTCCCGTCATAATAAAAGTCCCGCTGCTCGCGAGTTGTGTTTGTGTAACAATCGCTCGAGCGGCCTTGCTCAGCTCCTCAACACTCGGTCCTGCTCTGCTTCACACTACAGTAAGGTTAATAGTCCTTTCCCGATTCTTTCCCTCCGGCTGTGAGGTGACGACCACATGTCCCAAGATTCTGCGCTCAAACTTGGAGTCATCAAACTACACCTTTGTTTTGAATGGGAGCCCTCTAGCGGATGGAAAAAATACATAGTGCAGCTTTAACAAGACGTTAATATTGAGTAGCTTACCCTTTTAACACAGTATTGCCAGTTACCTTACAGGTTTTTGCCTCATCATCGAAAAAAGTTCTTAATGTAGCCACAAAAAGTTAACTGTTGTACATAAGCCGTGTCTGAAATTGGCCCTTTACCATTATAAAGAGCATTATTTTAGAGGACATCCCGCTGTAGTGGTGTCCGAAACAATAGAAGACATTATCAAGTGCACTTTTTCAACCTTCTATAAAGCACCATCATAAGGGGCTTTCGTGCCAGTTAGTTATAGGAACTAAACACCAGGATAATTCCCAGAGAACTAAAGGTTCCCCCATTTTCCTGGTTGCATTCGCGCTGCCGGTAGGAACTCTGAAGTGACGAAAGCCACACTTCTTGTTGTGACTTTTATTTTGACAGCGTTGAGAAGGCCAGAGACTGAGCACACACTCAGTCACCGTCTTCATTAGTTTATGATCTGTTTATCAGTCCTGTCTAATACGTTATCAGATAGAACTATTATACAAAGAAACTGGACAGTATATGAAAAAGCATTATTACACGGCTCTGTGAAATACTTGATTCTGATTGGTCAATGCGTGCATTGGAAGATAAAGAATTCCCAGAAAACAACCGCCAAAATTGAATAACACCACTCATCCGGGTACTACGAGTTATCTTGACCGGTACTACTTATATGCTTAACATATCACACCATGTATGACGGCGCTGTCGTCGACTGTGTGGTGCCATCGTGTGACTGAAACACTTAACCCCCACGGCTTACAATGGAAGAAGACTTCAAGTTGTTTTACTCATGATTTACTCACCCTCGAGTCATCCAATGTGTATATGACATTCTTCTTTCAGACAAATAAGATTGGCGTTGTCTTTAAAAAGTCCTTACTCCACACAGCTCCGGGGATTTAATAAAGGCATTTCGTCCGATCGCATTCCGTATTCAACTTACGGGAAAAGTGTTGAAAGTGCCTCTGCAGTTCAAAGTATCTTGAATTGCGAGAAGGCACTTTTAACTATTTTTCCAAGGAAGGCGATCGGCTGAGCTTTAAGTTTTAAAACATTTTTCTTGCATAAAGCAGCGATTAGCTTGAGAAGTCTTTATTATTAACCCCCAGAGCCGTGTGGAGCAGGTTATTTGATGGACAGATGCATTTTTATGGACTTCAAAAACAGATCTACAACTACAGCCAAATCTTGGATTAGCCGGGACTTTTTAAATACAACTCCGATTTTATTCATCTGAAGGAAGAATATACACCTAGGATGACTTGAGGGTGAGTAAATCATGGGCTAATGCTTTTAAGCATTAATTTCAACATATATGGTAAAACAACAAATCAAATATTTTCAGCAATAGATATAGGCTTAAAGCAGTTTAGAACTGTTTTTCTTCGCGGAAGCTTTTGCGTAAGAGCTAATAAAATATTTAAACCCAAGACAATATTTTTGGTCTAATTTTCTTGAGTCAAGTAACTGTTAGCCATGTAATAAGCAGGATAAAATACACCCAGCCGGTTGTTATCGCAGAATAAACCCCTTCAGAGTGACGCAAGACCTGAACACTCTGTCGGGGTTTTATCTGCTAAAACAACCGGCTGGGTGTCCTTTATCCCTTACTTAGCGTCTGTCGTGTGGTTGATGTCTAAAGTCTCTAGCTGAGCGAAAATACATAATCACGTTTCTCTTGGTACCATCAAAGTTGCGATGTATTTTCTCTTTAGCGTAGAGATCGAGTGGTCCATCTATCACCGTTTTCCATGTTCGCCGAGTTGCTGGCATTTCACATGCATTCAGCCAATCAGCCTAAAAGAATAAAATATTGACCTTTTTTGCCTCCAAAACACAATTTCATTTCATAATGTTCATGAAACATGCAGATGGTTGCTCTGACCATCAAATATCAGATGAAGAGAGTTTTTATCCACTTTTAACGGTCCACCTTTTGCATTTCTCTGACATAGAGTCAATATATTTCCTCTGAGAACTTCAACACTAATGTTATCCCATGCCTTCTGCAAATGAAGCCAAAGGCTTTCCTTTGAATGCCCAATAGATCTGTCCAGCTTGATTTCCAACTCTGGACTTTGTAGGGGCAATCCATTATGTTCAATGTTCCAGCAGATTCCTTCTGTCGCAGGGCAAGAGTTAGAAGAATCTTTCGGGTCATTGTCCTCTGGAAAAAAAAATCCAGCCCCAAAAAGATGACTCTCAGATGCTAAGTGTTTTAATCACTTATATATAACCACCACTGTATATATGCTACAGTTACCTTAAATGAATCAGTAAATCTTTGAATTGGCTTGGAGCACAGATGGGATGGGTTAAGATGAACATTTAAATGAAAACATTTTTAAGTGTATTAAAGAAAATAATAGGTATTATATTGGGTATAGTGAAACATTGACCTTAAATGAATCTGTATATCTCTGAATTACAATGAATGGGACTCAAATGACTTCTAATTCTAAAATAACAGGGCATAAAACACTTGCCGAGTCTGGAAGACTAATAAACCCTCATAATAAGCCTGAACTCAAGGGCATGAGTCACCAGCGCTAGAGGATCATCTTCATCCTCTTACATTTATTCAGACCGAGCCGAGCCCAACACAAGTGAGAAAGACGAAGAAGGGAAGACAGCTTTTTATAAAAGCACCCGATGAGGGAACGGAAGTGAAGGGCCAATATAGGTCTAGCTTTAAGATTCTGACAGTAAAAGGAAAAACTAATCCCTTATTTCCAGCGGGGATATTGCTTGAATATTTGAAAAAAATGGGTGTTTACCCAAAGAGATGGAAAAGTAATACAGAAGAATGAAAAAAAAATAGCCAAAATTCAAGTGCGAGCTAAAAGAAAGAGAAATCCACGTCTGGTGTCACTAACATGGTAAAGAAAGCACGGGCTATGAACCGTTTTGAGGGAGTGGAACACGCCAGCGGGAATACCACAAGCATAATTGGACCCCGCCTCTCTAAGAACTCTCATTGCTCAATAGATGCTTGATGAAAATAACTTTTCCCAGCCTTGTTTGCATGATGAAGTGATGAATATACCACCAATACGTCATGATCATAGGAAGCAGAAAAAAGAGAAGGAACAGGTGAAGACATGACTAGCAGTCACAATATCTTCTTGAGCCAATTAGTGGGGTGGTGGACACACTGCTGGGGATTAGCCGCATCCCACGGCACATTGCCAAGAGGAGCCTGATACACGGAGCACGCTGCCAGGGCATTGGAGTTTAATTAAGTGTACTAAACCCGGTGCCAGAACCAGATTGGCACACACTCATCAGAGTTCCCTTCATCCACTCTCTGCGCTGCACAGATTAGACATATACTGAAGAGTGCTAGCTTAACAAGCTTGGAACATGGTAAGATTGGTCAGGGTGAGATGATAGCACCACTGCTTACGTTAAAGGTGTCATGAACTGGCTTTTTTTCTTTTTTTATACTGTTGTCTGAGGTCAACTAATGATGTTTGTGTGGTTTTTACATTCAAAAACATCATAACTAATAAGTAATTGGCTGTTTTCTACACTGGTTTTGAGGCTCTCTCCTGAACGCTGGGTTTTGATGGGCGTGACGAACTGGAGACACGGAAGTAAACGCCCACGGCTAGGATTGGATAAGATTTGCATATTTAATGAGCTTCAGCTCTGCTGTCATATCTATGCCTCAGTCAGTTCAGTTCACATGAGGGAGAGATTATTTTGAAAGCGGCAACTCTCTTCTCTCGACCACAGGTCTCTTAAACGTCTTTATCAAACAAACCCAATGATTTATTTCTCATCCACCCGCGATTGATTGGAATATTATTTCACGCACGCAACCAGATCAAGAAAGACCTACTATAACTTTAGTAGTTATTCCCCCGGACTACTATTACTACATATAAAAAATACATATTACTCACATAAGTTTGTTGCACCATTCCTGTCGGATCCAATATAGAAGGCACAACATTGTCCGGAAATCCAGCACTTGAGGCTTGTTTACAAACGATTCAGCGGTGAAATAAAGCGAACACACGTACAGTCTTCCCCACATGAGCTGGAACTTCATTAAAAATAAATGAAGTGTCACACATTCCTCATATTACGATCCGAAGGAAGCTTATGCAGCGGCTGTTCTTCCACAATATCATTCTATCTTCTTCCACATGTTTATTGCTGCTGGCTAGCGATCCGATCAGCTCCATGAGTCGGTGGGCGGGGCTACTGAATTACACGCTCTGTAGAGGTGTGTGATTCGTCGCACGATGACGTAAGGATGAAGCACACCATCGTTTTCTGGGCCTGGTGTCTATAAAAGCTTATCTTTGAAGTGAGTTTGAAAAAAGTTTGAGGTGGTTTTTTGAAGTGAGTTTGAAAAAAGTTTGAGGTGGTTTTTCAGGCAACTTGAAACATTTTTTTGGGGGGGGGGGATCTGCATGCACAGCTGGCGTACGTTACAGTCGATCATTCAGGATAGAAGACTACGGTAAACAGAGTTTTTTATTAAATGACAAAAGAATTATGGGAATACTGGATTCTAAACAACAAAGAAATGCCACAATTAATCAAAAACTCGAATCAGATAGGAGGGAGAAACTCCCAGAAACGCCTAACACATGAACAAACGAACGAACGAAGGAGGCATTTATATAGCGCTTTCATATGTACTACAGTACACCCAAAGCGCTTTACACTAATATCAGGGGTCTCTTCTCAACCAGCATGGCCGCTCCCAAGTATAAAGGGCTTTCCCTGCCATTAATTCTTGGATAACTCGCCTACGACTCCGTCCATCAAAAATAAAGTCTAGTGTGGTGGTGATATATGCAAACCTACCAACAACCGTTGCCATGACTTTTGGAATGACATCGCGAGAAAGAAATATGTTTTAGTCGCATAACATCGATTAATGGAAATCCCATCATTTCACAATAGTTTTTATTGACAATGATATGATATGAGCATCTGAAAATGGAGATCATATTCCACAGTTAAACAGTGTCTGAAAGGATTAAATAATCTCATACAGTCTCAGAGTTTGAGGAGCAACAGATGACTGGAGACACCATTTAGAGGGCCGGTCAGATGCAGTCACCCATCGTTTCATTTCTTCATTTTAAAGTGACCCCAGGTGATGGGCTGATGGACACCATTTTGTGAAGAGGAAATGACCCACTTCTCTCCGCTTGAAATAGCATGATTCTGTTCCAGTTTGGCTGAAGCTAGACCAAGTTTTGTGTTGCAGTGCCGAGAGACTCAAACAAAGCGTTACATGCATACTGAGGCTGACCTCTTGGTCCCGATTCAAGCATTGACACAATTTTAGTGAGCAAAGGCAACAAATAAGGAAACAAATATGGTCTTTAATATAATAAATAGTAACAACTTTTTATAAAGCATAATCTTCTCTCTCAAGACATGAAACCGAAATCTGAGAGACGCCAGTCAACAGAGACAGAGTCTAAAATATCAAATCAAAAAGGAAATAAATTGTAAATGGTGTACATACATCTTCTATGGAAGTCTCAGGGCCAAAACTTTTGGACTCAAATTCCTAATTACAGCCTATTAATAGTTAGTAAGGTAGTTTTTGTAGTGTGTTTAGGTATTGGGTAGGATTTAAGGGATGTAGAATATGACCATACAGAATAAGGCATTAATATGTGCTTTATAAGAACTAATAAACAGCTAATATCCTAGTAATGTTAACGATAAGCAACTAGTTAGCGAGAATTGAAACAGTGTTACCGTATTTTCATACCTCTGTGGCACCTGCTCAGACATCACACTGCATCAACGCGTCCCGTAAGGCTATGCAGACTGAAGACAGACGGTCACCGAGCGCTAAAAACAAACAGCAAACAGCCACCTTTTACAGTTCCTCCTGATCCAAAACAGCGAGCTTCTGCTGCGTTCACACCATAACCGTAATCAGGGCTCGCAAATGAACCAAAATTTCTATGAATTTCCATCCTGACCTGTCTTTTCTTGGATAAGCAGAACACACACACACACACACACACACACACACACACACAAAGCAAAGCAAAGCAAGGCCGCACGCATTAGAGCATAAGCAGCGCATATTTTTCTGCCGCTCATGTTAAAAGAAGTGTATGTAAGATTGTGGCCAAAACTGGTACTGCAATTAACTCCAAATGACTGTAGAGCGGTGTCTCCCCCTCCCTCTCGCCCTGACTCGAGGTTGCCAGATTGGCTGCAGGATCAGCAGAAACGTTTGTAGATCTGCAGCTGTGGTAACTAGAGCAGATCTGGCAACCCGGATGCCCAAACACTACTGACTTCGTGATTGGTCGATAGGTGGAGGGCGGAGCTTCAGGCCAAAACACAACATGTCAACATCAACATCAGTTGAGCTGCAACAACAACTTTTAAATGACAATATCCTGGCCGGACTACTGTTGTCAGTGATAGAAGTATTTGAAATGAACATGATTTCTTAATATCTAGTGACATATCGGGGCCATTTTATGATTCATTGAAAAACATCTCTTACAGTTCCTTTAACAGATTGAGCATTTACACCGCATGCAGAGGCATTTAAATTATTAAAACTAGAGGCACAACTTAACTTTAATGTTACTTTTATCATGTAAACTACCTTTATACAGCATGTTATATGTATACATGTTTGGGACATAGGGGAAGAGGTTCGCATTCATATACTGTAAACCAAAGCACAGACAGGGGTGAGAGAAGAACATCTGAAAAGGTGACAGAATGGACGATACTCGTCTGTATTTGCAGTACACGAGCGCAGCGGTTCAGCTCCGCGCGACAAGCGCTGGCAATGTGAAGCACAACGTGCGCATGCTCCTCCCGCTCTCCATAGGTGTGAAGCCGATCAGCTAAACTTCACTGTGGTCAAATCAGCATGGTCAAAACATACGCAATCATATTTTTCCTCCAAATAACAAGTCAAGGAGTGTGAACGATGCACATCAAGAAATGTATTTTCTTTCACTATTTAAGATGCATTTTGGTAGCCTGACTTGAAAAGACATTAGTCCCAGGACAGCGGCCAAGCGATTTTGCAAGCCCTGGTAATTACGAGATGGCAACCCGTTTTTTTTTTCACATTCCGGGTTAGTTTTTTGTTTTTATGCGGCACGTTAAAAAAAAAAAACTGGCTGACCAATGAGATTGCCACTTTTGTGTGCCGGGAGCACCATCTACTGAATTTGCACACGCACTCGGCCCCTCGCCAGTGGAAATCACTTGGGTGTGAACACTCAAGACAGGGCAACACCATCAAGTCAGTCAGGTGGTGCAGGTCAGAGCTCTTTTACACTCATTATTATTGTAATGTTATGTGCTTTGAGACACGGGGTAGTTTAACACCGTCTCTCGTGATGCTTTGCAGACTCTGCTCGTTCATGTTTTGAAGGACGGGCTGGGATCTCATGCTTTCAAAGATAGCTCGCTATTACCAACCTCTCCGAAATTACCAAGCCTATCTTTGTTGTACATGCAAACATTGCAAGATTTTAAAAAAGAAAAGGAAAAAAAAGATTACAAATATCAGGTCTTTCTCAACTGCTGTTTCTGTGGCATTCTGCTGACACTGAAGAACAATAAAGCAACTCAGTTGCTACTAAATTAGAACAAGCAATCAAAATGTCTAGACAAGAATAACTGGTGTCCAGAAAGGACATTAGAGCGGCTAACTCTTCTGTGTCCAAATAAAACAGCGTTTGAAGTCCAAAAGAAGGAGTAGGTGGTGCACACAGCAGGTGGGTTACGGCCTGCCAGGAACGGGAGGAGGTGAAGGGAAAAACATCATAAACGATGAAGAACGAACGGCTGCCTTTAGAATAAAACACAAGCTGTTACTTTAAGACTGTTGCACATGCTCAAACAGAAACTATGTCTGCAGATTTTCAGAGAATTTAAACGCCATTTATTTATGAAGTTCCCCATGCTTAGATACATTTCACAGAATCATGCTGATATCCCCCAAATAACCGGAGGGGGAAAATAAAAATAAATTACAGGGGAAAACTGACTAAGTGACTAAGTATGCTTAATAAAGAGAATAAGGAAAGAAAAGTGGAGCTGCATTGCTGTATGCTGCCTCCATAGGAAACATCATGTCCATTTCATTTAAAAGTGTGGGTTCAGTGAGATTTCCTTTTTTGAAAGAAAATTGGAAACAAATGTAAAGACATTTATAAATGTTACAAAAAAAAATGTTATAAATGCTGCTCTTTTAAACTTTATAAAAGAATCCTGAGAAAATCTATATATCAAGAAATATATTCCAAGGAAATATCAAGCAGCACAACTGATTTTAACACTGATAATAAAACAACTTGGGCATCAAATCAACATTAGAATGATTTCTGAAGAGTGTGACACAGAAGACTGGGGTAATGATGCTGAAAATTCAGCGTTGATCACAGGCATACATTACATTGTACTATTGATTTAGAAAAGCTTATATTGTAATAATATTTCACAATATTATACAGTTTTCTTGTTTTGTTGTTCCCAATAAACAAATATCATAACTGAGAACAGTAGTGTTGTTAGAAATGTGACCCGGCTACCATTTGAGGAGTTTGTCATTAGCATGTTGCTAAGCTAACATAACACAGTCTACTAAAGAGAAAACACACAAAGTAGAAATGTTACCAATTAAGTATCATGCCTGTTGTCATGTTTCATAGGACATTTTTGTGAGAGGTGAATTGACGCGAAATAGATCAAACTAAACAAAACATGGAGAAGCTAATGCTCTTCCCTCGGTTCAAAAGACTGCTATATTAATATTGAAACCAAAAAAAAGAACACAAATCATGTACTGGCTAAGAGTTGCCTAATACTACTACTTTACTCATGCTTATTCTGCTGGTTTCAGATTTGTTTTTCAGTAAGCGCTTCAGAGTAAAGGTTTGTGTGTGTAAGTGTGTGTGTTCTTTTCTGATAAATGGTCATTCTGCTTTTCTACTCCTAGAAAGAAAGGGAAACTTCCTGTGCAGTTCTTGTTGAGTTCCTGGAATGCCATCCTGAAGGTGTCAGATTCCTCATTGGGTGAAACTGCCCATTAGTTGTGAAAGCAACTGCTGAACTCTGAAAGGACTTTCCAGTGTTTCGCTGTAATATTCCCTCCACTACTCGAGTAATACAGCACTGCTTGAAAGTGTGTGAACCGCTTGCAGAATCTGTGAAAATGGGAATCATTATAACACCGTAAGAGGGATCGTACAAAAAGCATTATTTTATATTTATTTAGTGCTGTCTTGAATACAATATTTTACATAAAAGATGCTTACATATAGTCTAAAATAATAAAATAGCTGAATTCATCAAAATTACCCATTAAAAGTTTATGAACCATTGATTCTAACTACTGTGTGTTGTTCCCTGATGATCCACGGCTGTCTGTGTGTGTGTGTGTGTGTGTGTGTGTGTGTGTGTGTGTGTGTGTGTGTGTGTGTGTGTGTGTGTGTGTGTGTGTGTGTGTGTGTGATGGTTGTTCTTGAGTCTCTTGTTTGTCTTGAGCAGTTAAACTGACCAATGTTCTTCAGAGAAATCCTCCAGGTCCTGCAAACTCTTCAGTTTTCCAGCATCTTTTGCACATTTGAACCCTCTCCAGCGGTGACTGTATCATTTTGAGATCCCTCTTTTCACTCTGAGGACGATTGAGGGACTCAAACACAACTATTAAAAAAGGTGCAAACATTCATGGATTGATGCAAAAGATGCTGGAAAAAGAGTTTGCAGGACCTGGAGGATTTTTCTGAAGGTCATTTGTTGGTCAGGACAAACGAGAGACTCAAGAACAACCATCACACACACACACACAGCCATGGATCATCAGGGAACGAAACGCATTAGGAATCAAAAGGTACACTTTTCATTTTTATTTCTTTTTGTCTTATGGACTACATGCAAACACTTTATGGAAAATGTAATATTCAGGACAGGACTAAATGAAAAACAACAACATGATCCCTCTTATTTTGTTCCAATTATTCACATTATCACAGATTCAGCAAGTGGTTCACAAACTCTCAAGCACCTCTGTAGGCTCGAAAACTACCAACTTTCCTGCAGTAAACGCATTTCAAAGTGAAGCAATAAGGTATCAAACTATTTGTTTTCCTGCTTACAGTAGCATAGTTTTAGTTATCAGATACTGCACTCCAAACTCAACCTGTGTAAGATTCAGTTTAAATCACAGATAAGGTAATCTGACAGTCAATTTCAGCTTCAGAGATACAGGAATAGTCAACAAGCTCACATTTGAAATGTGCAGTTCCTGATAAACCACATTCCAGCTAGCCGAATATATGCGAGAGACGCAAGAAGGCAAGTGATTTAACAGGGGACTTCAGGCTCGTCACTCTTGACTTGCAGTCAAACAGTAGAGATGACAGAGCACTTCCTATCCTGATGCTTTAATGCACATTTAAACACACACAAAGAAATAAAACGACACAACAGGAAATGTTTAAATGTGGGCGTGTGGAAAAAGCCACTGAGAATGACTCAAGGGTGTGAAGAGTGTCAAGTCAAGAGCGGTTAGATGTGCAATATCAGAAATCATCCTCACTTAGTCTAGGCAAGTCATCTTAATGTGTGTGGACGTGCTGAATGTTAAATCGATTATCGGATGATTGCTACATGGCATCTATAAAGCCCGACCAGATCATGATGCAAAACATGCAAGATTTTACTTCACCATTCAGCGGTCTGGCAGTTCTACAGGTGTCTGAAATGGACAACACATTTGCATTGTCTTTGCGGATAATGGAGACGGCAACCAACGACAGAAAGAAACCGATATTAGGTGAATAAGTAGCCGAATGTGGGCGCAGCACAGTGAATTGATTCAATTGATTCCTCTTGAATGGTTAAAAAATGCCATTTGAAAATGGAGAGACTGCGTTGAATTTCTCTGACAAAAAAATATTGCTGGGCTATTAATACAGCACACACAAATATTGGGTAAAATAGTTAATATTAGGGAAAAAATTAGACCACCCACGTTTTTTGTCTCAAGTTTTTCTCTGAGCTTGAAGCAAAGCTTTTGGGGATTGCCTTCTTCATGAAGGAAAATGCCTTTGAATGTCAGCCAAACAAGACGAGAGAAGAACTTAAGGACAGCATAGTGTTTCTTCCCTACCTACCTTCACAATAAATGTAAAACAAAAGTACTTCATATAACGCACACAACATTGTTAATTGATCAAATGGACATTTAAACAGGTCCTTAACTGTTACAAATCAATAAAAATATAAAGCCACTCTGTCTTGACGAAGATCTATAAAGAGGAGAAGCAGGAATGGATAAATGTCCACCACATGACTGAGCTAATGCAGTCAAAGCAGGATCATTCAGAGGCCAAAGACAGTTGTTGACATCGGTCCAATAAACTACGCCAGTGGAACTTCCCTTCAAAATGGATAAAGCAGTTGAATTTCACTCAAGATGCCCGAAACGAATTAATAAAGAGAGTAGAAGTGAAATTTGTAATGACTTTGCTTAGAAAACTGATAAAGAACCATCAAACCTAGCCAAGAAGCATCTGTCACTATCCTGACTTTAAGACTTCTTAAGAGATCGACAGGTCAGTGGTCATTCAAACCATCTCATGTAGACATTTTTTTTTTACACTGATCAACGCACACACACATAGCCTAACATAAGATCGAATATCACAAAATCTCCAGCTTTCGTTTCACCTAATGTCATTCAGATCTCATAATATTTCCACGCGTACTATTGCACTATTTACATCCGCGTTAGACACAACCGACTGTGTTTATGTGAATACTCACTAAAGACGGACATTTGTTCAATAATTCTGTGTATTTGACTGTTTAAGGAAACTTAATGTGTAATGTGGGAACTCTAAGTTACTGGTGCGTGTGTGTGTCATTGTTATGAGCTCATATCTCCTGTAACTGTTATTCGAAGTGCTATAAAATCGCTTGCATGTTCAAATGATTTCCATTCTCCATCCCGAGACGAGCGTGAAATGTCGAATCGGATTATGCAGATTGCTTTAGTGTAGTGCAATGTCTTTTGAAACCAGAATCAATTTGCTCATTTTGAGAGATTTTCGCTGAAATTATTTCTCACAAGAAAGTTTTCAAATGACTGATTTGATGTGATAAGCTTTGCTGATTAATTTACTAATAAACATTTGTGGTAATTTCCCACTTTATAAACTCAAAACTTGCATAATTGTACTCATTCGCGTGCAATATACCCGCGCTAATATCAGACCGCGTGGTATCGATTTAATATCGGTACTTCGGTATTAGATTGTGGTACCGTACCGAAGCCAAAATTGTGGTATCGAGCCATCCCTAGTGTACCGACCACCGAATGTGGCCATAGTTGCGACCGGTTAGCAAAAACTCTGATTAACATGGAAAAGGCACTGTTTTTTTTCATGTAACAGGTCAATGCATTGCATCTGGTAAGGACATATAATGTCCTTAAAGTGTTAAAATAGTGTTAAAATAGTTAGGACACGGTGTTAAAATAGTTTCTCTAGAAGTGTTGCAGTGGAAACAACAGGTTGGGCGTAATACTAGCCAAACTTTTAATGAGACCTGTAGAAGTACATTCAAGAAGGCCTCATCTTGGCTGGATATACTGGCTGGATATATTGGATACTGGATATACACTAAATATGCTTAACTAGTCTTTAAAATGAAAACAGGAAGTGATACAGATTGGTCCTTGGTCACAAAGTTCAACAACCAAACCACTGAGATCTGAGTGTGTGAGGCAGCCACATCAAACAGAGCCTTGTGTGTTATTCACACAACACGAAAGCGGAAAACAACCTTACCTCTATAAAGCATCAATTATCCTCGGCCAAAACCAACGAACACAGGCTGGGTTATATACAGGTTTTTCAAATCTAAACCATTTAACCATTACAACTCGCATCTAAGCTCAGACTGATTGAAGCTGTGTGATATGATATAGCATAAAATATTCAAAGCATTGAATCATTGAACAATAAAACACCCAGACTAGTCTTGGTAGCATAAGTCTGCATGCTGAGATTCTTGCTCTCCTTTTCAAGTCTTTCCATTTTGACAGTCGAGTTCACAGCACAACCGCGATCCGTTCCCAAACGCTGCAGTTCTTCAGGAAGCACCTGGCCTTTCATCTGCACCAAAGGAATCCACCACTAACACTGGCCACCCTTCAGACAAACTTCCCTTCGCCAGGTTTTGTGGGAATCAAAAGTGACAGCCTGTGTGAACAGAGTCGAACAGAATCTCTAGACAAATAACACTCAGCACTTTGACAGAAGCTTGCGGTCTGATTTGGTAATGGACGTAAGATTTGCCTTTGCGCCCTTGACCAGTATCCAACATATTTCACAGCAGTCCTTTAGCCACAATGCCGAGAACTCAGTCCAGTCATACAAGCCAAACCAGTTGTTATCTATAGCCTAAAAGGCACTTGGTTAACACATGACCCAAAGTATTGACAGCAGTCAGAGTTTGATTGTCTCATTGTGTGGTCCGGTCACACATTCTCTGAGCTATAGATGATCTGAGTAAAGCCAGAGCAGTGAACTTAACTAACCTGTCCTGCTAAAACCATCATCCCAATCCTACAGATGGGTTCTTCTGGACCAAGAGCTCCAGACTGCGACCAAATGGTTGCATTTTGCAACCTTTTTTCCCTTCTGGTGCGACTAGATTTTGTTGGACCAGTGCCTGATAAGAGCAGCAATTTCTGTTACATATGAGAAACAGCAAACAAAACGGAAGCGTTTAAAGGTGCTCTATGCAACTTTCCGTCCCCTGGAGGGTGCCTATTCTAAACAAAGGCGTAGTTTGATGACGCCAATTTTGAGCGCAGCACCTTGGGACATTCACCTCAGCCGGTGGAAAATAGGACTCGGGCAGAAATCATGTTCATGCATGCGGTTATTAACGTTACTGTAGTGTAAAGCAGAGCAGGACCGAGTGTTGTGGAGCTGAGCACGGCTGCTGGAGCGATTGTTAAACAACCACACGCCTCGCGAACCCCGGGACTTTTATTATGACGGGACACAGTCTCCGGGCGCCCGCACTTCCACGTTTCTAGTCATGATTATGAGGTAACGCAGCTCTCTTTATCATATTAGATACAATTAAGTTTGTTTAAAATTATGTTATGACATTACTTTGTGCGTTCACTCGGCGCTGCTGCACTGTTAAAAATTATTTATAGAAAAAAAGTTACCTGGTTGCCTTAAAATTGAGTTCATTAAAATTTAAATTGAGTTAATACAATGAAATTTTTTTGAGATTTGACAACCTTTATATAAAGATTATTAGAAGATTTTGTAAGCATATTGGGTAATTGTGTGTTTTATTTCTGATGACGCAGTGAAACATACCAAATAGTGCTATTTTCATAATTTATCAAAGGTTTTATGTGGTTCAGATACAATAATATTTTAAGTTTCTATTTATTAAACAAATGTCCTTCATTTTATCAACTCAAATTTTTAATTTCAATAAACAAAATTAAGGCAACCAGGTTACTTTAAGTTAAACCAACAAAAAAAATTTGTGTGACATGTTCACACTGCTAAGAGAAAAGCGCTTATGCCAAATATGATGCAATTAACAGGCGACTCCCTCAAACGCTATGCTGACACGTCCCGTGTCCTTGGTTAAAATAGCAATTTTCTCACAATTCACAACTAGTTGGAAACATTTGGGATATTGTAAGAACTCAACTGAACAAAATATATAACACTGTCCTAGTGGTTTTTGGATATTTTACTGCAAAAATCCTACATAGTGCTCCTTTAAGCTGTGAGCTCATTGACGGGCAGATCTCGATCACCCAACACCGTTACTACAGCGCTGGGATATCCAGTGAGAAGAGAAGGCGCTTGAATTCGCCACTGTGAGACTGGGAAATGTTCGGCGCAGAATTCTCTGTCATAACCACTGACATCATTCACCATGGATTTAAAGGGATACCCCACCACTTTTTGATATTAAACTATGTTATTCCCTTAACTAAGACGAGTTGACACATCCCTCTCTCGCTCTGATAGCATTTAGCTTAGCCCACTAAGCCCAGTTCATTCACTATGGTACCAAACAGAGATCAAGTTAAAGGCGACCAAACACCTCCACGTGTTTCCTATTTACATACAGTTACATGCTCCCTCATATCTCCCCCTCCCCCTTATTGTCAGAAATGAGACTTTTTACTTTTTACTTATTGTCAGAAATGAGACTTTTTTACTTTTTACTGCGCTGAGTCGAAGTGCTCTCAGATGTGCTATTCCGCTACACATTATAGTTCTGCTTTTTAATCCACTTAGAAAAGCACCACGTTTTATTTTGTGTCACCATACTAGGTCGTTCAACTATTCGTGTAACTGTATTTAAATAGGGAAAACGTGGAGGTGTTTGGTCGCTTCTAACTTGATCTCTGTTTGGTACCATAGTGAATGAACTGGGCTTAGTGGGCTAAGCTAAATGCTATCAGATCGTCACCGTGCGTCAGAGAGATTAAGAGCACACACTCAGACGAGAGAGGGATGAGTCAACTCGTCTTAGTTAAGGGAATAACAGTTTAATATGAATAAGCTGTGGAGTATTCATTGAATGTACCATCTATCACTGGTGACACTGCTCTCAAAATGTTACTAGTCTGGGGCTAAGGAAGTATAGTGACATTTTCTGATAAGAGAAAGAAGGACAGATAGACAAACAGACAGTCAGACAGAAAGAAAATCTCTTATAGACCAACAGACAGGTTATGGAGAGGGCAGACAGATGTATTAACATTGACAGAGATAGACTGACAAATAGACACAGAGATAAAAAGACAGAGGCATATAGATTGCCAGAAGAACAGACAGTTCATTGGCACACAAATTCAAATTAAAAAGTCAAGCACACAGACAGACAGAAAACAGAAGGATATATAGACAGATAGACAGACGGACGGAGAGACAGACAGAAAACAGAAGGATATATAGACAGATAGACAGACGGACGGAGAGACAGATAGAAAACAGAAGGATATATAGACAGATAGACAGACGGACGGAGAGAGAGACAGAAAACAGAAGGATATATAGACAGATAGACAGACGGACGGAGAGAGAGACAGAAAACAGAAGGATATATAGACAGATAGACAGACGGACGGAGAGACAGACAGAAAACAGAAGGATATATAGACAGATAGACAGACGGACGGAGAGAGAGACAGAAAACAGAAGGATATATAGACAGATAGACAGACGGACGGAGAGAGAGACAGAAAACAGAAGGATATATAGACAGATAGACAGACGGACGGAGAGAGAGACAGAAAACAGAAGGATATATAGACAGATAGACAGACGGACGGAGAGACAGATAGAAAACAGAAGGATATATAGACAGATAGACAGACGGACGGAGAGACAGACAGAAAACAGAAGGATATATAGACAGACGGACGGAGAGAGAGACAGAAAACAGAAGGATATATAGACAGATAGACAGACGGACGGAGAGACAGACAGAAAACAGAAGGATATATAGACAGATAGACAGACGGACGGAGAGACAGACAGAAAACAGAAGGATATATAGACAGACAGACAGGCAGACAGACAGACAGAAAACAGAAGGATATATAGACAAATAGACAGACGGACGGACGGACGGAAAAAGGAAGGATATATAGACAGACAAACAGACAGATAGAAAACAGGCAGATAGACAGACAGACAAAGACAGATAGAAAACAGAAGGATTATAGACAGATAAAAAGACACACAGAAGGACAGATAGAAAACAAAGGGATATATAGACAGACAAACAGAAGGACAGACAGGCAACCAAAGGATATATAGACAGACAGACAGACGAACAGACAGACAGAAAACAGAAGGATATATAGACAGACAGACAGACGGACGGAGAGACAGACAGAAAACAGAAGGATATATAGACAGATAGACAGACGGACGGAGAGACAGACAGAAAACAGAAGGATATATAGACAGATAGACAGACAGACGAACAGACAGACAGAAAACAGAAGGATATATAGACAGATAGACAGACGGACGGACGGACAGATAGAAAACAGAAGAATATAGACAGACAGATAAGCAGATAGAAAGATAGACAGGCAGATATAAATAGACAGACAGACAGAGAAGAATAAAGAAGAAGAAGTAAGCGATGTTAAATTAATTGCACATGGGCATAAAATATGTATAAGCAGATGAGCACACTGATGTTATGAATACAGATAATGCATGTCCAAAACCGTAGACGCCGCCATATTGAAACGACATTCCATGAAGGGGAGAGAGAACAACTCTCAAACTCTGTCAAAACAAAACAACAAGTCTCAACATGATGCCTCGTGCCATACAGCACAAAGACAGAAACCAGTGCAAGCGCCGCTTCTTTAGTTTCCTAGAGGAAACCTCTGGTGGTACGCCCTTCCATCACAGCACAGGTATTTCAAAGGGACTCTTCATCCAAAAATGAGTTCATCATTTACTCACCCTCATGTCTTTCGACCATGAAACTCGAAAGGAGATATTTACTGAAGAAGATCCATCGTGCTCTTTTCCAGACAACGAGCGAGAAAGAGAACCACAGCTGGAAAAATGTGATTGATAACTTTTCACACCGTTCCTCATACAAAACAATCATATGACTTGAAATAAAACATGCGACCTGAACAACTAATTTTAGAATGTTTTAATCCTTCTGTGTGGCTTGACAGTCTTTGATCATGTCCGATCCAATTTCCCTAGTATGGAAAAGAGCAGCATGAACATTCTTCAAAATACCTCCTTTAGTCTTCCACAGATGAAAGCTTGAGTGAGAGGCAGTACAAACAGAGTGAAGAGATTGAAAGGAAATCTCTGGTGTGAGTGAATTTGGGTTGCAGGACCCTGACAAGTGCTGGATACTGTCCACAGAGGCCCAGACCGTCGGCGTGTAAGACCAAAGCCACTCAGAGCTCTTAAATGAGTACATATGTGAGACTACTGAAGAGAAGAAACCCCTCAGAGAAAACCAGTGAACACAGAAGCAGCTGCATCTGAGCATTAGAGGAGATCGGTCTACAAGCAGCCCGCTTAAGCCCCGTTCACACCGCCAGCGACACGCAGCGACAAAGCGACATGATCCCATTCATTTCAATGGAGCTGGCGACTTCCGGCGACACGAGCGACAGTGACCGTTGGCGACAGAATGTGGGCGTGTCAAGCGACACGAGACACGCGACACAAGTTCAGAAATTTCAACTTTATGCAAACGAGAAGCGATTTTCGCGAGCGACAACCAATAGGAGTGAAGTCAGTGGAGTGCACGTGATCCGTCTGCTTTACTGCTGCTACTGCGGTGTCCGAAGGAGTTGTTGATACTAGCTTTTAGCAAGCCCCCTGTTCTTTATAATATGTCTCTGTGTAGCCTACATACAGAGACACATTTAAAAAAATGATGCATGGAAAAACGTGTCTGGGATTGTTGGGATATAAAGTAAGTTTTGACTAAACTGCATGCAATATGGTCTACCTATTACAGTACAGTGTGTATGTATTCTAATAACTTGCTCTGTTCTGCAAAACACTAGTAATAAAAACGGTACTATAGTACAAATATATTTAATGACGTTTATATGCAACCCGTAGTGGGAACGCCCACTAGCGACATGAATCTCTGGCGCTGGCGACATGCAGTGACAAAATCGCTGGCGGTGTGAACGGGGCTTCACAGCTACTATACCGATAAGAAAAAAAATATACTGCTACCTAGAGAGACACAATTAACCTGTAAAAAATGTTGGACTATCGTCTCTATCATGGTTAAATGTTTACTTCACCCAACAATGAATCTTCATTCAATGAAGCCGTTCCAATCCAGCAAGACCTTCGTCTCTATCCAGAACACATATTAAGATAAAATCAAACTAGCCAATAGCGAGCTGGTATTCTGATGCAGAACTTGGAAGCACCGCACTGTGTTTACAACGCGTTTATCCGAAGTTTCAGAATGTTTGTAACAATCGGCACCACTATACTTCCGGCGCGAGCGGCTTCTGACAGACTGAAGAGAACCAGCCGACTACTGTAAACAGTTACATAGTTAAGAACGTTGTTGATTAAAGTTGAAACTATGACGAAAACGTGTTGTGTTTGGGGTTGCGCCGTCAGATATACAGCAAAAGGTGTAGATTGTATCGATTTCCTTCAGAAAAAAGTAGATATATTCAGCAAAACCTGTGGGTGAGGAGGCTAAAGCGAGTGGACTTCGTCAAAAGTAGCGCTACAGAGAAGTATTCTCAAAACGGTCCATCTACAAAATCATAGCAGAGCATAATTATCTTCAGCTGGGGAAATTCGAGACTCATATTGGTAAAGTTTAGATCTCTTAAAGATCGAACTCATTGCCAGTCACTGCCTGAGGTAAAAGTAGGAAGAGACTGAACTTCTAGTGTCATGTAGGCTACTGATCGAATGTCAATGGAGCAAATAGGAAAAGCAAAACATAGTTGTCGGCTGAGGGATGATTGATACGTGTACCACACGGGCTTCCTCATCACCGCGAGATTAGTTTGAGTGAATGCCTAACGTTAGCGGAGTAGCACTAGTCTACAGCACGCTATCCTTTTGACCGTCAGAAGCTCACGTCTGTGCCATCTGATCCGACCCCGTCCGAGCAACAG
This sequence comes from Pseudorasbora parva, assembly GCF_024679245.1. NCBI lineage: Eukaryota > Metazoa > Chordata > Actinopteri > Cypriniformes > Gobionidae > Pseudorasbora > Pseudorasbora parva. The sequence goes on from NC_090177.1 coordinate 37,925,606, forward strand.
AAAACCATCATAGCCTTTTTAATTAGATAACAGGGAAATAGACCATCTACGATAGCCTAACATATTGTAAGTCAAACAGCAACAGTAAATATACGTATATATCCATATACATAACGTAAATAAACGTATATATCCGACCACTGTATATCTGCTAACATCTTCTATCCACTCCACTATAGTACACGGATCTGGTAGCCGAATAACATTTGATAAAATCAACTTTTTAAAATAACTTTCTCGGTTTGTGTTGCTTAATCCGCTCACGTAGCTTGACATGCTGCTGATTCTCACCACAGCTTGTTGCCAAAATGTGCGCGCATACGTTGCTACGTCATCATTGTATACAAACAGTAAAAGGGTCTATACCTGGACACAAGTAGTTGCCTTGGCAACAAACAATACCATCAGTTAATGGTATAAGCGATTAGGTTTGAAATATTGGTCCTGACTCATTTGATTTGAATATGTCTATAATGGCTAACGTATGTGCTTCAGTGAACGCTCAAGTTTAATACAACGATCCTCTCGATCCTTTGTAACATTGCGCAAGGCAAATAAGAGCCTGACATCTAGTGGAGAAGTAATTAGATGTATGTTAATCTTATTTTCAATGTTTGCGGAAATAAATGGGGGAGGGGGGGGGTCGATTCGTGTCCTTTGAGAATGTATTTTGAATCGACCACATTTAAAAAAAACGATTATTTGAAAAGTCTTTTTTTTTCAGCTCTAAATTTTAAAGGGGGGGGGGGGGGGGTGAAATGCTGTTTCATGCATACTGAGCTTTTTACACTGTTAAAGACTTGGATTCCCATCCTAAACATAGACAAAGTTTCAAAAACTAATGTTTGACGTTTGATGGAGTATTTCTGTGTCAAAAATACTCCTTCCGGTTTCTCACAAGTTTCGGAGAGTTTTTTTCGAGTATGGGTCGACTTGACGTTAATAGATCGGAAGGTCCTTGTATGGGCCGTAAGGGCTCTTCTCCCGGTAGGGTGCGCGCGCGCGTGACTAGAGCGAGAGAGAGGAAATGCACGCCCATAAACACTCTCAGCTGCAGATCCACTCGTCCGTGAACACTAATGTCGGTTATAGTCCGCGCCGCGCTCCACTTTATTCCTATGGGTGACGTCGAGCGACTTCAACGCTTCAGCACAGCATTCCGGGAAGGCAGCGCTGCATTTGAACCGATTTGAACGCAGAAATGACGGGAAGCTTCACAACATCGCTTCAGTCGCGTCGCTAAGTGGATTTTCACGGCCACTACTGTCACAGGACTTCACCAAATCATACCAAAGAAGTGTGTTTTTGACGGAGCGGTCCCAGCGATAAAGGTTCGGTCCTGCTCTGGAAGCAGCCGGTGAGTAAAACTGCTTCAAATGTCTGTGCTGTTGCTTATCGTCGCGTGAGTAAACATCAGTAAACGACACGATCGCGTGCTTCGTCATTCAAATGCGCTAACGGACTCCATTGTTGTTCTATATAACGTTACACTAGTCTGACGTGCAAAACCGTTTTGCTTGCTACTGCTAAGGTTTAGTCGCATACAATAGTCCATAAACCGAATCATGTCCTCATAAACTGCGAGTAAACACACACAAATGTTGACAGGCCACTAAATACAGTACATACCACAGAGACGGACGGCCAGCTGTTGCCGTTTATCCTGTTTAATTTATTTCAGCCTCCGAATGATTCTGGATCATATCTATTAACTGAGATCGATAGCATGGGTTTCTCCACGCTTGAGGACGTCACCGCTTTGCGCACTCGTCATTCTTTAGCTCCGCCCACACAATACGCCTCCAGGCGGTCGTTTTTTTCCGGAAAGACTCGGTACAGCCCATATTTCTTTTATAAATATAATAAAACTAAAGACTTTTCGGAGATATGAAGGATGCAATACTACTCTATAGGTCCTCAAGATTGACATGAGATTGACTGAAACTGTTTCACCCCCCCTTTAAATGTTTTTTACAACCTTTCTGGGCCTTGAAATTAGTTATGACATTGCTGCCTATGTGTGGTTCAGAAACCTATTGTATTTCATCCAAAATGAATGTTGACATGACATGAGGCTGAGTTATTAATGACAGAAGTTTTATTTGGACTGATACACTAATAGACCATGATCGATTATAGCCTGCTGACTTTTCTCTGACTTCATTTGTCAAATATGCGAATAAAAATAAAAACAACACACACTATTTTAGCATTTACAGTATGTGCGAACAAGCATGAGTGTGAGAGGGTTATTGTATCTGCTGTCCATCATTTTTTTTGTGTTCAAAATGTACAAAAAATGAGTGAGTACATCATGAATCAATTTTCCAAACCGTGCTTTTCTCTTATCCTGAATCACTACAGTACACCTGTATTTAATAAGCGCTTATATTCAGACTATTTTAGACCGGTTTGGGTCAGCCCCGCTGCGGAGGAGCCCAGTCCCTGCCTGCCTCATCATAGACGACATAAACAGAGAGAAGTAGCTCCGGCTACAATGTTCATTCGCAAGAGTCAAGTCTACAGCTGCTGTACGGCCAAAATAATCTGTTGCTTTGTTTTCCTGTTATCACTGTAAAGCTGCTTTGTGAAACAGTCTGTAAAAAGCGCTATAGAAATAAAGGTGACTTGACTTTATTATGATGTAGGTGGACGAACACACAACCAGAGATAAAAGCGGACTCGGCCTTGTTTATAAGTGCAGATTTGTGACGATAAATCTGATAACAAGGAATGCCACAGTACACACAAGCGGAGTAAGACACACTCACACCACAAAAGACTATTGACATGTACATTACGCACGCCAAACGACAAGCTGCACGCAAACACAGCACTCCCTTTAACACCTGCCAATAATTCAGTCTCTGGTAAGTAAATACAGATTGATGCTCCTAAAGATCTTTGGCCTGTGTGAGCAAAGGGAGGGCAGACAGAGAGCACCCTTTTATTCTTCTCCTGCTGGCACCAGTTCCAGCCGATCATCCGTTTATTTACCTCTGACACACGCTGAGCCGGTCTTTCTCACCACCGAGCACTGCCAGACACTGATCCACTGAGCCAGCGAGACACACAGATGCCAGCGGACACAAAGACTTCTGACGGGGAGAAGGGATGGGCAGGGCGGATGGCATGATATCTGGCCTCTAAATGAAGCCTACAGTTGATAAATTTGCACATGGAACAGGTAGAGCCGGTGCACGTGGGTCAAAAAATGGTATGAAAGGGGTAAGATGGATGGTTAATAATAGTGATAATAATGGCAAAATGCCACTAGAAGACTAAGAGCAAAAGCAAGGCTCAAAAATAAGGAGAGCATAACTAACCGATTCATCATTTACCTAGATTAGCTCTGTGTTGTCGCCATTTTACATCTATTGAGCATACATGTAATGTTTTAGCCTTGAAAACAACTCAACATTGTTGTGAAGACACTATTAAATAATGCTAGTTGGCTGACATAGATAAGGTTTTGCTCAACATTGCATTTCAGCATGCAAAATTTGTATGCAAAAATGTATTAAAATGCATCGCATTGACAAGTGTATTATTTCCAACTATTGCCTTTAAAATATATATATTATGTTTATGTTATATGTATTATGTTTATTATGATTATATTTATGTTTTAATGATTATTAAAGACTATTAAGTTCACCAAGGCTGCATTTATTTGATAAAAAATACAGAATAAAACTGTAATATTGCAAAATATTTTCTATTTTGAACGCATGTAAAAATGTAAAGTATTCCTGTGAACAAAGCTCAATCTTCAGCAGCATTACTACAGTCTTCATGGTCAAGTGAACCTTCAGAAATCATTCTAATATGATGAGTTGATGCTCAAGAAACATTTATGATTATCAATGTTGAAAATAGGATTTTTGTGGAAACCATGATACATTTTACAGGATTCTTTGATGAATAGAAAGTTCAAAAGGATGACATTTATTTGAAAAAGAAATACTTTGTAACATTACTTCATTTTCTATAGTACTATAGTAAAGATAGTCTTTACTATCACTTTTGATCAATTTGACGCTGCTTTGCAGAGTTAAAGAATAAAATTCCTTTAAAAAATATTTTGGGAGCCTTTTGTTGCCAAAGCTTAATCTGGTGAGAAGCTCTGAATAGAAAAATATTTTGATATATAGTAAGATCGACAGCCATTAACACGTACAATCCAACAAACCAAGCAGTGACTCAATCTCTCTCTCTCTCTCTCTCTCTCCACATGTGAAATTGCCAGCTCAAGTGCATGCAAATGTGATCTCTCCATTCACAGACTACACTGAGAATAATTTACATTTCTGTCTCTCACACACACACACACACACACACCTCTACATTGTAAACAGGCGCAAATCATATCCAGCAGGAATGTACTGTAACGCAGTTATTACGACACGGAGCACTAGATTTTGCCTTGTAATAGCAGGGATGATGGCGCATGTTACTCATGCTTTCATGACAAAAAGAGGAACATCGTCGTGTTTATATTGAGAAAGAACTGACAATGGTCTTTTGAAAGATTATGATTCCAAGCTACTTTATGACAGCCAACAGAAAACCAATTCAGCAGTTTCCAAGAAAATAAGGGCCATAAGGTTGAGTCAAAAGTTAAACAAAAGTTTTTTTCACCCTCTTGGAATGATGTCAAAAGTGTACCTTTAGGAGCAGCACAGCTTGTCGCTGGTGCAGTACCCTTAAAAAGGATGTCTTTGTACCACAACAAGGTTCATAGTAGTAACTTAAGGTTACTAAAATATGCACCATTTAGGAGTAAACAAGGTATAAAAATGTCATTTTAAGGGTGCTGCCCCAAACAAGCTGTTGTTTACATAAGTTACCCCTAAAGGTAAAATGTATACCCTTTTTCTCTGTGTAGTGTTAGTTGAAATATTTGTCATCCAAACTAAAATTAATATCATAATTTGTGCTGCAGCTGTTGGTTACCAAGCACAATAAAACCACACAAAAGGCTTTATATAAGGAAGGTATATAACTTATTTACTGACATGTGAAACAGTTCCTCACCATGAATGTCATGTTCTGAATGTAAATAAGCTGTGAAATATGGTGTTTTTTACTTTAAATTGCGTTTTAGATTTTAAATAAAGTTAGTTATTCTCAAACTCAAATCAGTCAATAATCAGTCATCTGTGACGACACCAGTGTGACAACATGCCCCAGTAGTCAACACAGTGTTACAGAGGCTTCAATAATCTTTTTTTCATGGGAAATATTCAGTTATTTGTTCTGTTGAGACGCGTTTTGTCTACGCATAAAACGACTTTCAACCGTGAATTTTTTTTAATAAATCACTGGAGTAAAAGGTGACAACTAGCCCCGCTTTTCTGGGGAGATAAAGCCTCTCGCCCTTACCTGAGCAGACTGGAGAGCGTGTGGGAAGAGCTGTGTCCGCCGCTCCCGATATTCCCGGAGGATCCAGCTCCACTCGCAGCGGCCGATCCGGCCGATTGTCTCTTCCCGGAGAGCAGCTTCTCAACGGCGGCCAGATTCCCGGTGCGCGCCGCCTCCAGCAGTTCCTGCTCCTTCCCCATCTCGCCGCGGCGGAGAAACGATCACACGGCCACACGGATCCACTGCAGCCTCTCCAACGCCGCAACACGCATCCACGCGCGACCCAACGCGCTTTCTTCCCTCTCCGGTCCGCTCGGTCCACCCGCGGCGGCTGTGTCAGGCTTATTCCCGCTCCAATCGCTGCTGCTCCGGGGAAACTTTCTCTCCCAGCGCCCGCACAAACTTCCTTTGGCACGGCTCGACACGTCACTTCCTAGACGGGCGCGCTCCTTGGTGACGTCGCGGTTGCTCCAAATTATGCACAATCATTTAATTACACTAATGATGGTGGAACGGCATTTAGGGAACTGAAATCGATGGATCCCATTATGTGAAACCCTCGTTTGATCACTCATCCTTACGTTAGGGGAAGAAGAGACCCTGACAATGTAGGGATTCATGGAAAATAACTTAAATTGACGAATTATCAGTCTAGGTAGTGGATAATTACAGACAGGACAGAAAGATGCACATATGTACATGATCCATTATGATTTATTTCCCCAAATCTATGTTTCTTCTTGATAAATCCTTTAATCTTGATTTTAGTGTTAGCCTATTTATTGATCTGATGATAAAAAAGTACCCTCATCAGGCTCGTTGTGTATCGAGGTTATAGATCACACGATATTAGCCAACTTTTGATTGATTGATTCTGACTCTGGCTTTTCTTCCAAACATAACTCACGTCCCGCATTACAAGTAACGTGCGTTATATGTAGCCTAAGCGGATTACTTTTTTCGTGTAGTGAAATAACACAATAGTGTATGTTGAGAGAAATTGCGGCGTTGTGTGCTGGATCATCGAAGGATCATTTCACTTTTGGTGTGCAATGGACTTTACGTTTGCCAAAATAGGACCTTTATTTTTGTTGTTAGCCTATTATAAAATAAACAAGCAAGCCCAGCAAAGGCCTGAAAAGGTAACACAAAAGCAACGTAACAGATTAGGCCTACTTTTGACAAAAAGTTACTAAGTAATGAAATCAGTTATTTTTAGGGAGTAAGAACTTTGTAACTGTGTAACAGATTCACTCGACATTTCATGCATAGAGCATCACATAAAACATTTTTTTTTATCATTTAAAAAATAACTAATATAATTTATGTTTTTGTTTCTAAAAATCGATTTTCTAAAATAATTTTCAATGAATTGACAATTACCGTCGCACACCTGTTGATAATGGAGAGGTGCGTAGGAAAGAGGATAAACAAATCCAAAAATCTCAAAAATAAAAGGAAATCCCACACACCATCGATACTTTAAAAAATGTGAAAAACTTTTTATTAGCAACGTTTTGGTCTCTTCATCAGGCATAGCCAGCCCTTTTTTTTATATATAGTTTTTGCAAATATCGATGGTGTGTGGGATTTCCTTATATTTCTAAATTGATTTACAGACAAGTTCTCATTGTTTTAAATGTATAGACCTGCAAACAAATTAAAATAAAACACATTTCTATTAAATATATTATATAATAAATATTTTTTTTTTTTAAATAGCAGGGTGTTCAAATACTAGATAGATAGATAGATAGATAGATAGATAGATAGATAGATAGATAGATAGATAGATAGATAGATAGATAGATAGATAGATAGATAGATAGATAGATAGATAGATAGATAGTATTTGAACACCCTGCTATTTTGGAGATCATGGAGGGGTCTGAAATTGTCATCATAGGCTATGCATGTCCACTGTGAGATACATAATCTAAAAAAAACATCCAGAAACCACAATGTATGATTTTTTTTAAACTATTTATTTGTATGATAATCACTAGAGTAAAAAAAAAAATTATATATATATATATATATATATATATATATATATATATATATATATATATATATATATATATATATATATATATATCAATAATTCCACATATTCTATATAAATACATCGATAAAATAAATGTGCGAGGAGATAAAAAGTAAATAAATAAATCTAATTTGTGGGGGAATGATTAGTTTTCTGTTAGTTTAGTTTTTTCGATGAATGTATCCAAACAGTTGCTCACCTGTCTAATAAAACACATCATATATATTAAAGGGTCTTTGGTGTTTCCATGGTTTCTACATAATAAAAACTTGGAAATGGGGGGTAACGGTATGATGTCATAGGCGACGACACAGACACGGTCCGTGTCCTGGTTAAAATTTCTCTGGTTTTAAACATCCTTGGAAACATTTAGGATAATGTACGTACACAAGTCAATAAAATATATAACTGTTCAAGAGGTTTTTGGATATTTGAATCTAAAAATCTTACATATTGTGCCTTTACTCTTCAATGTGTATTCTACTCAATGACTTTTAAAATGTATTAGTTCTCTCTGTGCGCTGTTCCTATATCACTTACTACTCCTTTAGTAAAGTGCGCCACCCAGTGATGGAAACTAATATAGTTTCATTACGGACTCTTATTTTGAAATTGACCGGAAGTTGTCATGACCGTTGAGTATGAGTTCAGTCTGTAGCGTTGAGGCGCATAAACAACAACCAGTTCTTTGATTCCGTGATTATAAAACTCTTTTCAAGGCGACTGTCTGAGAGGTATGCTAATAACGAAAGTCTGTGTTTATTTCCATTTTGCATTGTTTGTTTACACAAACGGCCCTTTTTTGGGTCATTCTACATAAACGTCCACTTTTGGTATGGCAGGATGTCTTAAAATGTATTTAATTTTCTAACGTTTAAACGTAGACCACATTATTAATTACCTTTTGACGTTATGAATGCATATAAATGACAATGCAGTTTAATTGTTATTATTTTTGTGCATTTTTTTAAAGAAAAAGTTACTTTAGTACTTTGTCAATATTAAAGGTTTTTATGAAATATTATATCTCAATTTTTTAACAACAAATAAGAAGATGGTTTTTATTTATTTTAATTAGGTTTGTTGATGTGTGTGTGCGTTTATTAAATTATATCAGTTCATTTGTGCAACCATGTATATGTTATAACAATGAACATGTTTGAAAAATTATTCTTTAAATCCTTTCTCATGAGTGTAGCACAATTCAATTGAGTAAAATGTTGTTTCAGATTCAGCCCCAGTTTAAAGTAAATCAATGCACAGACGTACCATGGTGTAAATATCATAAGTAGGCTGTTATAATAATAATTACAATAATTTAGTAACTTGGTACATCAAAACACCATGTAATGGCAACATCAGAGCATAAATTGAGCACGTTATTTTGTTTTATTCTTTATTTTAAAAACTTCAGCTGAGCTTTCTCTGTCAGCCAAACCATGGCAGACCCGGCCCGTGTGAAACCCGAAGTGGGGCTCTGTGAGGAGAGACCCGAGCAGGACGAGCGGTCCGGGAGCGGTGCTGCCGCCTCTGAACCCGCTGCTGGACTGACCAGACCCAAAGAAGAGGGCAAAGCCGTGAGTCCATTGGTCATTCAGAAAGGCTAGAAATGATTTGATAGAAACACATTTATTCATGTTTATCTGATTGCTTCTTCAGAGGTCTGAAGACGCTGCTGCCGGTGAAGAAGAGGAAGAGGGATCTTCATCTCTTCACCCCCCTTGTGCTAAAAAACTGAAAGTGGAGCATGACAAGAAAAAGGAGAAACGGCAAAAAGTTGATGAAGATGAAATACAAAAGATGCAGTGAGTTGTATTTGTTTTAAATTGTGCTGGTTTATGTATTAAGGTGCAAAATTTACTGAAGAACCTTCCTCTGATAGATTATAGAGGCTGATATGGTCACTCATTTTTGTTCCTCAGAGTTTTAGTTTCCTCATTCTCTGAAGAACAGCTGAACCGCTATGAGATGTACAGACGCTCGGCTTTCCCAAAGGCCGCTATTAAAAGAGTAAGTGAAGGAGTCAGTGTCTTTCCATGTTTTTCCCCTGCAATTGGGCTACTTTAAATTATTTTTAATTGCTGCAGATTGAAGGTGATATGTACACTTTCTCTCCAACACCCCACAAAATCACATTTGGCTATTTTGTTGGGCTATTTTTGATTGGCCAATGAGCTAATTTTGTTTAGCAGACCTGGCTGCAGTCCGGAAATCTTTAAGAAATATGCAAGATTTAATTTGTAATTAATCATAGGGACCAACTTTAAACATGGTTTATGTCGGTCTTAAAGTCTTAATTTGTCCTTCCAAAATTAGGGTTAGTTCACCCAAAAATGAAAATGTGATGTTTATCTGCTTACCCCCAGTGCATCCAACAAGAGGAACATGAATTTATAACCATAAAGCGCCCCTATTTTTGGGGTGCATTAGACTCAAACAATATACAGGGAGTGCAGAATTATTAGGCAAGTTGTATTTTTGAGGATTAATTTTATTATTGAACAACAACCATGTTCTCAATGAACACCAAAAACTCATTAATATCAAAGCTGAATATTTTTGGAAGTTTTAGTTTTAGCTATTTTAGGGGGATATCTGTGTGTGCAGATGACTATTACTGTGCATAATTATTAGGCAACTTAACAAAAAACAAATTTATACCCATTTCAATTATTTATTTTTACCAGTGAAACCAATATAACATCTCAACATTCACAAATATACATTTCTGACATTCAAAAACCAAACAAAAACAAATCAGTGACCAATATAGCCACCTTTCTTTGCAAGGACACTCAAAAGCCTGCCATCCATGGATTCTGTCAGTGTTTTGATCTGTTCACCATCAACATTGCGTGCAGCAGCAACCACAGCCTCCCAGACACTGTTCAGAGAGGTGTACTGTTTTCCCTCCTTGTAAATCGCACATTTGATGATGGACCACAGGTTCTCAATGGGGTTCAGATCAGGTGAACAAGGAGGCCATATCATTAGATCTTCTTCTTTTATACCCTTTCTTGCCAGCCACGCTGTGGAGTACTTGGACGCGTGTGATGGAGCATTGTCCTGCATGAAAATCATGTTTTTCTTGAAGGATGCAGACTTCTTCCTGTACCACTGCTTGAAGAAGGTGTCTTCCAGAAACTGGCAGTAGGACTGGGAGTTGAGCTTGACTCCATCCTCAACCGAAAAGGCCCCACAAGCTCATCGTTGATGATACCAGCCCAAACCAGTACTCCACCTCCACCTTTGCTGGCGTCTGAGTCGGACTGGAGCTCTCTGCCCTTTACCAATCCAGCCACGGGCCCATCCATCTGGCCCATCAAGACTCACTCTCATTTCATCAGTCCATAAAACCTTAGAAAAATCAGTCTTGAGATATTTCTTGGCCCAGTCTTGACGTTTCAGCTTGTGTGTCTTGTTCAGTGGTGGTCGACTTTCTGCCTTTCTTACCTTGGCCATGTCTCTGAGTATTGCACACCTTGTGCTTTTGGGCACTCCAGTGATGTTGCAGCTCTGAAATATGGCCAAACTGGTGGCAAGTGGCATCTTGGCAGCTGCACGCTTGACTTTTCTCAGTTCATGGGCAGTTATTTTGCGCCTTGGTTTTTCCACACGCTTCTTGCGACCCTGTTGACTATTTTGAATGAAACGCTTGATTGTTCGATGATCACGCTTCAGAAGCTTGGCTATTTTAAGACTGCTGCATCCCTCTGCAATATATCTCACTATTTTTGACTTTTCAGAGCCTGTCAAGTCCTTCTTTTGACCCATTTTGCCAAAGGAAAGGAAGTTGCCTAATAATTATGCACACCTGATATAGGGTGTTGATGTCATTAGACCACACCCCTTCTCATTACAGAGATGCACATCACCTAATATGCTTAATTGGTAGTAGGCTTTCCAGCCTATACAGCTTGGAGTAAGACAACATGCATAACGAGGATGATGTGGTCAAAATACTCATCTGCCTAATAATTCTGCACTCCCTGTATACTTAAATGTTCATCACTTTTAGCAGTGTTTTATATAACTTCAATAAAATGTCTCCTGTAAAATGACACTCAAATTGTGTATGTAGACCTCTGTATGTGGGTATGGGAAGCTTTTCAATTTGGGAAATGGTCCTAATGTAATTTAGTGTAAATAAGTTTGTGTAAAACAAATGCCAAAGGGATGCATTTCTCCAGAAAGTGGACGTTCTAAGCTTTTTAAAATTGTACCAAAAATGAGGTCAGAGCTCCTCCACAGACATTTAAAATGTAAAGTAGATACTTGATGATGTCATGGTCCTTGGAGTTTAAGACGTATAAAAGGTCTTCCATATACCTTCACAAAACCCTGTTTAAAACAACCTAATTGGAGTCCCTTTTTTGTCAAATCTTCTTCTTCTTATTATTATTATTATTATTAAATGTTATCTTTTTGGAACTGTAATAATGTCTTCCTAATGGACCATTTAAAGAAATTTATTATTTTACATTTAGAATAAAAATTAAACATTTATAATAATAAATAAGTTAATAGGTTTGGTTCCAAATGATAATAATGCATTCCAATGAGATTCCGGTAAACATTTATTTAAAGCCCTATTCGGACTGGATTAGATTAACATGGGGACGTGGGGGTAAAGTATTTATTACCAAAGGTTCTCTGTGATTTTAGTCCCGTCCAAATGTGCCATCTTGGTAATCATTACAGACAATGTCAGTGAAGATTACTGAGACTTTTACCTTCTGTAAAAAGGTCCAGAAAAATGACCTCGGGTAATAATAATCCCGTTCGAATAGACGCGCTGTATAAATGTATGGGAAAATTCTGTCATTTCTTGTTTAAAAGTATTTTTTAAAAAGCGCATTTTGCGAGCTTTGAGGCGCTTGAAGCATTCGGTTGCGTTGTAGGTGGTGGGACAAATCTGTGGAAAATGTCCAGTATTTTCCGCATATCATTTAAAGCAAAAAGAAGATCAAAAGCACTTATTAGAGGCACAACACTTATTTTAGCTCAAGGAAAGTGTCTATTACCAACACAATCCAATCAGAATTGTTAGACTGGATCTAACTGTTTATTAAAACACATTAAATTGTAGACTGGCGCTCATGGTGTGTTTACTCGCGTGATAACAGCAACGTCTATACACACATGACGACAAGGAGGTTACCGTGGTGCATAAAGCGAGTTACTCCTCCCACTTCTGCTAGTTTTACTGAGATGTCTTATCCCGTGCGAATTGGCCATTAATATTACAGACGTCCTGAGGTAAAATGACTTTACCCCCACGTCCCCATGTTATAATCGCGTCCGAATAGGGCTTATGATATAATTATCCAACACGGTGTCGAAATTATGTGTAGATGATTTATGAAAAGATATACAAAAAAAGGTTACATTTTTGAAAAAGATTGTTCCTGTGTTCCAGCTAATTCAGTCCATCACAGGATCATCCGTCTCTCAAAATGTGGTCATCGCGATGTCTGGAATTTCGAAGGTGTTTGCTGGAGAGATAGTTGAAGAAGGTTGGTACGACACTGTGAAATATGATTCAACTAGTAACCGTAAGCCTCATTAATTCTCTCCGTAATGTGTTTCCCCCCTTGCCCTTCAGCTCTTGATGTGTGTGAGAAGTGGGGAGACACGCCACCTCTGCAGCCCAAACACATGAGAGAAGCCGTCAGGAGATTGAAGAGCCGAGAGCAGATTCCCAACACCAAACACAAACACATCCTCTTCCACTGAGCTCCAGTCCCTCTTCACAGAAAAAGATGAGCTGAGGGAATAGGGGCATGACCATACATCTTTTTCCGGATCTCTGATGTGTTTGGAAGGCGCTGTTGTTTTCTGCAGTTTTGTTTATGAGGTCTATAGTAGAGGATGCAAAACCTCTTTCTTTATCCACCTTCTGTCCTCTGAAGCAAGCAGCTGAATTACAAAAAAATACTATAAATTCATGTTCATGAAGATTTTTAGGACAGTAAATATTGCACACTTCCTCTGTGTGACTCCAAAGTCTCTACATCATAGAAATGTCTGTGGACTCATTTTTTATTTAAAAAAAGACATATTTTGTAATGTTTGTTTTGTTTTGAAAATTGCATATACATTGTGCAGTCATTTTATGTGTGGATGTGATGTTAAAAATGTTATCTTTTCACTTTCAAGAATAGAATATTAAACATTTGACGGAGCCCACAGTTTTCTTTATGATTTTGTTTACTGTGAGATACAATTTTCAGTATATGTTTTACGATCCAACATTTATGGGAACAAAGTGAACAAGCATTCTGTTATGCAAGTTGAAACAGAATATTGTTGAATCTGCAATAAGGTTTATATGCAACATTTCAGAAACAATTACATTACACATTTCTATAAAATTGAATGGAATAATTTTGTATCTAAACTTGTAATTTAAATGTCATGTTTTTTGTTTTGTTTTGTTTTATTAATAATAGTTGAAAGGCTGAAAATGTTGCCAATATATTAGCTCAGATTTACAGTCTGGATGAGCTGACGCGAGTTGCCTGAAAGGCTAAGCAAATCTGCAGATTTTGAGCAGGCAGAGTTGACAGATGTAAAAGAAAATGGTGTAATGTATGATGGGCGCTGACTGACTTTTTTTTTTATCTTTAGACTATGAATCCCAGATAGCAGACACACAGTGAATCAGCGTTGAATCAATGTTAATGCATCAGCTAAAATATCAATGTTGAGATGTCAATGTTGAGAATGTTGATTTTTCATCAGGTTTGCACCCTGAAATAATGTTATTTAAACGATGAAAAATAGATCAAGATGGGCTTAAAATCAATAGTTTAACAACTAAAATTAAACCACTTATTTAAGTGAATCAATGTTGAATCAATGTTAATGCATCAATCAAAATATCATTGAACCAGTATTGAAATATAACATTGATTTTTCATCAGGTTTGCACCGTGAAATAATGTTAATTCAACAATGAAAAATAGATCAATCTTGCTTTATGTACAGCAGGATTCTATGCCAGTTAATTTGTCTCTTAATTTTATTCATTTTAATCAGACCATGTGGCTGCAATCGATATGATTTTGCATCAAAAAGTCACTCAAAGTAAATAACATCCTTCAGTTTACATGCAAATGTATTTATGCCCCCACAGTTACAACAGGAAATCTCACATTGACTTAAAACAATTACATCTGAATTTATAACACAAATGAGAAGAGCCTGGAAAAACATGACAACCTGCATCTGCAAAATGGAAGTAAATACAAATGTAAACTTGCCAATAAATACAGAAATGACACAGTACTACTGAAAGAAAGAAGGTAGAAGAAAGAATAATACTCCAAACTCAGGGGGTTCCACCATGAGCAATGCCCCGAAGCCTTTCAGGTTGTAATGGAGCCAGTTCTGCACCGTCCCAGCAAAGATAAACTCTGATGCCTCTTTTAACAGCATTCACGGCATCTAAAACAACAAGAAGTTAGTAAATATTTGGAAATGTGTTTAATTATACATTACAAATATAGCGTACTACAAAATTAAGTGAAACTTGAAATTTTATCAAAATCTTGATATCCCAGTTAAAACGGTAACATTAAATTCAGGACTATTTAATGCATTTTAGTATAGACTTTAAAGGACCAGCAGTCACACAATGAATGAAAAAGCAAAGTGACTATTTCCGGTGTTTTATCTAATAATATTATTGTATTTAATAGTAAATAAATAAAGTGTGAAAATGAAACAAGTAAATGAATGACCAAATAGCTAAATTAAGAAAATAAAAGAGGAGCTGGATAAGCTACATGGTTGTTTGGAAGAGATTTTTTTTCCATTTACAACACGAACTGGAGGCACAACTGTTTACTAAATTTCTGTAGTTTGATATAGCTGCCTACAGAACTTAAAGATCTCACTCTTTTCTTTTTTCTTGCTGCATTAAAGATTAAACTGTAATGATGTAATTGTGATCTGCTCTCGTGATGATTTCTCACAGCTGAAGCTGAACTGATTGTTTTTCCCCTCACCGCGCTAATAGGTCAATCAGTTCTAGTTCTGCTTCAGCTGTGAGATATTCTCACGAGTGGCGAACACAATTACTGACAAGCCAGAAATTCATCTAACCTTCCGATCGCCTCTCGTTTATACTCTGGACGAATATAGGATGATTCTAAATGATTCATCTGTGTGTGCAACGAGTAAGATACGTTTGTGGATCCGCGCCGCGCATGCAGTCATTGACTTGTGAGTCGATCCTATATGGCCTCAAAATCCAAATGAATCAAATAGGATCGACTCACAAGTCAATGACTGCATGAGTTGCACGAGTCAGAATTCGGACGCAATTTACAGTGTATATGCCAATCTTAAGAAAAAAAAAAATGAATACAAATATGATATGGTTTGGTGAAAAACAAACTGAAACTCAATGTATTAAGATTATCCTGGCCGTTGGTTGTGTAACTTACGAGGGCGTCCATGTGACTATTATTAACATTGCAGTTCACTCTAACTCGCTGAGGAGAAGCACACAAGTTGTAAAACATAAAGATGAATAAAAACACTAAATTAAAATAGAGATGAATTTTATAATTATATTTTTGTAGGCCACTTACCTCTAAAAAAACACGGTCGATGTCCTGTCTCTTTTTCGCGATTGAAGTCTGTTCAGCTGCGCTTGCTTTGGTTGATTGGTGGATGTCTTGAAGGTGCATTACCGCCACCTGCTGGATTGGATTGTGGCGCATTCGATAGGGACACATATTCTAAATTCTTTATTAACTCTGTATTCTTTAGATAAATAATGAAATACATGTACATTCTACATGATTTAAATAATAATAATAGGCTTCATTTTTATTTATTTAAAACTGATAGACTAAATTTATGGTAGAAGTTCTTTGTTTTTGTTTTTGTTTTGTTTTTTTTACATTTTTTATTATAATAACATGAAACACAGAATGACAACATTACATGCCAGTAAGCAGGAAAATAATATACCTTTTAAAAAGATTAATAGTTTTTACAGCTTTCTTATGGGAAGAGTCAGAAATCAAACACGCATACAATTTTAGAAAAAAAATTCTCTTCCAGAAAAATTTAAAGAAAGGCTTACAATTACAAAATTTAAATGTATGTATTCTTTGTGAATCCACACACTCGTTGGTGTACTCATCGTATCCTTTGAGGATAATAAATGTGCTCACATTCACACAAATGTAGCCAATTGATTTGGACTTGCCTTAACATGTTGAATAATGTGACAGATAGATTGCCCGTAAGCCTCACCGGTGGAGAATTAAGCTGACCAAACATCAGCATTGATTCAATGTTTGTCTTTTCAACACTGAAAAGCATGGAATTATCAACATTGATCCAATATTATTTAGCAGTGAATTTTCAACATTGGTCAAGTATGGTGTTAGCATTGAATTTTCAACATTGATCCAATATTACTTAGCATTGAAGTTTCAACCTCAACCAAAATGATGATTCTGATGGAATTTCAACATTGAATCAATGTCACCATGCTATCTGGGAATCCATCCAGTTGGAGCATATCAAGAATATTTTAGATTATGAGCTAATTTTAGAACGTATTGTTTTCATTTGTTCTCCTAAAAACGAGTTTGTTTTTTTGGAACGACTTGAAAGTGGTAGTGGTAAGTCGTGTGGTGTAGTGTGTGGTGCCTAGTGTTTAATAATCTGATCAGATTTTAAAAGTTGTGTAGTGTGTTCCAGCCTTAAGGTGTAGACTGTGTAAGAATGCAACAGTCTTATTTTATTATTATAATTGTGGAAGTTACAAGATTATCATCCAGTTATTTGTTTCGACACCCTCATTAAGCAAGAATTTCGAAGGACTACGTCTGTCTGTATGCAGTGTACATCTGAGGTAATGAGCTGGCTTTAAATGACAGAAATTTCAAAATTGGCGAGGGGTGGGAGGGCTTGATGGCCATTTTCTTGGTTTGGTGCCACTGCTCCTCAAAATGTCTGCACACAGCCCTGGAGTATACAAGCTCACCAGCTGTGAAGGCTGTGGACAGCTTTACAAAAAACATTTGTTCACTGTGGCCAATGATAGAAGGGGATCTTCACGGCATTCTAATTTGACCAATAATTCACTGGAATCTGTTCAGTGGACTGGATTAATATGATTTTCATATGTTTCCTTTATTTCTAAAACAGACATGTTACCACTTTATTTATTTGCTATAACATTACCAAAAAAAATAAAAATCTTTCAATAAATCTGGGGTTTTACCCTCGGTTTCACAGACAAGGCTTAAGCCTATAGTCCCAGACTAAAAAGCATGTTTGAGCTGTTTTAACTGAAAGCAACTAGCACTGTCATACCTTAAAATATGTCAGAGCCATTGTCTCAAGATGCACATCAGTAAGGTGTTTTTGTTTTGTTTTTCCTCTAAGGCATGTTTATAAAAGCTACTTAAATGTACTAATTGAACTAAGGCCTATGTGAAACTGAACCATAGTATTGCAGTGTTTTATGATGAACACTTGCATCTTTATTGCTTTATTATCATCCGAACCCAGAGTACTCACACCGTATCCCTGGCTGGGATAGGAAACCAGCCAAGAGTGAGGAGGTGGGGTGATGGAGGGATGCTGAAAACTGTTGAGAAACATAGGTGAGTCCACTAAGAATATGTATATATTTCTTCATCATGGCTCCTGTTAGTGGGTTGGATATATTAGATTTAATTAATATTATGTCCTTAAAGCTGATGTGTTAGAATCAGAAAAAATGGGCAAGCATAAGGATTAGAGCTAGCTTGATGAGGGCCAAATTGTGATGGCTAGACGACTGGGTCAGAGCATCTCCAAAACTGCAGCTCTTGTGGGCTGTTCCCGGTCTGCAGTGGTCAGTCTCTGTCAAAAGTGCTCCAAGGAAGGAACAGTGGAGAACCGGCCACAGGGTCATGGGCGGCCAAGGCTCATTGATGCACGTGGGGAGTGAAGGCTGGCCCGTGTGGTCCGATCAAACAGACGAGCTACTGGAGCTCAAACTGCTCAAGAAGTTAATGCTGGTTCTGATAGAAAGGCGTCAGAATACACAGAGCATCGTAGTTTGTTGCGTATGGGTCTGCATAACCGCAGACCCGTCAGGGTGCCCACGGAGCAATGGAAGAAGGAGGCCTGGTCTGATGAATCACATTTTCTTTTACATCACGTGGATGGCCGGGTGTGTGTGCGTCACTTACCTGGGGAACACATGGCCTGAGGATGCACTATGGGAAGAAGGCGAGCCGGCGGAGGCAGTGGGATGCTTTGGGCAATGTTCTGCTGGGAAACCTTGGGTCCTGCCATCCATGTGGATGTTACTTTGACACGTCCCACCGACCTAAGCATTACTGCAGACCATGTTCAGGCTTTCATGGAAACGGTATTCCCTGGTGGCTGTGGCTCTTTCAGCAGGATAATGTGCCATGCATGAGCATAAATCTTATCTAACAATTGAGGGGGACAGTAAACTAAAAAAATCTCGAAGGCAATTTTTGAAGGGGACAGAAATAATACAGCCAAAGTTGTATTTGTAAGGATATGTGTTGCGTTTTGGTGCAATGAAAAAAAAAGCATTTTTTATATTCTGTCATTTTATCTGGCCAAAGCAATAGTTGTTTAAAAATGAGTTATCATAGGTCCACACAATAACATAGTTATTAAATT
Source organism: Pseudorasbora parva (assembly GCF_024679245.1). NCBI lineage: Eukaryota > Metazoa > Chordata > Actinopteri > Cypriniformes > Gobionidae > Pseudorasbora > Pseudorasbora parva. The sequence continues at coordinate 37,944,693 of NC_090177.1, forward strand.
ATCTTGCTTCTTCCACATAGTACTTTGCAAAACCCAACACAGCTGTAAATCTACAATATTAGCCTAATGTCAGTACACACATAGGCTTATTGCCGTGTTAGTTGTAGTGGGTGACTTACATCAAGCTAACAAAAAATAACCACTAAATTATCGGACTTAAGGTAAAATACATCGGTTATCATAATTTTTTAGGCATGGCTAATTTACGTACTCAGCATCATCTGTATTAAGGAGAAAATAATAACTTAATTGAATGTTTAAAGTAAAGTAGCCTTAACAGCTACTTACTGGAGTTCCACAACTACTGAAGAACTTAGTTATTCCCCATCAAACATGTAGGTGAGGTGCGTGATAGACCAAACCACTGTGGGGCAAGAGAGGGGGGGACTCAAAATGTTTCTGAACTTAAAACATTTTTTTTTGTCCTGTGCGTTTTTGTTTTACTACTTACACAATTATAAGTATACAGTATATCAATATATTATTTACAATATACAATGTGTTTTTTAATGATATTTTTAGGGGGGGACAACACTCAGATGGCAGGGTCCTGACCCTAACAATTTACGCCTATGGCGCCCTGCCGAAAGACAAAATAGTTCAGGAATGGTTTGAGGAGCACAACAACGAGTTTGAGGTGCTAACCTGGCCTCCAAATTCCCCAGATCTCAATTCAATCGAGCATCTGTGGGATGTGCTGAACAAACAAGTCCAATCCATGGAGGACCCATCTCACAACTTACAGGACTTAAATGATCTCCTGCTAACATCTTGGTGCCAGATACCACAGCACACCTTCAGGGGTCTAGTGGAGTCCATGACTCGATGGGTCAGGGCTGTTTTGGCAGCAAAAGGGGGACCAACACAATATTAGGAAGGTGGTCATAATATCATGCCTAATCGGTGTGTATTTATATACAGTGAGCTAACTGGTACAAATCAGTATTATATGTCTCACTTTAACTGATCTTTCTGTTAATGTTCTCTTTTTATGAGATTTTATGAAAAAAAATCATGAAAATTGATTTTGTTAACTTTAGCAGCAGTTGACAAATGAATATTACATACAAACAAGCCATTGTATAATAACTGTAAACCTATGATAAACAACCATTTATTTTCCAGATTTATAAATAAAGATTAAGCACAAGTTGTGGTACTCACTATACATATTTTTTTCTTCTCAAGTAATTCCCATGTCTCCTAATAGAAAAAAGTTTTTTCCTTCTTTAAAAGTTTTACTTTAGGAGTCTATAAAGATCAAAAGTTAATATGTGCCAGTTTTGTACTGTAAGGTTTCCTGTAGAGGTGGGGTATCCAAGTCACACCTACTGGTTTATTGCTTAGTCCCCGTCCGCTTCCTAATATACGAAACCTCACTGGGCACTATCATAAACACTCTTCTCTACTTCAGCATTTCACATCTGCTCTAAACTGTATACATGGTTTCTGTTAGCATTGTAAACTGCAAATATTTTAAGAGGTATGAATTTCTTGTCATGTTCCTCTTTGTAATTCACTACAGCATTTGACTCTGAATGTAAATGTCCAGTAGGGAGAAGTAAGTAGGTCCTGTTGATTATGACAGAAATTGTTGTTGGGATTGCCATTTGTAGCTTTTGTAGGTGATTTTTTTAGGAAACAATACTGTGAAAAATAAGACAGAAAACTCAGATATTAATATACACTTGTCATGAGAATTATTTACAAAGATGAAAATTTGTATAGGTTATTTTGAAATCCTTCTGTTTAAATTTGACTGTTGTGAATAACAGACACTTTACTATTAATATGAAATTAAACATTTAAAATTCATGTAAATCTCACTGTAGTTTCTCCAGTTTACAGAGTGGATCCTTCAGTAGATCGTTGAGTAGCTTCACTCCTGAATCCCCTAGTTTATTATGGTTAAGAATCAGTTCTCTCAGGTGTGAGGGGTTTGATCTCAGAGCTGAATTCAGAGCTGCACAACCTTCTTCTCCAATATTGCAGTTATACAGCCTACAGAGAATAAACAGTACAAACAATCCTCATTGTTTTCTTTAGTGTTGTATAATGTTGTATAATAGCAATGTATTTTGTGTGTGTGTGATCTGCCTACAATGATTTATCAGCCCAGTTTTTTCAAATACATTTTTAGAACAAAATGCATAGAAAATCAAAAAGCTCAAAGGAAAAAGCATACACTGGAAACAACATTAGTTGGTTCTCTGTTTTTGTATGTGTTCATTATTTCTAATTCAACAAATGATGTCCATGCATTGTTATGGTTCTGTTCTGTCATGTTGTCTTTTATTTTAAAGTTCTTTTCCATTTCCTCCAGTTCCTGTTTCCCGTTCAGTTCCTGTTTTAGTTTTGTCTTCCTAGGTTACTGATTGTGTCATTGTTTGTTTCTATGGTTACATACTAGTTTCACCTGGTTCACCTGGTTCTACATAGTAAGTTTCACCCTGTGTTTCTGATGTTCTTTGTCAGTTCTCGTTTGCTTTAAGTGTGGTTACGTTACCCTCTTGAGTTATCTCCTGCATGTTCATTCAAGGTAATTAATAAAGACAATAAAAAAATTGTTTTTGAATCTCATTTGTCTTCGCTTCTGCTAATACATATTGAATAATATTTGAATGAAGGGTGAAAAAGTAAATTTTCATAAACATGGCACTTTTTGCCACAGCAATGTGTGTGTGTGTGTGTGTGTGTGTGTGTGTGTGTGTGTGTGTGTGTGTGTGTGTGTGTGTGTGTGTGTGTGTGTGTGTGTACAGTACATATATATATATATATATATGGCCAGCGCAGAACTCACTGTAGTTTCTCCAGTTTACAATTTGGATCCTTTAATAGATCAGCAAGCAACTTCACTCTTGAGTCTTCTAGTTTATTATTGCTCAAATCCAGTTCTCTCAGGTGTGAGGGGTTTGATACCAGAGCTGAAACTAGAGCAGCACAACCTTCTTGAAAGTTGCACAATTTCAGCCTGCAGATGAAAGGAAGGAAAATATTGCTCATATCATATAAATTCATGTGTATGTGTTAGAGTCAGTTGAATGAGTGCTTTATATGATACCATTCTAGAGAAAAAACAGTCTGTGGATCAAGAATTGTGAGCAAACTGAAAACTGAGACAAGATAAATATCACATGATTTTGGATGCATTTCAAAACAACCTGTAAATTTTAAACTGTTGGTGATGCCAGGTTAGAGTCATGGGATCAGAATTGATAACTTGTATAACTTGAATACAACATAATTGTATGTAGTTAAAAGTGTCTTCCAAATGAATTTTTAAAAAATGTGATTAGAGACAGAGTCCCTGAATTTGGCATTATATGAGCAGGGTTTATGGCAGGAACTAAAAGTTGCAATTAAGCTTGACCAATATAATTAGCTCTGAAAACTAGTTAAGAACCAAAAATTATTATTCAGTACATTAAATAGTAAAAAATAATTCTAGAAAACAAAAACATGATCAAGAATATAATTCTCTGTGGTGCTGCCTTTAAAAAAATATTGACACTCACTGAAGTTTCTCCAGTTTACACTGAGTATCCTGCAGTAGATCAGAAAGCAGCTTTACCCCCAGGTCTCCTATTTTATTGCCATTGAGATTGAGATCTCTCAGATGTGAAGGGTTTGATCTCAAACCAGAAACTAGAGTTTTAAAACCCTCCTCAGTAATAAAGCAGTCACACAGCCTATTGAGAGAAAGAGTCACAATTTTCAGTTCAGCATGCACATGAATTCAGCAAAAACATAATCAGTCAAGGCACAGACAAGGCTTTAGTTAGTCGTAGTCTAAATATATATATATATATATATATAATATGTCAGTACCATTGTTTTGTCCCAAGTATATAATAACATGAGAAATCCAATTATATTTTATCTTTTGAAATGTATTGCAAAGACAGTACTTGTTAAAAATACTTTTTTTCTACCCTGATTGTGATGTCACACTGTAGCTCATTTGAGATGAGCAAAATCTGCACATTAACAGTTTACTAGATATCACCATAAGACGCATGCTGATTATAATTTTAAAAATATATAATTTTGTTTCTCTGCAACTTCTGCATCCAAATTAGTTATTTTACAGTTTCACTTTACACTTTATTTCATATTCCACTTTTAATATTCTTTAGTATTTTAGTCCCATTCCAACCCTGCTCCAACACACCTGCCTGTAATTCTCAAGTAAAAGTTTGATTTTCCAGCTAGCAACATTAGTGAATGAAAAGTATAAGAATCTGGTAGGACCGGCTAGCGCATGACATATGTCATGACCAAACATTAGCAATTGATTATGGCAGATTTCAGAGTGGCTCTGGGCAGATCCAATAGTTTTAAACTTCAATAAAGTAACCACCTTCAAGGAAGTTAAAGCTTATCAATGGAGAGTGGCCAAATGAAACAAATGAAATGTACGATAGTCTGGTAGGACCAGGTTAGGGTTGGCCCTGTCTTAACCATATCCCGACAGCTGAATTCCTTACAATATTCAAGAATCAGTAGAAAATTCTTCACTTACATTAGCACTTAATTGCATTCTGTTGATAAAAAAAATCATCTTCTATGCTTTCACGATTTCTTGTATCCCTCCCTATTGTAGCTTATATTATTCTGGACAATGTTTGAAACTTTGTATTGCCAGCATTTCTCATGTTATTGCCTCTTTAAGATGAATTCATTGTAGTATTCCTCATTTGTAAGTTCCTTTGGATAAAAGTAGGGGTGACCCCTAATAGTCGAAGATTCGATTTATCGATATGCAGGACCTTATTCGACCACTGATCTCATGGTCGAATCTTCGCGGGTGTTATGAAACGAGGATCATACCATTTTGGAAATATGGGGGTGCTCAATATTAGTATTGCCCCTCAGTGCCCCTTTAAGGGCACTGTGCCCCTTTAAGGGCACCCTTTAAGGGCACTGAGCTTCGCACCGGAAGTGCCGCACCTTTGAAATGAGAACACATTTACACCGACGCCTGGCATTCAACGCCTGTCCGCGGCAATTAAATGTATATTTCCCTCAAATAGTGAATGTACATACTGATTTCACCCTGTGCTACATGATACACTCATCGTGCAGCTCTTCTGTCAGAAGTCGATTCAAAATTGAGCTTTCTCTAGGCAGGTATTTTTTTAGGTTTATTTAGCAAAATGTTCTTTTGTATATTTGTGTGATGTTCTGTGTTTCAATCGCGGCTTTAAATGTTATGAGAGAACGGTTAATTTACGAATGTGTAGTGTAGCCTAGTTTTGATCACTTTATTAAAAGTGTTGGCTGTGTCCCGTGTGTAAAGCAAAATAAAAATAGACTTAGCCTCCTGCTGACTAGTGTCCTGCCCTTCCCAACCTGTTTATACTGTTTATTTTTTCCAGTCTATGGTTTACACACACATAGATGATTTGACTATCGGTCGACCATAGAGAGATTCGAAAATTCTGATTCGAATGTGTAAATCCTTAGTCGAGGACACCCCTAGATAAAAGGCTTTAAAAAATAAATACAGGTAAACTAAACCCTCCGAACAGATGCATTAAACTGATTTTCAACTCAAAAAAGTGTATGTGTAGCTATGTGCTGATCAATTTTGACATGTCTGCATTGTGCTACATTTCAGCCACACCTCTCTCACAGCCAATTGAATATGTAGTTTTTGCCACCATATTTTCAGATAAATTATTTTTATTCACAGCGACATTTAAAGTTACAGTTCAAACTAATAATTTCATTAACCCAGCACTTAGACCATCATTTTTTAGCACATTATCTCACACATTATCGTAAAATTAACTGTATGCACATTAACTACAGTGAAACAAAAGTTATCAATATTATTTAATCTCAAATGTTCTTATTTAATATAAAGTCATTTAATGCAATGATGCTTGAATTAAATTATTTTTTAAATGTATACATGCCCAGATATATATAAAAAATGTACAAGGTAAACAATTGTTAAAAGTAAATAAATGAGGATACAATTTATGTTTTTTTGTTTTTTTTAACCAGAATTGCTATTCACATTTAATATTAAACACTTGTCTTTCCACAATTATAATACATCTTTAAATGTGGCTACTTGTTAATTTTAAAGTAAGGATTTCAAGTTTTGAACATCTATGTTTCAGGTTATTTTAGGGTGGTGTATGAGAGCTATACAAAGATCAAGCATATTTCAAACTTTGAAAACATAACACAGTAACATTCTGTTGTTGTTTCAGTTTTCCATTTTCATTGACTTTTAGTTTTGAATCATGTACTGCAGTGATGCATGTGACTTTTGTGGTGAACATTCTGGACAAATAAAAGAACACTGAAATTCTTCTTATAAGTCTGCATTACAAAAAGGTATTCTAAATTCTACATAATATTAACCATTTTACAATATAGTAAAATAGTGAAACTCACTGTAGTTTCTCCAGTTTACAGAGTGGATTCTTCAGTAGATCCGAGAGCAGCTTTATCCCTGAATCTCCTGGTTTATTATAGTTCAGATTCAGTTCTCTCAGGTGTGAGGGGTTTGACCTCAGAGCTGAAGCCAGAGCTGCACAACCTTCTTCTCCAATACTGCAGTTACACAATCTGTAGAGAATATACAGAAATCATCAAACTTAATATGCTCTTTCTGTAGTGTAATATAAATATACTCTTCCAATGGCAAGATGTGTTTATGTATTGTTTAATGGTATTGTTCTACTACTATTTCATCAATAGTCTTGTATAACCAGATAAAATATTGGAAAGTATGTCCATAGAGATCTTAAAGGGTTAACATTTTTTTAAATAACCAGCCCATTGGTTCTCAATAATAACACCTGCCGAATGATAACATGATAATTACAAATCACCACTATAATAACTAATAAGACACACTGTAATTTCTCCAGTTTACAGAGTGGATCCTTCAGAAGATAAGAAAGCAGCTTCACTGCTATGTCTCCTGGTTTATTATAGCTCAGATTCAGTTCTCTCAGGTGTGAGGGGTTTGATCTCAGTGATGATGCCAGAGCAGTACAAACTTCCTCTCCAATACTGCATTTAGATAGTCTGCAGAGAGAAAGATAAACATCCTTCATTATTGTCATGGATATGAAGGTAGAGCATGAAGTATTGGTGTTGACCCATCCTTCAGAATTTTTTCTCTCACAAATCCATCGTTGTACAGACCCTTGTGAAGTCATATGTAAAATGGCTTTGAATTTTTGCAAATATATAGCATTTTACAGAGATTCGTCCACACATTTCCTTCAAAAATGACATTTAACCACAGTGTCCTCAGAAAGCTTGGATGCTGGGAGTCTATGTCGACTCGCATGTTCGTTGGTACATCCAACAACAGAACATTTGTAATGTTTTTTGGTGCAGACATTGTTAAACTCTAATTAGCTGATCCAGTGAGTAAAAAGAAATGGTGGTCTCCGTGCTTCTCACTCAGGGGCGTGTCTATGCTAAAAGGGCAGATCATCAAAAGTCATGGGTGGGGTTTCCCTACTCTTAAGTAGGAATTGGGGGAAATGTGAAACAGCGTGTTGAGAGAGATTGATAATGATTTATGGGGATTTAAACAAAGTATTGGGTGGATTTTTACAATTATAGGCTGGTGGTTTGCACACACTGTGAACACATCTGTATTCAAACACCTTATAAAAGTACATTTTGCATAATAGGTCCTCTTTACAGAAGTTCTGCTGTTCTCATTGTTCTTTTGTAGTCGTTCTTACTTTGGGTTGCTCTAGTAACGGACATGGAGTACTGAACCATTTTTGCTGTAAAGACAGCTGCACATCAGCTGCATAAACAAAACCTGATAATCATGTTAAGAACATCACAACCGCTAAGATGTCATTCCATGTTATGCAGCTAAAAATGATTAGCATGTAGAAATTTTGCCTACAAATTATCCCAGTGCAGAATGCTTCTTATCAAAGATTATTGCCATTGCAACCACTTGTTGATGATGGGTCCATACTCTCACACACAATCTTAGTCATATATTTCTATTGAATCTTTTATATTGTCACTCTACATGGTTAGATATGAATAACATATTTTAATTAAACACACAAAGTTTTGGACCCTATTGCTTACTATCTTTTTAAAAATCTACCAATACAGCAGTACTCACAGTAACGTCTCCAATTTACAGTTTGGATCCTTCAGTAGATCAGAGAGCAACTTCCCCCCTGAGTCCCTTGGTTTATTCCAGCTCAGATCCAGTTCTCTCAGGTGTGAGGGGTTTGATCTCAGAGCTAAAGCCAGTGCAGCAAAACCTTCTTCTCCAATATTGCAGTTATTCAGCCTTTAGAGAATATAGTAACAGCAATTTAGCTGAACTGAAAGAAACTATTTATGGTTTTAACAAATATATAAGCTATATACTCAAAAAGAGATGGTGTAGAGCAGGGGTGCCAGTCCTACACCTAATGGATTACTTTAGAAGTGTTAGAGTGTTTTCAGACTGGTGTGTTGACGCAGGGTGGACCTACAACCAGCCAGACGTTGGCCCTCCAGGTTTGAGAACCACTGGCCAAAAAGTTTCTCCTATTCTCATAACTTTTTAGAAAAAAATATTTCATATAATATTTAAAAATCGTTGAGTAAAATCTTACTTGAGTGCCTGCAGTTTACATTGAGGATTCTTCAGTCCATCAGAGAGCAGCTTCACTCCTGAGTCTTGCAGGTTGTTGTTATTCAGGTTCAAATCTCTCAGACTTAAAGAGTATGAGCTGAGCACTGAGGCTAATGTTGAACAGCTCTTCTCTGTCAGATTACAGCTCTGTAGACTTTAAGATAAATTATCAAAATTTCCATAAAAACTACAGACACTGAATTACTTGTGTTCAAAAGATCTGAATTTCAGTCTTTTAAGAAAACTCAATACATATCTCAATTTGTATGTTTTTTGACTTTGCATAAGTTAAAACTTTTTTCATAAAGAAACCTTCCTGCAAAGCTACAGTACTGTGAAAAGTTTTAGGCACTGCTGCAAAGTGATGACACTTTCAAAAATAATGTCATAAATAGATTGTATTAATCAAATAACTTACATTAACTAAAACAAATCAATATTTGGTATGACCACCTTTTGCATTTAAAACAGCCTTTGTCCATTTACACTTGCACGTAGTTTTTCATGTAGCTTTGCAGGAGATTTCTTTAAGCATATTGGAGACGTTGCCACAGTTATTCTGGATTTAGTCTGTCTCAGCTTTTTTCTGTTTATTCATGTAATCCCAGACAGACTCAATGGTGAGATCAGATCTCAGGATGGAGCATACCGGCTGTTGTCAGACTCCTTGTGCATACACAAATCTCACTGGATTATTACAATTAATTGCAAAGGGAATGTTTGGGAATGTAAACGAATATTTATTACTGACACACTATATTAAAACGTATAATAACTTAAAACCATTATTTTGGTGAAAAGACCAACGTGCTTAAGACTTTTGCACAGTACCGTATATATTGCGATATAGTTTGTAAAAATATTTAATTAGAAAATGTTTCCCAATGCAATATTTGCTTAGCATTAAAGCAATAAATAAAGAATGTAAACAATAATTTAGTAGTATTTTTCTAATTTAATTAGAAAAATACTCACTCAGATTTTCTAGAAACTTTGATGACTGGCAGGAGTCTCAGAAGACCTTCTTCAGATGATTTATATTTACTTAGTTGAAACTCATCCAGTTCTTCTTCTGAGTTCAGCAACACAAACACTAGAGCAGACCACTGCGCAGGAGAAAGACTGATTCTGGAGAAACGAATGTCTGTTCTGTTCAGGTAATTTTGAACTTCCTGAACTAGTGAATGATCATTCAGTTCATTCAAACAGTGGAACAGATTGATGGACTTCTCTGGAGAGAGATTGTCCTTGATCTTCAACTTAATGTACTCTACTATTTCCTGTTTGCTGTCAGATCTGCTTCCTGTCTGTGTTAGGATGCCTTGTAAGAGAGTCTGATTGGACTCCAGTGAGAGACCCAGAAGGAAGCGGAGGTAAAGGTCCCAGTGTCCATTTTCACTCTGTAGAGCGTTGTCCACTTCCCTCTTCAGTAAATCTGTCATGGTACTTTTTGTTTCTTTAAATGAAAGAAACAAAAGAAACTTGAATAGAGCAGCAAGAAATTCCTGAACACTCAGATGAACAATGCTGTACACCTTCCCCAGGAACAGTCCAATCTCCTCTCTGAAGATCTGGGTACAAACTCCTGAGTACACTGATGCTTCTCTGACATCAATGCCAAACTGTTTCAGATCCTCCTCGTAAAAGATCAGGTTACCCTTTTCCAGCTGTTCAAAAGCTAGTTTTGCTAGTGAGAAGATACTCTTCATGGCATGCTGAAGATCTACTTCAGTATTTCCTTGGTACTTCTGGCTGCTTTGTTTGATCTGGTAGATCAGGAAGTGTGTGAACATTTGAGTGAGAGTCTTCGGGATCTCTGAACTCTCTGCTTCACTCAACATTCTCTCTAGAACAGAGGCTGAGATCCAGCAGAACACTGGGATGTGACACATGATGTGAAGGCTTCTTGAGGATTTGATGTGTGTGATGATTCTATTGGCCAGACTCTGATCATTTATTATCTTGCTGAAATACTCATCTTTCTGAGCATCATTGAACCCTCGTACTTCTGTGACCTGATCAACATACTCAGGAGGAATCTGACTGGCTGCTGCTGGTCGAGAGGTGATCCAGATGAGAGCAGAAGGAAGCAGATTCCCTTTGATCAGATTGGTGAGCAGCACATCCACTGAGGCTGGTTCTGTCGCATCACACAAATTGTAATTGTTCTGGAAATCTAGAGGAAGTTGACACTCATCAAGTCCATCAAATATGAACAAGACTTTGAGGTCATCAAAGTCTGTTGTTTGCAGTTTTTCTGTATCCCGAAAAAAATATTGAAGAAGTTTCATCAGACTGATATTCTTTTCCTTCATCAAATTGAGCTCTCTGAAAGGAAGGGGAAATATGACGGGAACATCCTGATTGTCTTTTTCTTCCACCCAATCCAGAATGAACTTCTGCACAGAGACTGTTTTTCCAATTCCAGCAACTCCTTTAGTCAGCACAGTTCTGATGGGTTTGTCTTGTCCAGGTAAGGCTTTAAAGATGTCATTGCATTTTATTGATGTTTCATGTGTCACTGGTGTCCATGATGTTGGCTCAATCTGTTTCACCTCATGTTGATTATTGACCTCTCCACTCCCTCCCACTGTGATGTACAGCTCCGTGTAGATTGCATGCAGAGGTATTGAGCTTACTTGATTTGATGTTTCATCATTAATTCTATGAAAATATTTCTTTACTGTGGATTTGTGTGGTGCCAAACAGAAAGGGGTATCTTCTGGTGAGCAGAGAAAGATGAAAAAAATCAATCAACTTTTTTGCTATTCACATCTATTAACTAATATTACAATATATTTTTCTGGTGCAATATACAAAAATAGTGAACACAATTTTATGTAACAAAATTATCCAGATTTGTAACACCATGAGCGTAAGTATTAATATTCATATAAAGTGATAGTCCCATGATCCAGAGCTCTTACTGGTCTGTAGTGTGCTAGTGAGGTCTGTATGGTTCCTGTTTCTCGGGACCTGCAGTGTCTTCAGAAGCCCCTCTCTGACTATCTTGGACTGAAAAAAATGGCATTTGTCTTCCGCAGGTGAATTACAATAAATGTACAATAATTTGTGTTCATAATTAGGTCATCTATTATTTTTCACCACTTCAAAATATAGTACTAAACTAGTATGTTTGCATAAAAAGATCATGGTCTTGTAGAATGCTGCTGACTTCCTATTATACCTCTGTTTAAAGGAAGCATCTTCCAGATACAGGCAGTAGCTTTGGTAGTTTATTTATAGTTCATCCACAACCTGTCCAAATAGATCACCCCTAAGATAGCAGAGTTGGTAAAATTTAATTTTGCCATTTTGCCTGTAGTAAAAATCTTCCTAATAATTATGCTTAAGCCTATCCGAATACAAGACGTTTTTTTTCAGAAGCCACACCCTCCCTCACCGACAATTACATTTAAATGACTATACTGAGTACTTGGTAAATGTTCTTGGAGAGAAAAAGAAAAACAAAACAAGGACAAAGAAATTATATTTTAGAGGTAAGTTTGTAAAAATCACAAAGGACAGATCTTTATTGGAAAGTGTTTTAACCAGGGGTGTCCACAATTCAGTCCTGGAATTTAGCGGCAACTTGCCTCAATACTAGCCTGGCTCTGCCCTCCAACGTACTTCCGCTCAATTTTCAGTTTCCTTCAGTGCTCCGTCTGGGACTGCGGTATATTCTTAGCCTTACTCCAAACAAATTTTAACCGGTCCAATCAGCGAACAGAGGGAGTGGCTGAGAAGGATGACATTGATGTCATGCGCCAGTCTGAGTTGTAGTTCAGTAATGGTCGCAGAGAAAGATGCAAACGAAACCATTCACTCCGTTATGGCACCGCTGCCGAATATCCAGAAGTTAAAGCCGGAGCAAAAACAATCTTTGCTGAGGTTTTTTGGGGGCCATGATGTTGTGGCCCTCCTCCCCACAGGGTTCGGGAAAAGTTAGATTTTTCAGCTCGCTCTGTTAGTTGAAAGAGTTTGCTGAAGTCCTGTTCGGACGGCAATTGTTTCTATTGGGGTCGCAAGGTATTGTTATCATTTACAGGGGCTAGTCAGTGATTTTATTGCCATCCATCTCCCACCACCCACGTAAAAATACCCAGCCAAATACACCAAGATCATGTGGTAATGTAACTACTGTCTGAATCCACATCTCTGAGTTTTCAAGAATATATCACTTTAAAATTCACTTTTTATATCCTTTTTGACCACTGCAAAGCACCGTACGGTTATGCGTTTCTGTCATTCCAATGCATTTCCATACTTGTATTTACGGCAGCATTTTTCTTATCATACCAAGCAGGACTTTTATTTACAGCATACAATTATTGAACACTTGAGCAGCGCGTTCCCGATTACAAAACTCTCCCCTCCACCATGAATAAATCACAATCCGAATGTACGAGTTTTAGGTTTTATCACTGAGGTGGCGTGCACATTTATTTTTACTTGTTTCCATGTGAGAAACAAAGGCGAACAGCGCATGACATACGACATGACCAAATTGGGTCATGAGGTCATTGGGTTATGGCAGATCCAGAGTGGCTCTGGGCAGATCCAATAGTTTTAAACTTTAACAGAGTATCCGCCTTAACGGAAGTAAACGCTTGTCAATGGAGTGTGGTCAGACTCTATGTACAAATGAAATGTATGAGAGTCTGGTAAGACCAGGCTACCTCAACACCCCTGCCTGGAAGTTTCTAGCCAAGCCACTAAAAGGTTAGGAAAGAAAAAAAACTAACCCCAGTTAACGCTTTGGTACACAGGGAAGGAGATTTTTTTAATGGTTGTCAATGAAGGAGAGGATTCACTACACTGAATAAATTGCTTTTGTGGGGAAACGGCTTATCGTTTAATGAATCGACATGTTTGCTCATTTTTTAGTTTAAACCGGATTTTTTTTTTTATAAGCAAAGTCATGGACAATTCAGTTTACGGCACCTCTCCTTCATTTATATGGCATCCACAAACAGTGACTGACATTTGCACAACTCTGAGCAAAATTCAATAACGTTGTATCAAGGCACACGTGATCCAAGTTAGCCAAGTTTCTCCAACGGTAGAGCCATGGACACTCACATATCCCATACTGTACTGTATGCCTAGTAAGAACTTGATTAGCTGGTTCAGGTAGAAGTTGGAGTTGAACTCTGTAGGACAGTATTAGTGCCCCTCCAGAAGCAGGATTGGACACCCCTGGTAAACCATGTTTTCCATGCTTGTTCCATGATCCATAAAGAATTGGTTCACTTTAGAGTGTCACAAGCTCACTGACAGAGTTATGAACTCTTGTGAAAGCTTCCATTATAGTTAAAGAAGGTCACTACAAGGCACAAAGAATATCTTCTTTATATTGTGTCTACACTTTGTTGGTTATAATGAGAGCATTTGCAGGCATGCAGAACTCAGGGAGTTTGAGCTGAATGGACACTTAGAGGTGTTAAGTGGATTCTGAACCAAACTTAAACACCAGTAATTGGCCATTACCAAAAAAAGCCCACTTTTGATTCATCTGTCCATAAAATGAAGATATTTGAAACCTTGAAAACCAAAGATATGCAAAACCTAGCCATGTCATTTGTCTTTTTCAGTTGGATTTATATATGGAAAAACACATACCTTAAAAATGGAGTCCAACTGCCTTCCCGGGGAAGCCTTTGATTCCTCCTGATTCATACTGTCGTGGTGGGAAGACTTCTTGTAAATATTTATTCAGGTATGTAATTCATAAACTGAATGAATGTGTATTTGTCATCTTAAATCTTAAATATGAGTATATGTCATCTTAAATCTTCACATCACTGTTCTCTGTCCAGCACTACAGACTCCTCCAGCTGTAAACCATGAGTTTGTCCTCACCTCACATCAGCAGCAGAGTCTCCTAAACTAAAGCCGAATGGTTCATGCATTGACTGCTCGCTCTTCATAGACTCACAGCGGGGTTTAGAAGATTTACTTTGAATCAAACTAAAAAAAACAACAATTAATCTCTCATGCTTTTTGCTCCTTGAGGGCTACCATCCTGCAGAGTTTAGATTAAACTCTAATCAAACAAACTTGAACCATCTTAATCAATGTTTCAAAAGTTACTTGAAAATAACAGGCAAGAGTGTTAGAGTCTGTTATGCTCATATAAAAATGGTCTTTCCGAAGAAGTGCATGATCATGTTACATGGTGTTGAAGTGCCCGTTGCATCATCCCAATGCCCTGTTTGCTTTGACATGTTTATGACCATGATCTTTTCCCATGTCAACCATAGCCCCACAGTGACTGAAAACTTGACACCAAAAAAAAACCCTTTTGACCTTTATATTGTTTGCCTGATGGTCTAACATATTGAAGAAGAAAAAAAAGCCAATTAAATTTATTTTGTTAACTTTTGCACTGAGAGTCTCCTACAGTGCATCTTTATTTTGTCTTGTTGTTAGGCTCTAAACTATTTTAGGGGGTAGATATGGAAATGACTTATCTTTATTTTAATCACAAACAACTGAAAATGCATGCACATTTATTGGTCAGAAATGTTGAACCCAGAAGAACATTGAGTTATTGAAACTTCTGGAATAAACCAATGTTTGTATTTGTATTAATTGAGCTCTTTATGGCTCTGTTAAGTAAGTAAATACAGTATTTTGCCACTACTGTAGATAAACAAGCTAAAATAAGATTTCAATTTTAGAAATATCTCTATTCAAAATTTTGTCTTGAAGTCAAAAAGTTTTTCTTGCTTGTCATGCTTGAGGAACTTTTATGCATTTTAAGCAGGAGTCTGGGACATTCTTAAGGCAGTCAGACCTGTTCCACCAACTGTCATGAGACTCTCCTTACCTCACATGAGCAGAAGTGTTTCCTGAACTGATGTTTATTGGGTTATCCATTGACTGCTGGCTCTTCATGGATACACAGCGGAGTTTAGGAGATTCACTTTGACTAAAACAAAACAGCAATTCAACACTGTTTTTTATTAATTGATCAAATAACAGATATGAATCTCAACCTAACCTATAATGGATAAGGAATATTAATGGACTGACTCACCATTCCTTTGTCTTTGCATCAGTTTCTCCAGAGAGAGACTTTCTGGAAGCCATGGCGCTTTTTAAAATTTAGAGTTTAAATCTGCAAATAAACTGAACACACACATATTGGCAATCGAGATACCTCAAAACATCATAAGTCTGTATTTGTTATAGTGGCTAAATGTTTTACCTGCAGTCACTGTGCGGATCAATCTGAAGCGATCTGCAATTTTCAATTTTGATCACATGAATATTACAACCAGCATTACAAACAACCCTTAATTTTTTATGATTTTGTTCTAGTATTCAATGTGTGAAGCACAAGCTGTGATAGCCTGCTCAGGCTTTGTCACTCCTTTTGTAATACCCCTCTTCTTAGCAAGTGCTTCCTTGATACTCTTGCAGGTAGAGGAGGAGTCTTAAGCAAAAAAACAAAAAAACATTTTCATTTCCTTCCCAGCAGATGCCCAAGACAATACTTTTTTTTTTTTTTTTTTTAAATAATGATATATTTCCATTTGGACAGCTGTATTTTTTTGGTAAAAGTAAACAGTCGAAATAGTCATCAAGGATAAGGATAAAATTATACACCATTAGATCCCCTCCCCTCAATTTTTATTTTATTTTTTACATTTCATTTGTTTATCCAAATTGAATATGAATATTAAAATATCAAAAACAATCATCTGTTTAATCAGACAAGATACATGTATCACACATAAGGCTTACAACTAAAATAATAATTCTAAATGTAGATTAAAAAAATTATATAAAAGAAACTTAGTTTAGTTGAAGTTTTTGTATTTTTTAAACAGTAAAGCGGCACTGAAATCAGCGGATAGAGCTTAAAAGAAGTGCAACTGAATCTAGATATCTATATCTCGATAGAGTATTACTATTAAGGAGCCTGAGAGCTTGTGGTGAGTATTTGCTTATATCAGGAACAGGATGGGAATAAGCATTAAACTTCTCATACCTTAAGTGTTATACCATGGGGTAAGGATCAAACCATTCATGTACAGTTCTGCTTTACTGATGATCATTACCTGGTTTCAGTTTTGAAAAAGGCTCAAATGCATATGATTTCTTGCCTATAATTTCTTGATTTCTTGCTTATCAAGATTAAATAAAATACTTTATTTTGAAACTTAAAATGATCAACTTAAATATTTGGTCTGACTTTATATTAGATGACCTTAACTACTGTGTACTTACATCAAAAAAAAAACATTACATTGTATACAATACATTGTACTTATTGTGTTCATATTTTATTGCAAAACACTTTTGCTGATATTGAGGTGGGATAAGTCTAAAATAAGGGATAGGTGTGGTGGTGTGGGTGAGTTTAAGGGTAAAGTTAAGGTCAGGTGTGGTGGTGTGGGTAAGTTTAAGGGTAAAGTTAGGGACAGGTGAGGTGGTGTGGGTCAGTTTAAGGGTAAAGTTAGGGTCAGGTGTGGTGGTGTGGGTAAGTTTAAGGGTAAAGTTAGGGTCAGGTGTGGCGGTGTGGGTAAGTTTAAGGGTAAAGTTAAGGTCAGGTGTGGTGGTGTGGGTAAGTTTAAGGGTAAAGTTAGGGACAGGTGTGGTGGTGTGGGTATGTTTAAGGGTAAAGTTAAGGTCAGGTGTGGTGGTGTGGGTAAGTTTAAGGGTAAAGTTAGGGACAGGTGTGGTGGTGTGGGTAAGTTTAAGGGTAAAGTTAGGGACAGGTGAGGTGGTGTGGGTCAGTTTAAGGGTAAAGTTAGGGTCAGGTGTGGTGGTGTGGGTAAGTTTAAGGGTAAAGTTAGGGTCAGGTGTGGCGGTGTGGGTAAGTTTAAGGGTAAAGTTAGGGACAGGTGTGGTGGTGTGGGTCAGTTTAAGGGTAAAGTTAGGGTCAGGTGTGGTGGTGTGAGTCAGTTTAAGGGTAGAGTTAGGGTCAGGTGTGGTGGTGTGGGTCAGTTTAAGGGTAAAGTTAGGGACAGGTGTGGTAGTATGGGTAAGTATAAGGGTAAAGTAAGGGACAAGTGTGGTGATATGGGTAAGTTTAAGGGTAAAGTTAAGGTCAGGTGTGGTGGTGTGGTTAAGTTTAAGGGTAAATTTAGGGTCAGGTGTGGTGGTGTGGGTAAGTTTAAGGGTAAAGTTAGGGTCAGGTGTGGTGGTGTGGGTCAGTTTAAGGGTAAAGTTAGGGTCAGGTTTGGTGGTGTAGGTAAGTTTAAGGGTAAAGTTAGGGACAGGTGTGGTGGTGTGGGTAAGTTTAAGAGTAAAGTTAGGGTCAGGTGTGGTAGTATGGGTAAGTATAAGGGTAAAGTTAAGGTCAGGTGTGGTAGTATGGGTAAGTATAAGGGTAAAGTAAGGGACAAGTGTGGTGATATGGGTAAGTTTAAGGGTAAAGTTAGGGACAGGTGTGGTGGTGTGGGTAAGTTTAAGGGTAAAGTTAGGGACAGGTGTGGTGGTGTGGGTAAGTTTAAGAGTAAAGTTAGGGACAGGTGTGGTAGTATGGGTAAGTATAAGGGTAAAGTTAAGGTCAGGTGTGGTAGTATGGGTAAGTATAAGGGTAAAGTAAGGGACAAGTGTGGTGATATGGGTAAGTTTAAGGGTAAAGTTAGGGACAGGTGTGGTGGTGTGGGTAAGTTTAAGGGTAAAGTTAGGGACAGGTGTGGTAGTATGGGTAAGTTTAAGGGTAAAGTTAGGGACAGGTGTGGTGGTGTGGGTAAGTTTAAGGGTAAAGTTAGGGTCAGGTGTGGTGGTGTGGGTAAGTTTAAGGGTAAAGTTAGGGACAGGTGTGGTGGTGTGGGTAAGTTTAAGGGTAAAGTTAGGGTCAGGTGTGGTAGTATGGGTAAGTATAAGGGTAAAGTTAGGGACAGGTGTGGTGGTGTGGGTAAGTTTAAGGGTAAAGTTAGGGACAGGTGTGGTGGTGTGGGTCAGTTTAAGGGTAAAGTTAGGGACAGGTGTGGTGGTGTGGGTCAGTTTAAGGGTAAAGTTAGGGACAGGTGTGGTGGTGTGGGTCAGTTTAAGGGTAAAGTTAGGGTCAGGTGTGGTAGTATGGGTAAGTTTAAGGGGAAAGTTAGGGACAGGCGTGGTGGTGTGGGTAAGTTTAAGGGTAAAGTTAGGGACAGGTGTGGTGGTGTGGGTAAGTTTAAGGGTAAAGTTAGGGACAGGTGTGGTGGTGTGGGTCAGTTTAAGGGTAAAGTTAGGGACAGGTGTGGTGGTGTGGGTAAGTTTAAGGGTAAAGTTAGGGACAGGTGTGGTGGTGTGGGTAAGTTTAAGGGTAAAGTTAGGGACAGGTGTGGTGGTGTGGGTCAGTTTAAGGGTAAAGTTAGGGACAGGTGTGGTGGTGTGGGTAAGTTTAAGGGTAAAGTTAGGGACAGGTGTGGTGGTGTGGGTAAGTTTAAGGGGAAAGTTAGGGACAGGCGTGGTGGTGTGGGTAAGTTTAAGGGTAAAGTTAGGGACAGGTGTGGTGGTGTGGGTAAGTTTAAGGGTAAAGTTAGGGACAGGTGTGGTGGTGTGGGTCAGTTTAAGGGTAAAGTTAGGGACAGGTGTGGTGGTGTGGGTCAGTTTAAGGGTAAAGTTAGGGTCAGGTGTGGTAGTATGGGTAAGTTTAAGGGGAAAGTTAGGGACAGGCGTGGTGGTGTGGGTAAGTTTAAGGGTAAAGTTAGGCTCAGGTGTGGTGGTATGGGTAAGTTTAAGGGTAAAGTTAGGGACAGGTGTGGTGGTGTGGGTCAGTTAAAGGGTAAAGTTAGGGTCAGGTGTGGTGGTGTGGGTAAGTTTAAAGGGGGGGTGAAATGCTGTTTCATGCATACTGAGCTTTTTACACCTTTAAAGACTTGGATTCCCATCCTAAACATAGACAAAGTTTCAAAAACTAATGTTGGACGTTTGATGGAGTATTTCTGTGTTAAAAATACTCCTTCCGGTTTCTCACAAGTTTCGGGGAGTTTTTTTCGAGTAATGGGTCTACTTGACGTTAAATAGATCGGAAGGTCCTTGTATGGGCTGTACGGGCTCTTCTCCCGGAAGGGTGCGCTCGCGCCCGTAACTAGAGGGAGAGAGAGGAAATGCACGCCGTAAACAGTCTCTCAGGTGCAGATCCAGTCGTCCGTGAACACTTATGACGCGCCACGCTCCACTTTATTCCTATGGGTGACGTCGAGCGACTTCAACGCTTCAGCACAGCATTCCGGGAAGGCAGCGCTGCATTTGAACCGATTTGAACGCAGAAATGACGGGAAGCTTCAAGGCATCGCTTCAGTGGCGTCGCAAAGTGGATTTCCGCGGTCACTGCTGTCACAGGACTTCACCAAATCATACCAAAGAAGTGTGTTTTTGACAGAGCGGTCCCAGCGATAAAGGTTCGGTCCTGCTTTGGAAGCAGCCGGTGAGTAAATCAACTTCAAATATCTCTGCTGTTGGCTACCGTCGCGTGAGTAAACATCAGTAAACGATACGATCACGTGCTTCGTCATTCAAATGCGCTAACGGTTACTCCATTGTTGTTCTGTATAACACTAGTCTGACTCTGACGTGCAAAACCGTTTTGCTTGCTACCTCTAAGGTCTAGTCACATACAATAGTCCATAAACCGAATCATGTCCTCATAAACTGCGCGTAAAGACACACAAAGGCCCCTAAATACAGTACATACCACAGAGACGGACATCCTGATGTTGCCGTTTCTCCTGTTCAATTTATTTCAGCCTCAGATTTGATTGTGGATCATTATCTGTATTAGCTGAGATAGATGGGTTTCTCCACGCTTGAGGACGTCACCGCTTTGTGCACATTCGTCATTCTTTAGCTCCGCCCACACGATACGCCTCCAGGCGCTCGTTTTCTTCCGGAAAGACTCGGTACAGCCCATATTTCTTTTATTAATATGATAAAACTAAAGACTTTTCGGAGATATGAAGGATGCAATACTACTCTATAGGTACTCAAGATTGACATGAGATTGACTGAAACTGAGTGTTTCACCCCCCCTTTAAGGGGAAAGTTAGGGACAGGTGTGGTGGTGTGGGTTAGTTTAAGGGTAAAGTTAGGGTCAGGTGTGGTGGTGTGGGTTAGTTTAAGGGTAAAGTTAGGGACAGGTGTGGTGGTGTGAGTCAGTTTAAGGGTAAAGTTAGGGTCAGGTGTGGTGGTGTGGGTTAGTTTAAGGGTAAAGTTAGGGACAGGTGTGGTGGTGTGGGTTAGTTTAAGGGTAAAGTTAGGGACAGGTGTGGTGGTGTGGTTCAGTTTAAGGGTAAAGTTAGGGACAGGTGTGGTGGTGTGGGTTAGTTTAAGGGTAAAGTTAGGGAAAGGTGTGGTGGTATGGGTAAGTTTAAGGGTAAAGTTAGGGACAGGTGTGGTGGTGTGGGTAAGTTTAAGGGTAAAGTTAGGGACAGGTGTGGTGGTGTGGGTAAGTTTAAGGGTAAAGTTAGGGACAGGTGTGGTGGTGTGGGTCAGTTTAAGGGTAAAGTTAGGGTCAGGTGTGGTGGTGTGGGTTAGTTTAAGGGTAAAGTTAGGGACAGGTGTGGTGGTATGGGTAAGTTTAAGGGTAAAGTTAGGGACAGGTGTGGTGGTGTGGGTCAGTTTAAGGGTAAAGTTAGGGACAGGTGTGGTGGTGTGGGTAAGTTTAAGGGTAAAGTTAGGGAAAGGTGTGGTGGTGTGGGTAAGTTTAAGGGTAAAGTTAGGGACAGGTGTGGTGGTGTGGGTCAGTTTAAGGGTAAAGTTAGGGTCAGGTGTGGTGGTGTGGGTTAGTTTAAGGGTAAAGTTAGGGACAGGTGTGGTGGTATGGGTAAGTTTAAGGGTAAAGTTAGGGACAGGTGTGGTGGTGTGGGTCAGTTTAAGGGTAAAGTTAGGGACAGGTGTGGTGGTGTGGGTAAGTTTAAGGGTAAAGTTAGGGACAGGTGTGGTGGTGTGGGTCAGTTTAAGGGTAAAGTTAGGGACAGGTGTGGTGGTGTGGGTAAGTTTAAGGGTAAAGTTAGGGACAGGTGTGGTGGTGTGGGTAAGTTTAAGGGTAAAGTTAGGGTCAGGTGTGGTGGTGTGGGTAAGTTTAAGGGTAAAGTTAGGTTCAGGTGTGGTGGTGTGGGTAAGTTTAAGGGTAAAGTTAGGTTCAGGTGTGGTGGTGTGGGTAAGTTTAAGGGTAAAGTTAGGGTCAGGTGTGGTGGTGTGGGTTAGTTTAAGGGTAAAGTTAGGGACAGGTGTGGTGGTGTGGGTAAGTTTAAGGGTAAAGTTAGGGTCAGGTGTGGTGGTATGGGTAAGTTTAAGGGTAAAGTTAGGGTCAGGTGTGGTGGTGTGATTACTTAAGTAATCTGAAAACAATTCAGATTACTTAAAATGTGTCAGTAAGTTCTAAATACTCAAAAAAGTTCATTTGATTGAACTCATTTGTTTTATTTGAGTTGGCTCTACTCAAAACAATTAATTAATTTGTGCATTAGGGCTTACAGTGTTAAAAGCAATATCTTGTTCTGAACAAAAGCACCAGTATCTGAAAAAATCAGATTTCTCAGGCAGTTCTGAGTTGAACAAGTGTATCATTAGAGAGAGTAACAGGCAGAAGACACACAAAGTTCGACTTTAACAAAGATTTTATTGACCATCATTGGTGAGGTTTTCACACAGTTATGGTTCACAGAACCAACCAAATATCAGTTTTGTTTTAATGTGTTGTTCCAGGACTTTAATGGTGGTGATATAAAATGTGAATGAAAAGATCAGAGGTCAAACTAAACATTTTATCCACCGCAGGTCAGCGGGACATGAACACGTGCCATTCAATCAACCAAAAAGAAGACGATCAGTTAGACACCATACAACAAAAAACAACTCAATTCAACAATTTAAAACTTTCCATACACCTTATAATCCTACAATCTAACACTGCTGCCCAAGACATTCAGCTTAGAGAAGAACCACAAATCATGTCGCCTTCAAACAAACAACAACAAAAAAATGATGTTTCTCTAAAAACGGCATTTGAGAAATCGGGACAATATATGCATGGCAGCTCAGATCATTTTGAGAATTTGGTGAGAAATGTTTGAATTCATATATAAATCTCTGACTTCTGATCACAGACTTTGGTATCTTGGCAAATCTGAGCACAGTTTGAGACACTGTTGAGATCTTTTCTGAAACTCTAGAGGAGAAACGTAAAAATAGTGTGTATCTAAAGGGCATTTCTGTTTCTTACAAATATATCGCAAATTATTAATAGGACGACTTTCACTCAGCTCACCAAAGACAGAAGAACAGACCAATCATTCTGTTCTTGAGATGAGATCAACCACAATGTCACGGCACCTTTAAAGTTGAACAAACAGAATAGAAGTACATTTAGTACCAACTACACAGCTAAAACAATCGATACAATTAGTAAAATCAGGTCAATATTTTAAATATGCTCATTCTGATCGCATACGCAACACTCATCTACAACAGTAAAATAACAACCCTTAAATTAAAACCTAGATGTTGCACTTGTGAAAGATTTCAAGTAAATTCATGCATAAAACACCAACTTTTTTTCTTCTTCCATGCACTGAATGAAGTTATTTTGTGATTGTAAGAATAATATTTGAATTACTACTGTCTACAGGAAATGTCTTTACAGTTTTTCGATAATTGTAACCGTTAGTTTTCCAAAGGTTTTTGGAAGACAGAACTATATTAACACACTAGTGAATGTTAAGTGTGTGTAAATGCTACACATTTCACTGAAAGCTGAAACACAGAGACGCTGGAACCTTTGAGAAAAAGAAAAGTCAAAAACGATTCGTCACATTTGACACCGACCAATAAATCAGTCCACACGTGTGAAGACAGAGGGACGTTGATAGGACGTACAGACCTGGAGGAGTCACATTCATCCAGCTGTTTCCTATAAACCAGCCTCATAATACTGATCTACCACGAAAATAAGCTCAACTTTACAGTGTGTCAAAAAGCTGTAGCTATAAAATAAATAACTTTTTGTACAGGACATCAAACAGAAACAATTTCATCACAACTCTAGTTAAACATTTTCATTTTGGGGTTAGAAATAAAATAAAAATCTTTTTAAATGTACCACCCACAAAAACACTTAACCCAACAATAAAAAATATTCAATTATCTTCATCGTTCTTATATAAAACAAAAAAGTCGCCTATTTCATTGCTGTACTTCGTAATAGACATCCAGTCTCAAGAAACCATCTCCTCAAACAAAAGTTCAAGTATGCATAAACACGTTACTATTATTTGTCGAACTCTACAGATTAGTGAAATGTCACAAAAAAGTGACTTATTTAGTGTAACAGACTATGAACATAAAAACTAAACAAAACAAACGTTTTTCATTAATGCGGCGTTCATGCCATGACGTAATTATAAACATAGATATGTATACGTAGATGCCTCATTCGACCGCTCCAGGCATGTCGACGCACCCGCCATTTTGAAACAGTATACACACCTCAACACTTCAGATGCTGTTATTAATCACAGTCAAAAAAACAAAAGACAAGAAAAGAAAAGGAAAAAAAAAACAGTGATTCCAAAAAGCCATAACACTGGGCAGCCTCTGGTTGTAAAATCTGGCGCGATTTAAATTCACAAAGAAATGTGATAACCTTTCACAGGTGAGAATGTGTTGGTTTGTGTTTTTATAGCCTTTGTATTAACTCAATATTACTAAATCCTATAAAATCATCTCTGCTTCAGTCTATTTCATATACAGATATTGATACATGTATGTTCACAAAGCGTTCATGACCGGCTTTAACCGTTCGAAAATGGCAGCCGGCCAATGCACTGCAGCCCATAGAAAGAGTCACTGATGAGGCATTTACATCTACATGTTTCTACGTGTGTATATATATATATACACACACGTGTATATGTATACGATTGTATAATGAATTCTACGAGGATGCGAGTGCTTCTTACAAGTCTGAATCGCACCTGAACGCACCTTAAATAACTCATTTTGCAATGTAACAAATCTAGACAAGTTCTGTGTTACATTGACACAAGTGACCATAATACTGAATTAAAGTGACTTCACACTTGCAGCAACTCATAAGAACACCAGCACTGGCACTAATGCTACTTTCGCTCTGTGAGCATTTCAGCTGTACACTATGAGATCTTACACTAGAGGAAATGGACATCATCTCGGTACAGCGACTGATTCAATGACTGAGGACATGTTGGTCAATAGAAGTACCATCTGTTGTCCATTAAACCTCAGATAAATGGTGACATATAGCAGTGATACAGTGCATTACAGTGCTTTTGTTTCAGCTCCTTTCATGAATAACACACACATCAGCTCAACTCTACACACTGCACTGATTCAGATGAATAGCAGCCAATATAAAAACATACTATACAGTACACTAGTCAAATCCACAGCTCTGTTCCTAAACCTATTAAGCTGCTTTAAGCCGCAAAAACCCGTCTACTCTCCGCCTACTGACCTAATGCGTGAACATTAAGGGAAGTGTGCTAGACAGACAGGATTTAAACTTTGTTGGCTGGAAACCCAAGTTTGGTTTGAAGAAGAAAAACCAAGCACAATGTTCTCTCACCATTCCTGATTTCTAACGCACACTCACAGGGCTCGGCTGGTCTTGCGGCTGTCACAGCAGAAATGAAAAAGATGTTTTCCGTTATCACTGGGTCATATATAAATTTTGCAAGCTTATTTCAATCCATTAGATCAAAAGATCTGAAAAATCCCCTACATGAACCCGCCCATAGACACTCCCCTTGAAGAAATCAGGACAGAAGTGATTGTAAGTGGACAAAAGAGACGGAAAAAAAACCAGGAGTAAACGGGAATGTTTCTCCCTTGTCTACATGCGATCCAATCGACCACAATGCATCTTAATACCAGGTGTGAACATTAAACATAGCCAATATATGTTCATCAAAACGAAGATTGATTAAAATCGATAACGTCAACCCGGCCCTACTGTCTTTGTAGGCTGCTCACTAGGTTTTGGAACAGAGCTTGTATCTACCAGCACTACACAGCCTTGGTACCAAGTCATGAAATCAAAAATGACTAATGTGCAAGAAGCATGCAGACCAAGTGAAGAGATGCGCGCCATTGTGCGGTAAAGCGGGTCCGTGGCAGCGAAAGAGCGCATGTGTTGTGCGTTTCACTGTTGACTTCAGTCATCCTCCAATTGGAAACTTGGTGAGCTGATGAAGTGCAGTCACAAACAGAGAAAAGTCACCATACTGGAAGACTCGGTGGAGGACGCTCAGACACTGAGGAGGAGAGATGGCGTCTGATCTTACACTCAGATGTTAAGAGATTAAAGAAATGGAAGGATGAGAACTTTGAGTCAGAAAAAGGCAATGGTCTTGTTCTTCTGGTTCACCTACAAAACATGTTATGTTGTGCCTCATTTGAACATAAGTCTGGCTTTGTTCTCTTTGTTCATCATAAGGTGAAGGAGGGGTTGTGTTTCCTGACTTCCTGCAGCAGGCGCTCTCGGTCAGACAGAGCTTTCTCCAGAGATGACTGGATGTCACTGAGTTTGGACTCCAGAGACTGTACCAACAGAGAAACATACACATAGTTTGAACTATATATGAAATAAATTATGATCAATCGAAGCACACAAAATTCCTTTGAAAAACAGACAGCAGTTGCAACAATACATGTTCATCCATGAATAATAAAAGACGTAGACTTCACACATGTAATTAAGATATCGAATGCTTCTGTTGACTTTCGAGAGTCTTCTCTTGTTCTTAATCATAGCCAAGCACTGGAAAATTACAATCACTCTATATATCCTTTACAGCTGAAACTGCATCAACTTGTTTGTATTGATAAAAAATAAATAAAAAAAAGACTAAAATAACAACAACATTCATTTGTCCTTAAAGATTTGCCCCATTTTCTGCCACATTAGAAGAAAAAACTCATGTTTTGGTAAAACGTCAACAACATAAAATGTGAAGATTACACAGTTGAAATTCACAAAAAGTATTAAGATAAGTTGAAATTGACAATTATTAGATAAGTTAATGATGACAAAGTTGATGCGAGTCAATTAGGACTGCCCTCATATGAGAGTAAAAAACACATATACATACGAATCCATATTAAACCGTGCGGCTTGTGGCGACACATTGATGTCTTAACCTGTTAACTGCCACTGGCCCACCGGTGGGCCCCATTTGCCACTGCATGTTTAAACCAAATATATCCTATATTTATCCTGATCTAATGTTGACAAATTATATATCATTCGAAAGCTTACGAACTCGAGATTTATCCTGTAAAAACGTTTTGAAATCGGACCATGCGTTACTATGGAAACGCTGCTCTAAATTATTCTAGCGGGCTCCTCCCCAAGTGGCGTCGCCATGTTTCATATTTATTTAACTACTTTACAATAAAAACCTTTTCTAATCTTGACAAAACACATATCGTCGGAAAGGTCCGAGTCTCATGGTTCTATATCTGCAAACCGTTTTGTGATTTTTGGACAAATATATATAAATTTGACACAGGAAATTGCATTTAAAAAAATCTATGGAATTTCAATGACACCCGGTGGCTATGTGTGGTACAGCGCCTAAACAAAATCTCATAGGAACTTCAATTTTTGTGATATTAACTTCAAATTTGGAACAAAAATTGATTAGACATATGGCTTTGATTTGATAGCAATTTTAGAGTACAAATTATTTTGTAACATACATATTTTATATTATTTTATATTAAATATTAAATACCTAGTACAGTATATTTGATTTACAGTAAATTTAAACTTCCATAGCTTTTTTATACTTTAATTTTTTGAAGTGTTTTCACTTGAGCAATAATCTGCTGACTGTCCTCTTTAAAATGAGACCCATGTCTATATTTCAAAGCATTCTCAAATTGCAACCATTTAAGTTTGAATAGTGAATTTTCATGTATATTTTCAAAACGTGGGGTGACGTTGGCAGGTTAAAGGCCCACTGAAATCAAAATAAAGTTTATTAGCTTTTAGTATGACTGTGTTAGCCTTAAAGTTATGAATTAGCTGGTGTGTTCCAAAACATTGACAAAATGTGCATTTAGGAGATATAACCATTCAAAACTTACAGTCTTTCACTTCCGTTAAAACAAATCTCAGATTGTGGTGACAACATCGCAGACTTCACTTTCTCGTCAAATCTTCTGTCCAATCAAAATTCTCTCTAGAATCTAAAGCCCCGCCCCCTACACTGCGGCTGAAATCGGTCAGTTGTTAACACACATTTACTAATTTCTAATTATATTTGAGGCGAATTAAGTCTATTTTCACGTTAGTTTCACGCACCACAGCAGCGGACACACCCCAATGGCTCTGGTCTAAATTTAGACAACAGACACGAGAGCACAGCGCGGTTCATATGCGCGAGTCCGCGCAGACAACAAACATATCGACCCATTTGAATTCTGCACAGAATGCTGCATTTCGAAGCGTTATGGAGGAGATTATGATGATAAACAGTGTTAGAGGAAACTGGCTTTACCCAACAGAAAGGCTCTAGTCACACTATGATATTAACAAAGCGTTATTGGCTGTTTCAAAAAAGGGGAGGAGCTGCTAACAGCTGGAGACGTTTAGGGGAATTTACGTCAACACATTGAATATTGCGGCGCGTTTCAAGGCACTTCAGTGGGCCTTTAAGACACAAAAAGATCGGTTTGTACAAGAAACCAAACAGTATATATATATATATATATATATATGACAAATTTTGACTTGGTGTCAAAATCTCAAATTTATGACTTATGAAATCTCAAAGTTTTATCTAAATTTTGACATAATTTTTATAAACACAATTCCACAATTATGATTTACTAAAACATTTTTTTCCAAAATGCATTACACTAGGTTTGATGCCCTTCATTCTTTCATGTCCAACCTGACATCAATGTAAGCAAAAACGAGTTTTGAAAGCTAAAACAAATGGGCATATGTCCTTTTTAAGAACTCAAACAGGCCAAATACAGTAAATAATACAATGTTACACTGTGCATATATACATTTCCTAATATATACCTTGTTCTTCTCCTCAGCTTTTAAGCAGGATTGTTCAGCTCTCTCTCGGCCCCCTTCTGTCTCAATCCCTGATTGGCTCTGCGCAGCTGATGCGTAAGAGTGAAACAAAAGAGGCAAACATTAGTTTAACAGGTACAATATCAACATCTAAGCAGCTGCTGTTCCCCAAACCCAAAGTACTCACGTCTCAAGCAGAGGATCCCATCATCCAAACGCTCCAGCACAATGCCGTCCAGAGAGAAGAGCACAGGAACTGGTTGAGGAGCGGTCGGGTAGACACGGGGAGCATCATCCTGACAGAAAAAGAAAGACAACAGAGTACAATTGGGTTGGTTGGGTCATATGCGGGACAACCTGTCACTCTAATGAGATAGCAAACCAAGACCATCCAATCAATTCCACACGAATAAAATCAAGTCCCGCTCTACGTTTGTTCTCGTTTAAGAAGCCGTTTCACTCAGATATACGTCACAATAGGGATGAAAAAGAATATTGCAACTGTTTCATGCCGACTTTAAACCGGCACAATTTAGTCGAATATGTTTAAAAGATACTGGAATCTAAACATAGGCATAATTTGCGGGTGGGACGGGTGGGACATGTCCCCACCACTTTCTGAAACATCTTGCTGCACAGATGAACCTAACTAATACAAACACAACATCTCTGGTTAACTAAAAGAGCATAATTTTGTTGGTTTGTTAAATAAGAAGCGATCTGGCGCTCGTTGTTATCAGTGGTGCAGATTTCTCTTGTGGCTCTTTCATGTGCAATCTTCACACAGACAAGCGCTTTAATCTATCGCCGTTGTGGAGACTTTCTATTTGTTCCGGTGAAATCACGAAACAAAATGCACAAAAACTCTGCTCTTGATGTACAACCACTGATGGTATTCGGTTTTGATGAGAAACAAAATACGAGGGCAGATTAGAAACTTCTGACAAGTTTAAGAGACCCTTAGGAAACTATTCCAGGGATCATAAGCAAAGTGAACAGTGAAAGTGAAGCAAATCTATGCCTTTATTCACATTAAAAATCTTGGCACTAACTTGCAATAATTAACGCAGCACTAGGTAACTTTTCAACCTTCATGATATATTTTCAAGACTCTTGTGATGATACATCGACTTACAATAGGTTGAATGACACGTCTGCCATAGCCTGATGGGGTCTGTATCGTTTTTAATCGTACTTTTAAACTTCGTAACCCGAGAACAAAAAGAACTACAAAATCCGACTGCTTCACGGCATATACGGCAAATGTTATTGTATATATTTTATATCTGAAATAACATTGTATTAAAGGGTTCATATAATTCCATTTTTTTACAAGTTAATATGATTATTTAGTGTCTAAATAAAACATTTGCAATATACTTTAATTCAAAATTCTATTTAGTATTCTAAGAAATCACTCATTTAGCCTGGTGAAAAACATCTCTGTTTTCAGCAAGCCGTTTCTGTGCATGTGCCTTTTATGCTAATGAGCTTTGCTCACCGCCTCCTCTGTTCTGTGGGGGCTTTGAGTGTGAAGCGTTGCTTAGACAACAGGAGAAAGATTGACAATGCAAGTCTCTCAGGACACATCTGTGCAAGCTCAACCGCATCAATTTGATATATCAGATATATTAGTATCATATATATTAGCTATATCAACATCAAAATGACTGCTGTGTTCATTATTACACCCAAGAAAAGAACACCACAATCGCTTAGCATTCTGATCCAGCGCATACACAATGGTGGACTATGATGAGCTCGCTCAGGGCGGGTCTGAGCTGAAACACTGCTTTCAATCAACAGCTGTGGGAGGGGTGGCCGATCACGTGACGTCACACATCGAACAGCTTGATTTCAGACAGGTGAAAACATATAAGGAGATTAAAAAAAAACACTTGATGGATTTTTATCATTATAGGATGGTTGTGTACAGTCACTGCTAACACACATTGCTGTATAATCAACCTGTAAAAGTGCATGTACCATTATATGACCCCTTTAACAATGCTACCCCCTTTATATTACGCCATAAAGTGCGTATCACATTGCACACTCGTACTATTTATACGCATTTTAATGAGATTGTCCCACCCACTTTTTGAAACAAAGTTAAGCCACTGATCTAAAAAGAGAACAGTCTTGTCTTATTACATAAAATTCTCACCTTTAGTGTAATAGCAGTGTCCCGTAAGCAAAGTCTCATTGGTAGGGGGTCTGCGCTGAGCTCATCCTCCAGGAAGGGTCCCAGTGTGTTTAAGGTAGAAGCCAGGAGCTCTGCTCTGCACCCTGTCAAGCACATCTCCATGAACCCCACGCTCTCGGAGAGAGGAGAGTGTCTGCCCGCACGCGGCCCCATCTCCAGCCTGAGGGTCGCTGCTGGGGGACAGGGGGGAGAGCGGGGACCCGTAGGCAGATGAGCTCTTGAAGAAGCAGCTGTGGTGAGAGAGAAGGTAAAGATGTTCTGAGAGAATGTTTTGGTAAATCTGGAATGAGTATCATACTGTATGTATATCTGCAAAGACATGATAACAGCAGACTGAAATGGACTGCATTTAATGGACTGCATTTATATTTATATAGCGCTTTTATCCAAAGCGCTTTACATTTTTGCCTCACATTCACCCATTCATACACCGACGGCGATGTCAGCCATGTAAGGCGCCATCCAGCTCGTCGGGAGCAGTTGGGGTTAGGTGTCTTGCTCATGGACACTTCGACACTTGGTCAGGTGGAACCGGGGATTGAACCACCAACCTTCTGGTTTGTAGACAACCTACATGAACCACTGAGCCACTGCCGCCCCTGAGAATCAGTTACCCATAGAAATAAAGTGCGAGAGAGTAAATTATAAGGGGTTGATGCCAAGATAAATATATGGTTGGAGAAGCAGATTGTACCCTGTGAGACGTGAATAATTAATGCTTTGGAATCCTGACTTCATAACCAGGGAGTAAAAAGAGCCATACAGTGAGTAGCATGGGTGGATCACCTGATCTCTGCCTAAACACGTGCAATAGCGTAAGCAACACATTTGTGAACAGGGTTTGCATTTCTTCAACAGGTTGAGCTTACAAAGCAGACATGTCCAACATACTCTAATGGCAATTCGGAAATATTTCCCCCTTCATTTAGCTCCAAATCTGTGACCTTCAAGCTTACTTTTGTTCAAAAAATATTGCCATCTCATAAAATAGTTCTCATGAGATCAGGTTGGATGGGCCTGCAAACGCTCCCACAAAAACTGAAAACTTTTTTTTGTTGCCTATTTCACTTAGGCAACATTATAACATTATGACCACCTTCCAATTATTGTGTTGGCCCCCTTTTCATGCCAAAACAGCCCTGACCCATCGAGGCATGGACTCCACTAGACCGCTGAAGGTGTGCTGAGGTATCTGGAACCAAGATGTTAGCAGCAGATCCTTTAAGTCCTGTAAGTTGTAAGGTGAGGCCTCCATGGATCGGACTTGTTTGTTCAGTACATCCCACAGATGCTCGATTGGATTGAGATCTGGGGAATTTGGAGGCCAAGCTAACACCTCAAACTCATTATGCTCCCCAAAAAAGTTCTGAACCATTTTAGCTTTGTGTCAGGAGCATTATCTGCTGAAAGAGCCACAGCCACCAGGGAATACCGTTTCCATCAAAGGCTGAACATGGTCTACAACAATGCTAAGGTAGGTGGAACGTGTCAAAGTAACATCCACATGGATGGCAGGACCCAAGGTTTCCCAGCAGAGCATTGCCCAAAGCATCACACTGCCTCCACCGGCTCGCCTTCTTCCCATAGTGCATCCTGGTGCCATGTGTTCCCCAGGTAAGTGACGCACACACACCTGGCCATCCACGTGATGCAAAAGAAAACATGATTCCTCAGACCAGGCCTCCTTCTTCCATTGCTCCGTGCTCCAGTTCTGATGCTCACATGCCACTGTTGGCGCTTTCGGCGGGGTCAGGGGTCAGCATGGGCACCCTGACTGGTCTGCAGCTCTGCAGACCCAAACGCAACAAACTGCGATGCTCTGTGTATTCTGACACCTTTCTATCAGAACCAGCATTAACTTCTTGAGCAGTTTGAGCTCCAGTAGCTCGTCTGTTTGATCGGACCACACGGGCCAGCCTTCACTCCACACGTGCATCAATGAGCCTTGGCCGCCCATGACCCTGTGGCCGGTTCTCCACTGTTCCTTCCCTGGAGCACTTTTGACAGAGACTGACCACTGCAGACCGGGAACAGCCCACAAGAGCTGCAGTTTTGGAGATGCTCTGACCCAGTCATCTAGCCATCATAATTTGCCCCTCGTCAAACTCTCTCAAATCCTTACGCTTGCCCATTTTTCCTGCTTCTAACACATCAACTTTGAGGACAAAATGTTCACTTGCTGCCTAATATATCCCACCCACTAACAGGTGCTGTGATGAAGAGATAATCAGTGTTATTCCCTTCACCTGTCCGTGCTCATTATGTTATGCCTGATCAGTGTATTTTGTAACTGCAATCGCATGTACTTTTGTCGACTTCTGAAAAGCTAAATTAGCACAAAGGCATTCAAAAACCGAGGGTCAATCGTGGCACTTGTAGTGAAAGTAATTACCAATGGAACATTGGAAAAGTTTGGATGGGAGATAAATGCAAATATACATTTATAGACGAGACAAAAAAGGTCAAATATTGTCAAAAGACCAGATGTGTGCATTGGCTTAAAGTGTAAACAGCCTAACTGACAATCCTTCTGCATTTACAATGATGGATACATTTAGCATCCTAACCCTGCGTCAGTGTCGGTCCCGCCAGCACGTCTGTGACTTTATGGTTTCCATGTTGTTTTGGCACAAGCTCCTGGGCTTCCAGCGCCACCACAATATCTTCACCGCGCATCTCCGTCAGACACCCCACTCGACTCAGACACAGAACTAACACAGACACCTGAAATAAAAGGGTAGCGTTCAGTCACGTAACCAACTAAGATTAGAGTAAGGACAAATATAATAAAAGTAAATATTAAATGATTTATGAAAGTACAGATAAAAAATGTGTATCTTGCTGTTTTTTAGACTTCTAAACCACAAGCACTGCATTTTCTGAAGATCTTTCATGCAGCGGACAAGCCATCTATATGTCAGTACACTGGATAAAACTCACCATTTCTTGGGCAATGTCTTCAGTGCTCTGGGACAGAGAGCTGCTGAGGTCTGCCGATGACCCGCCTTCTGTTCCTGGAGCAGGACTAACGCAGTGGACACCTGTACCATTAGGACGCAAAGACTCCACACCAGACTCTGAATCACAACAACACAAATATACATACATTCAAGACACTGGCAGTTACAGATATAATTGTTATAGTTTTTAAAATACAAGTGCAATAAGTGCTTCAGTACCAGAATCCATTATGATGACAAAGTTGTCACTGATGTCACTGTCAATGGATGCGCCATCATCCGCCAGACTACCCTCTAAAATGGCACTGTCACAGGAATTCTGGGAAGGAGACTGTTTCATGGACTGAAGCCGCAGGTTCCCCATGATGGAGGGACTGGAATCCTCTGGCCGTGAACTTTGCTCCCTACAGAAACCATATCAGCACATGCACCATGAGCTGAATAACATACTATAACAGGATCGTCCAAAACTATTTTAAAATGTTAAAAGGTTAGTTCATGGAAAAATTTTACAATCATGTCATGATTTACTCTCCCTCTTGTCATTCCCAAACCTTTATTGGGATGGGAGAGTCAAGACAAACTTTTCAGAAATCTCACAGGTTTCGTTAAAAACTAGGCGACTTTTCGAAGATGACTGGAAGTCTTACGCCGCATTCACACGGGGCATACGCGTCAACGCTTCCCATTTACTTTGAATGGGTGACATCATCCGTTGCCAAAATGAATTGTGGGTTCCGTCGCGGCGCTTCACTCGCGTTGCAAGCGGTTTTCTCAAGATTTCTCAACTTTTCAAGCGCCAGCGCAGGCGTCATCCAATCAGATCGCCGTATGCAAATATCCTAGAGCAGGCGCTAGCCAATTGCGTTCATTACTGCTCCTTGAACCATCCAGACGCAGCTCCTGGACCATCCTTTTTTTAGGATTGAATATACCCAACAGCTTCGAGCACCTGTGCAGTGCACTGACAACAACTACAGGGGCAATCGCATTCGCACATACAACCAAATCGGCATCCATTTCGTCTCACAGACAAGCTGTCAAAAAAGGCGCTTTTTTGTCTTGTGTTGTGGTCCAAGCGGCATGTAAGTTAATGTGATTGGCTGTTGTCACTATGACGATCGCGTCAGCACCAAGCTTCAGCCACGCCCTCCGTCAAGCGTTAACTCCTACGCCCCGTGTGAACACACCGTTATGGATCTGTATAAATATGAGAGTGAGTAAAGAAAACATAACTTTCCTTTTTGGGTCAAATAACCCATACTAACAATGAGAAAATGTACTGTAAAACGGTTTCAAATGCAGACCAATGTGTTTTCCTTAAAATATAAGCAGTCACTAGAATAGTCACAAGCAGTATCAGCTCTTTTCAATTATGTACTCTGTGCACTGCATGTGTGCTTATCTAAAAGATGGCCAGATAACAAAAGAAACATTGTTTCAAGCTTAACCACAAGTTAAATGGCTCAGATTAGATAATTTCTCAGATGGAATCAACGAAGGCCAAGTGATAGAATAGCCTTCACAACTTTTTAAATTAGATATGGAAAGATTTCTTTAGCAGTTGAATGAGATAAAGTGTGAGTTGTCTACAGGAAAATGATCCGCATCAGCCACAGCTAGCTATAACAAAAGACCACAACCTTGCAAATGGCTCAAAGGTCTTACTTGTTTTGAGGAGTGAAGAGTTTAGTCATGCCAGATCCTCGGCTCAGGATGCTGAAGGCATCTTTTGTTATGGACAGCGCCCCTTTGGTGAGATCCATTGAGGCACTGAATGCGTCTTTGGTGGCCCCTTTGGTGGCATTCAGGGCACTGGATAGCTCCCCCTCCAAGCTGAAAGTAGAGCTATGCCGGGACAGTAATGCAGGGCTCCCTTGAGAAAGAAGAGGAGACATGGCAGGAACGACAGCCTGAGGTTCATCATCCTGCGCCGTTTGTCCATCCATTCCCAGTTCAATGGCTTCGCAAGCCTCTTCAACCAGACCTTCCTGCTCTGCATCTTCCTCTTGATCCCCATTCCCTGTCCCGCTGTCCTCTAGCAGGCCAGGCTCACCAGTGTGGTGCGATGGCGAGAGATCAGAGTCTGTCAAGCTGGGAGTGTCCGTTTCCACTGGAGAATGGGCTTCTTCTGGCTCGCACGTTGCAGGAGGAAGCAGTAGGGCAAGCTCGATCGCCTCCATCAGGACTGAAACACAAACTGAAGGAGGATCTGACGGTTTATGTTGGGATTGTCCCAAACCCTGGAAGTCCTTGGTCAAATCTCCAGCAAGCCGGGCAAGATAGTCCTTCATCCGCAAAAGAGCTAAATATTGGTAATGGTTGAGCCACATTTTGACAGGGGTGATCGATTGGGCCAAGATATGGATGGAGGCCAAGGGAGAGTTGACTAGACCCTCTGTCTGGTCGAATTGATCAGATCTGACATCATTTACACCCTGAGGTGAGTCAGGGAGGGGATGTTTGATCAAACCAGTGGGGGATTTTAAATCGCTGCCTATACTCGAACAATGAGAATCTTTTTTGAATGCAGAAGGGTGGCACAACCACAAAGACATGGCAAAGGGCTCCACGAAGGGAAGGGCTTTCCCTCTGAGCCCACGACGAGCCCCCTCAAAGCCTAGAGTCACTCGGGACAGACTGACAGACCAGACGTCCTGAGAGCGAGAAGGACGTTTGTGCTCTAATGACAGGGACTCGTTTTGCAGGAGGTGTTGAAGGAATGCAGATGGCAGGGGATGTAGTAGGCTCTGATCTCGAGGGAACGGTTGGCAAGCCATGGGATGGAAGAAAGGACAGGCGGAGAAGCTGCTGTAGGTGCTGTTGAGGTCCGAACGGGAACCGTGAGGAGAGTGACGAGTGTTGCCGAGGACGATTTGAGGAAGACTGACGCTCAATGACTGAGGGCGGTCTGGGTGATCCAAAATGGAGGATTCCAGAGGAATGATCAGCTAAAGAAAACGATTTAAGTTTAAGCCAAAAATAATATCAAATGCAAGAAGAGAGTTGAACCAGTAATGATTCAATTAAGCAAAGTTTAATGCTAATCAAGCACTGCACACTTTGTGTTCTGCCAACAAATTTGTATTTCCACAGCATGAAGGTAAGATCTTATTGATTTATGAATGAAACACTCGTTTTGAAATCTTCCCAGTCTACTGACATTTGACATCCGCCTCAAACATTACAATGCCCATGATTACAATTAGTAAAGCTACTTCACTAGCGAATGTAATGTAAACCCCCCCAGATCTCTTGGTTTACCTTCAGCTGTGTTGCATCCAGGCGGATATCGATGTGTTCGTCTGTCTTGCTGCTGTCCTGGAGGTGGTAAAAGGCTTTGACCTGATCTAGTGTCCTGTGTAGACCCCGTGAAAACAGAGTCATCCACAAGACGCTCGGCGCATCCAGACACAGCTGTAGTCCATTCAGCTGGGCATAAAGATTAGAGCAGGGTACTAAAGAGAGAAAAGGGCAATGGGTGGAAAATAAAAACTAGAAAATTAGAAACTCTTTCCTAGCAGAACAGGTGAAACTTCATACCAACTAGGATGTGAGTTTGTAAATATAAATCTCAAGGGTTTCACTATATTTTGATGGCCTCTTTAACACATTCTGACTATAGGTAACGTGGCACCTACATGTCTACTAACTCTCAGAGTGTTAGTAGAGCATCGGTAGTATTAGTTGACTAGTAGGGTTAGGATTAGGATAATTTGACATATTCTTGCATAGTTCCTTATAGTCAGTAGAATATCTGTCGGAGGAACATCACTATAAAGTGTCCGATATTGAGCAGACAGTCTATTAATACTCTAATGAGAGTTAGCTGACATGTAGTTAAAAAGTTACTTATAGTCAACAGAATGTTCAAAAGAGACCAAATAAAATAAAGTGTTACCATGACAGGGATTAACAATAGTGATCAATGAATGTGAAAAATCCTACCTAACAAACCAGGATGTCCAGGGTTTTCAGGGAAGTAGTATTCAGTGAACTGAAGGTGAATTGCAGGAGTGTTTTCTGGGAGATGTAGAGATTTGCGGTTGCAGGAGAGGAGAGACTGCGTTCTCTTGCTGTGACGGCCCCCGGTGGACACCTAAAGAAACAGATGGGGTTTTAAGTATTAAAATAAAATAAAATAAAATAAAATAAAATAAATAAAATAAAATAAAATAAAATAAAATAAAATAATATAAAATAAAATAAAATAAAATAAAATAAAATAAAATAAAATAAAATAAAATAAAATAAAATAAAAAAATAAAATAAAATAAAATAAAATAAAATAAAATAAAATAAAATAAAATTGGAGATCATTACTGATCTCTAAAAGAGTGTTGTTGATGCGCATATGTTGTTCTGGGGTGTTTGTTGTTAAAAACTGTCTGACTGTCTTGCAGTTTTCTTGGCTTTAGTCACATTTAGATTATTTTAAAGAGCAGAATTCATAGCCTGATACACCATAATTTAAAAGTTTTAAAGACTTATCTTATACTAACCAAGGCTGCATTTATTTTATAAAAATTTGAAATATTATTAAAATAACTTGTGTGTGTGTGTGTGTGTGTGTGTGTGTGTGTGTGTGTGTGTGTGTGTGTGTGTGTGTGTGTGTGTGTGTGTGTGTGTGTGTGTGTGTGTGTGTGTGTGTGTGTGTGTGTGTGTGTGTGTGTGTGTAAAAAAAAATATAAATGTCTTATTCCTGTGATTAAAGCTGAATTTTCAGCATCATTACTAGTTTTCAGTATCACACGATCCTTCAGAAATCATTCTGATATGATAATTTGCTGCTCAAGGAACAATTATTATTACTATCAATGTTGAATCAATGTCTATTATCTGCCACAGAATATTAAAAAAAGAAGCTAATTGCAACTTTTTGTCACAATTCTGAGTTTTTTTCTCAGAATTGTGTTAAAAAGTCAGAATTGTGAGATATAAAGTCAGAATTATGTGAAACATTTATCTAGTTCTGTTATATTCTCCCATTTTATCTGTTTATTCACCTTTTGATTTTAGCTTTAACAGTGAACGCTATAACTGTAAAGTCAACATTGAACACAAGAAAACTTGTGGAAAGGCATTACATCATAACTGACAGCACTGATGACACATAAAAGCCCTAAGGATGCATCATATTAAAAATTAAAGTCGCACATTATCTTATTGAGGCTTTTGTTCTTGACTCTTTTTCAACAAAATACCACGTTAGACTTAACAAATACATGGTCTCCGTTGTAATTTACAATTGTTTTCTGGATAAAAGTGTTGTGTTAAATTTATCACAATGAAACTTAATCAAGTAATTTTTTGTACGTGAACTTCCCAATTCAATGTTTGATGAGCATAGTCAACCACAGCATAACATCAGCAACATATCACATGCTGCTTTATCCTTGTGATGAAAAAGGGATGACATAAGCAGGTTTCTTTTGCAAGACAAGTATAAATGTAGATGCAACTGACTTATATCACACAAGAAGTTTGAGTAACAAAGCTTGTGGTAAGGAAATACAATAACAAAATGCACACTTCCTCTTTTAGCCATGTCAGAGTAAGCCGACGCATAATATAACAAAAGTAACCTAACCCATAATTACAAGCTTTTATGATAAACGGTTTGCATATCTCCAGTGTTGTTCCAAGTCTCACATTATCCACATCTGGGTTTAAAATCTAATTTAAGCCAGGAAATGTTATTTTATATTGGTCAATAAAAAAAAACAGTAGACCAATCACAACAGACTGGGCCATCTGACCAATCAGAGCAGAGTGCGATTTAGGAAAGGGGGGGTTTAGAGACCGAATCCTTTATCAAACTGTTTCCGAAACTGTAAGAAAAGAGGCGATGCTGCGATGTATCTTATGAGAAAATTGAATTCTGGTCTGCACTGTACAGAGAGTGCAGAATTATTAGGCAAATGAGTATTTTGAACACATCATCCTCGTTATGCATGTTGTCTTACTCCAAGCTGTATAGCAGTTAAGCATATTAGGTGATGTGCATCTCTGTAATGAGAAGGGGTGTGGTCTAATGACATCAACACCCTATATCAGGTGTGCATAATTATTAGGCAACTTCCTTTCCTTTGGCAAAATGGGTCAAAAGAAGGACTTGACAGGCTCAGAAAAGTCAAAAATAGTGAGATATATTGCAGAGGGATGCAGCAGTCTTAAAATAGCCGAGCTTCTGAAGCGTGATCATCGAACAATCAAGCGTTTCATTCAAAATAGTCAACAGGGTCGCAAGAAGTGTGTGGAAAAACCAAGGCGCAAAATAACTGCCCGTGAACTGAGAAAAGTCAAGCGTGCAGCTGCCAAGATGCCACTTGCCACCAGTTTGGCCATATTTCAGAGCTGCAACATCACTGGAGTGCCCAAAAGCACAAGGTGTGCATTACTCAGAGACATGGCCAAGGTAAGAAAGGCAGAAAGTCGACCACCACTGAACAAGACACACAAGCTGAAACGTCAAGACTGGGCCAAGAAATATCTCAAGACTGATTTTTCTAAGGTTTTATGGACTGATGAAATGAGAGTGAGTCTTGATTGGCCAGATGGATGGGCCCGTGGCTGGATTGGTAAAGGGCAGAGAGCTCCAGTCCGACTCAGACGCCAGCAAGGTGGAGGTGGAGTACTGGTTTGGGCTGGTATCATCAAAGATGAGCTTGTGGGGCCTTTTCGGGTTGAGGATGGAGTCAAGCTCAACTCCCAGTCCTACTGCCAGTTTCTGGAAGACACCTTCTTCAAGCAGTGGTACAGGAAGAAGTCTGCATCCTTCAAGAAAAACATGATTTTCATGCAGGACAATGCTCCATCACACACGTCCAAGTACTCCACAGCGTGGCTGGCAAGAAAGGGTATAAAAGAAGAAGATCTAATGATATGGCCTCCTTGTTCACCTGATCTGAACCCCATTGAGAGCCTGTGGTCCATCATCAAATGTGCGATTTACAAGGAGGGAAAACAGTACACCTCTCTGAACAGTGTCTGGGAGGCTGTGGTTGCTGCTGCACGCAATGTTGATGGTGAACAGATCAAAACAGTGACAGAATCCATGGATGGCAGGCTTTTGAGTGTCCTTGCAAAGAAAGGTGGCTATATTGGTCACTGATTTGTTTTTGTTTGGTTTTTGAATGTCAGAAATGTATATTTGTGAATGTTGAGATGTTATATTAGTTTCACTGGTAAAAATAAATAATTGAAATGGGTATACATTTGTTTTTTGTTAAGTTGCCTAATAATTATGCACAGTAATAGTCACCTGCACACACAGATATCCCCCTAAAATAGCTCAAACTAAAAACTAAAACTTCCAAAAATATTCAGCTTTGATATTAATGAGTTTTTTGTGTTCATTGAGAACATGGTTGTTGTTCAATAATAAAATTAATCCTCAAAAATACAACTTGCCTAATAATTCTGCACTCCCTGTATATTAGCATTCAAAGGCTGTCACTGTCAAGTGTGTGCTTCAGTAACTTTTGTTTGTTTGTGCAGCGATGTCCCAAACCTGATGGATGTCCAGATCATCCACACGGATCACCATACAGCTGGAGCGAAGTCTCTTCAGTGGGGATCC
This sequence comes from Pseudorasbora parva, assembly GCF_024679245.1. Lineage (NCBI taxonomy): Eukaryota > Metazoa > Chordata > Actinopteri > Cypriniformes > Gobionidae > Pseudorasbora > Pseudorasbora parva. Next base: position 37,986,090 of record NC_090177.1, read on the forward strand.
TGAGGACGGGACGGCTGCCGATGAGGTCCGGCGTGAGGTCGGAGTGCGCTCAGGGCTGAAATTAGACAGTGGTTCCCCGTCTGCTAAAAAACAAAACAAGACCAACCCGTTACGAAATTAACAAGAGAAAGCCTCAAGAGGAAACAAAACCAGACACGCTCATGACAAACGCATCCATTTTTTTGAGGAACCGGTGCATCACTTCAAAAAAAGAGTTTAGACTACGAAATTATGAGAATGCGCCTCTTGAGGTGACGTTAGCAGAAAAAGGAAAGAGTTGTTACAATTTAAAGATTAAAAACACACTTTTTTCTCTCCAAATAATAAGACTGATGAATCATGCACATTAAAGGAACTGTATGTAAGAAATGTTTTTCAATGAATCATAAAATGGCCCTGATATGTCACTAGACATTAAGAAATCATGTTAATTACAAATACTTATATCTCTGACAACAGTAGTCCAGCCAGGATATTGTCATTTAAAAGTTGTTGTTGCAGCTCAACTGATGTTGATGTTGTCATGTTGTGTTTTGGCCTGAAGCTCCACCCTCCACCTATCGACCAATCACGAAGTCAGTAGTGTTTGGGCATCCGGGTTGCCAGATCTGCTCTAATTACGACACCTGCAGATCTACAAACGTTCCTGCTGATCCTGCAGCCTATCTGGCAACCTCAAGTCAGGTGGAGAGGGAGGGGGATACACCGCTCTATAGTCATTTGAAAGTGGTTGCAATACCAGTTTTGGCCACAACCTTACATACACTTCCTTTAACACAAACATTTATTGATGGATTTGAGATGGGTAGACATTCAAAGAAAGTGTACCCTTGACTTTTTTGGCTGGAGAGTCTTTAGCAGACACATTTGGTTCTGTGTGATGTCCGGGGATGCCCAGATCCTCCAGCCTAGTCTGAAACTCCTGCAGCAGTTTGGCCACCCACTGAGCCCGAGACTCCATCGCCCCGCAGTGGCGCTCCCAGTGCCGACAGCCATCCCCTGCACCACACACACACACAACACGTCACATCGCTCCGCTACACATACGGCTGCTACACTACAGTCAAGCATTCGCACAACACATCGATAACTGCATCATTACAATAAAGATCAAGCACAGCGACAACCTTCACAAAAAGCTCAGAGCAACAAACTTGGGGCCGATAAGGTGTTTTTATTTATTTATAGAAATGAATATGTTAACACTTTAGAATAATGGTAATTTGTTAACATTAGTTCATGTATTAACTAACCTGAGCTAACCTCAGATTAGTTAATACACATCTGCAAGTACATGTGCTACTGTGTTTGTTCATCTTTATTAACATTAGTTAATAAAAATAGAGCTGTGTTCATGGTTTGTTCATGTTAGTTCACAGTGCATTAACTAATGTTAACAAGATTTTAATGAAGTATTAGCAAATGCTGAAATTAACATGAATATTAACAAAGATAAATAAATGCTTGTTCATCATTAGTTCATGTTAACTATTGTAGTTAACTAATGTTAATTAATGACCATTATTCTAAAGTGTTACCATTAATACTTTTATTAAGCAAGGATGCATTAAGTTAATCTAACGTTAAAAAAAATATACGAGGGGGAGGGTAGTAAATGATGTCCCGGGTCATTAAAGACCCGAGTTATGCGTTTAAAGGGTTAAGCCGCACAACTGTTTTCAACATTGATAATTAACAGAAATGCAGCCTTGAATAGAAGAATAGACTTGTGAATGTTAGTGTACATAGTCAAGTGACTTTATAGACAGAAAAGTAGAAGTTAAACCTCTTAAAGAGCCAGAGTGTGTGTGAAATGAATCCCGTGTGACCGGCTGTCTCTCACCTGGTCTGTGGAGCGGGTAGTAATCCCAGCCCAGCTTTCGGAAGGTCAGCTGCATTGCACCCTGAGTGCCTGGAGGCGGAGCTTCATCTAGGGGTACAGGATAAATCACATGGGTATGTCAGTGCTATGATGAGGTAAGTTTAGCTCATTCCAAAAATGCTAATTTTGTCAATGTTTAATCTCCGTCGTGGTATTCAACTTTAAAGCAAAGCTTCTATGCTTTAAAGTTGTCATGAACTGGCTTTTTAATTTTTTTTATACTGTTGTCTGAGGTCAACTAATGACATTCGTCTGTTTTTTTTACATTCAAAAACTTCATAACTAATAAGTAATAGGCTATTTTCTACACTGGTTTTAAGGCCCTCTCCTGAACCCTGGGTTTTGATGGGCGTGACACACTGGAGACATGGAAGTAAACGCCCACGGCTAGGATTGGATAAGATTTGCATCTTATATTGTGAAAACATATAAACACAATATAAACATATATTGTGTTGGTTAAGTAAAGTTAAGCAAGTGAATGTCCCACCTTCAGATTTAAGGTTAACGACTAATTGATTAACTGGACAGTTCACCCAAAAATGATCCCATGATTTACTCACCCTCTAGCCATACTAGGTGTATATGACCACCTTTTTCAGACGAATACAAGCAGAGTTTTTTAAAACATGTTCTGGCTAATCCAAGCTTTATAATAGCAGTGAATGGCAGCCCAAAAAAGTGCATCCATCCTTTAAGAAAGTGCTCCACACGACTGCAGGCGAGTTAATAAAGGGATAAAGCGAACCGATGGGTTTGTGAGAGAAAAATATCCACATTTATAGGCCTTTATTAACCCCTGGAGTCCTTTTATAATGGATGGATGCACTTTTTTGGTCTTTAAATTTTGGGCTGCCATTCACTGCCATTATAAAGCTTAAATTAGCCAGGACATTTATTAATATAACTCTGACTTTTTTCGTCTAAAATAAGAATGTCATATACATCTAGTATGGCTAGAGAGTGAGTAAATCATGGGGTCATTTTAATTTTTTTTGGGTGAACTCTCCCTTTGTTTGATTGTTAGTTTAAACTGATCTACTATGGGACTTTATGTAATCTGACATACAGTACCTAGTTAAAAGGGAAGGGTCAATCATGTAATTATGGATGTGATTACAGTAATGCATTATAGCAGGCTGGTATTTTTAATATATAGAAGTACAATGTAAAAACATGCATGTACACTAAGTGCATTGTAAATTCATAATAAGTTAAAGACACTTATATAAAGTGAATTTTCAATGAACTATTCCCTTCAAAACCCTCTGGTAGTAATATAACCGTTGGTCTGAATTCATCACCAGAATCTGAAGAGCTGTCGTTGCAGATATGCAGGTCGAGACGGGAGATGAAAGTGTGGTAGGATGATTCTTTAACATCATGGAGGTCAAAATACTGGGCCAGTGTGCCGGCTGTCCCGACGGCTTCGGGTGGGGGAGGTTCAGTCCACAGAGAGTGGATCCCAGGAGAGGGAGGCGCAGTCTGGAGCACAAATACAAGGAGACATAAATACACACTCCGGCTCTGGCTGAGTCATTCATAGGGAGCGGCTGCCCCTGGGTACACTTGGGATTTAATATCTTATAGGCGGCTTCACACAGCATTTACTTTGTTGAGCTGTTTTGTAATGACAATTGTGTTCAAAAGCCACACTAAAACCTTTGCCTAAAACCAAAGGCAGCTGTGTAGGTCAAAGGGTCTTAAATCCTGAAGTGCCGATAAGAAGAGAGAGTATCTTATGAACCACTAAGTCGCTTCATAACATTTTTGAGAGGGATTTCAAGGGTCCGGTGTGGCACCTGAAGTGTTTCAGCAGCCATGCTCTTCCTCTGCTGCGCCGACTTCTCCATGGCCTCACTCAAAGACTTGGCGTAGTGGATGATGGCCTTGAGCTGAGAGTCTGTCAGCACCCACAGCAGATCGTCCAGAATAAAGAGCAGCTTAGAGGCCAAGACATTGCAGTCCTTCACCTGAGATGAGGAGCGTAGTAACGTCAGCAGACTACACACGATCCCATTCTGATTTGGGCTGTAAGATATGTTGACATTAAACCTAAATCACGATTGGCCGGTTTTACAGAAAAGTAAATGCACTATTTGAATAGGGCCAAATCCTGGCTTAATCTAAACCCTGTCTGTGAAACCCAGCGGATATATCTCAGCTGAGATTTAATTCAGTAAATATTTATGTGCTACATTTACATTTACACACGTGCAGCTCGTGATCCACAAAAATAAAAGCTCAATGGTTTAACGTTTGAAGACAAAGAAAAACACAAATAATGGTATTGTAAGTTTCAAGTTGAATTATAAAATACATTATTATTATTATTTAAAAATGTTTTTTTCAAATTATACTTATTGTAAAATGATTATTTGTACTAAATACTTAATTGCTTTATTTTACATTACAATTGTTTTATTAGCGTATCTTTTTATATAATATTTTATATAATAATCAAAATAAAATTCATAATTATTATTATTTTATAGTCATATTGGATGGGTCAAACATATTGTTATTTTTAAAATGTATCTATTTTAATTAAATAAACGTATATATTATTAATTTAAGTTTATTTAATTAAATAAACGTAAATAAACGTTAAATTATAATTATATTAAAAATGTTATTTGTAAATTTAAATACTTGATTGCTTTGTTTTACATTACAGTATAATTACATTAAATAATCCAAATAAAAATCATAATTATTATCATCATTTTATAGTAGTATTGGATCTACCATAATATATATTTAAAAAAATAAATAAATATCTATTTAAATTATTACATTAATGTATAATTAAAAATATGTTTTTTGAAATTCTAATTGATGAAAATACTACTTGTATTAAATACTTAATACAATAATTATTATTATCTGATAGTTATATTGGATGGGTCAAACATATTGTGAGCGTGGCCCAATGATAACTAAAGTGGATAATCTTTAAAAGTAAAGTCATATTTTTTGAATGCAGATGCACTCTACTAAAATGATAAATTCTTCACAAATAGAGCTATTCAAGTAAAAAAAAATTTTTTTTACATGTGCAGTATACACATCGAAGAGAAACAAAATATCGTCACTGTTTTCCCCCAATATCATGCAGCCCAAATTCTGATGATTATGATCTAATCTTTCCAGTATCCCATAAGCAACACACCACTATCTCAGATGTCAAAATATCAAAATTTCTGTCAAATGAATAAAAATACACTACAGAATGTCTATATTTCACAGGAATGGTCAATATCTTCCAAACCATTCTACAAATTTTATAATCAGCCAAAAACTACTTTAAAAATGTTCTCATGTGATCAGAAGGGTTTTCAAAATAAATATCACATGTGTACCCTGCGTTTGAGAGCGATGCGTATACGTCCTTGGTTGGTGATGAGGCGCAGTGGCGTGCTGCCCAGATCCTGCTCGTCACTCTCAATCGCATCTGCCTCTATGCGCAGACTCTGCCAGTTGATCTCCTTGAAGGTTAGGACCTGCAGGACACCAGAGTATATGACATCCCGCTCAATGGAAGACATCAGCACAGGCAAGGCACATCACAGGCGTGAAGATACAAACTTGGCGAGCAATCCTGGAGAATTTAGACTTTCCACACAGTATGGTTCGAAGACTGGTAATAGCTACCCAAGGGCATTACCGAATGGACTTTCTTCAAAATAAAATAATTTTCCATTTCAAATCCATCTTTACTTTCAATTATTGTCATAACTTACACTTAATTGTAAACTGCCATTAAATTGCTGCGTAAACTACAGGCAAAGGGACTTTTCCACTGCATGGGACGGCTCGGTACGGCTTACTTTTGTACCAAGTACCTGGTGTCTTCTTTAGTGCCACCATTAGGTTCAGAGCGAGCCATAGAAACACTAAATGTGATGTGTAAACAATGCAATCACTGATTGGTCAGACAGAAACGTCAGTTCATTCAATTTTGTAATTAGATTTAGAAGTTAAAGGACAACTCTGGTGAGAAATGACCCTAGGGGTAATTAACAGATTGTTATAGACTAGATCGTTCTCTGGTATGCGTTTTCATGAAAATCAAATGTAAAGAGTTTTATCTCTAAAAACAGATTAGCTTATAATGCTTGTCTATGGGGCACCGGGTAAGTGAAATTAAATTGCTAGTTAATACCACTAACAAGGCTCAAAATAGTCTCACACTAACACTGCAGCATAATGAGGGTCCCTACATGCAAACCGAAGCATTGAGAACTTTGTAAGTGTACAAACCGTTTAATAAGAAGGTACTTTATAAACACAGCACATTACGTGTTTACAGACAGGCGCCATCTTGGAAAACAGTCTCGACTCATCGAGCGACGAGCGCTCTGCTAAGCGATGAACTGTGAGTTGGAATCTCATATGGTCCATGTTTCCAGAAGAAAGCACTGAACACAACAGAGAAAATAAATAAATAAAAATAACAATGTCCATGTTATTACATTTCACAAACTTAATTCCACTCGACCAGCTCACTTAGCACAGCATTCGTTGATTGATTGATCGATTCGTTGAGACTGTTTTCCAAGATGGCGCCTGTCCGTGAACGCATAATGCGCTGTGCTTATAAAGTATCTTCTTATTAAACTGTTTGTACACTTACAAAGTTCTCAATGCTTCGGTTTGCATGTAGGGACCCTCATTATGCTGCAGTGTTAGTGTGAGGCTATTTTGAGCCTTGTTAGTGGAATTAACTAGCGATTTAATTTTAGACAAGCGTTATAAGTTAATCTGTTTTTAGAGATAAAACTCTTCACTTTTCATGAAAACGCATCCCAGAGAACGATCTACTCGGTAACCATCTATTAATTACCCCTAGGTTCATTTCTCACCGGAGTTGTCCTTTAATGCAAAAACTGCCTTATGTGAAGTTTACATGTTTGCATACAATGTTTTTGAGTGTTGATTATTAAATAAAAAAATAAAGTAGCAGCTAAATTTAGGATAATAGTTTGGGCTTTTTTGGGCACAGTTTAATAAAAATACATTAAAAGACATTACCCGTACCAAACCGTGACTTCAAAACCGTGGTACGTACCGAACCGTCAGTTCTGTGTAGCGTTACAACCCCTAACTTCCATAGTATTTTGTTTCCCAATACTATGGAAGTCAATGGGGTCCATCAACTGTCTGGTTCCAAAAATATATTTTGTGCTCAACAGAAAAAATAAATTCATACAGGACTGGAACAACTTAAGGGTGAGCAAATGATGACAGAATTATAATTTCTGGATGAACTATTCCTTTAAGGAAATAACGATTTGGGAAAAACTTTACATTTGGGTATTCATGAAGAGAGTTATGCCTGTTATAATAGTCCATAATTCCACTGTTGTTGCCCAATTCAAAAAGACTATAAAATAATAATGAATATGATTTTTATTGTGATTATCATGAAAATAAAAATAGAAATATATTATTATTGTAATTTTTTTTAACGCTAAAATAAAAATGTTTGGGCATTTAACAAAAAATATTAGTATAATATATATAAATAAATATATTAGTTTCCAAATGCATGATATAAGTGACCCAAGTTTGCTCAAAGTGGCGCGTTTACCTCTTAAACCTACTGTGCATATATTTATTTAGACTTAAATAGCAGACTTTGCAGTTTGATAATTGAAGCCAATTGCAGTTTAGCATCCTGTACTCTCTTATACATTCTGATTTATGAACATTATTTACATATTGTGTATATACATTTATATACACAATATGTAAATATATACATACATATTGTGTATATTCATAGGTAAGAAAAATGCCACACACAAATTTAAAAAGTAGCGTCTAGGGCTGCACGTTTTCAAGTTTTTCATTAACCGTTAACCGAGGCCCTTAGCGGTTAATACTCGGTTAACCATAGTGTGCGTCAGGGTTATTTTTAGCTTATTAATTTGACGACCGCCATCTCCGTAGTTAACGCGCCTATAGAGAGAAATGCACATCATGGATTACACAATCAGAGAGTAGCCTATTTCTTTTCGTTTTAAATTGTTAAAAGACATTTCAAGTTTCTTAAGATCTATTTCATGTCTGCGAGGCGTACGCTGAGTTTCGTTAAATTAGGATGAGATGCGCTCGAGTTCACGAGCAATGCGAGTGGCCGCGAGGGCGCCTGCATGATTAGAGCATGTAACGTTAGTAAAATATGCAGCCGAGAATGATTCACACAGCGTTTGACTCGCGCGGCTGAGCCTCTCCCGGCAGAGAGTTCAAGCATCTGTGGACTCGTCCCTTCAGCTCTAGCCATCTTGCTTTCAGTCCGCGATTAGCTTTTTTGTTTTCTTCATTACAGTTAAAGTAACGTCTGCTTTTCTCTAGTCATTCACAAGTTTCTCACTTCAAACTTTCTTTCTTCTGCTCCGTTATGCACAGCGCGCGCGGCTCGCGCTCTGCTTCTGCCCTAATGCGACTTATAGTCCAGTATTTTCCTCTTCATGACGCATATTTTGACTGATGCGACTCATACTCCGGAGCAACTTATAGCCTGAAAAATGCGGTAAGCACTGCATTGCAATACTTGCATTTTGCCCCGTCACTCTCATTTTTAAAGTGCTCCCACGCTTTCTTTGCCCGCTTAGAAAGCTGGCCATGACTTCTTCTTGTGGATACTACCCTAACCCTATGGATACTACAAATGTCTGGGAGCGCTCTGGCGGTCTATAGGGGTGCAAACATATATTACAACTAAATTCAAGGCACGTCATTGACGCCACTTAACCGAGCAAAATGTTTCACTCGGTTACGCAATTTTTAACGGTTAATCGGTCAATCGGTTAACCATGGACACCCCTAGTAGCGTCCGTTTTGATTCGATGTTGGAAACCCACACATTACAATCGGTGCATTCTGCTTTCTACTCCACTGACTTCGCTGTGCTTCAGTGAGTGGTGCAGCGCTGATGCACGAGCAAAAGCACAGCTCTATATTAGGAAAGCAGGAGAGGCCATCTGTGAGTGCAACATCCATCTTAACTGCATTACAGCTCGGAGTGGGTTCATTTAGAGGATCTGGCAACCTGAATACTCAGTCCATATATATCAAAATGATTGGCCTGATTTCATTACCTAATGCTGGTCTGGAAAAGTAATTAAGAGGGGACTTCTCATGGGCAAGTGCTTCTGTGAGCGGAGAAAAGCAAGTGAAAGAGGAACAAGTGGAGGAAAAGTCAAGTGTAGAAACACTTTAATCTGACAGCTGTTGATCTGTGCACTATGACGGCGTTGCTTTTTGTCCCCTTTTAGATTATGTAACCATTGCTATTTTTCTCCAAATGATTCACTTGTTCTTTAAAATGAAGAAACCGCCAGTTCATTCTGAAAGGTGTTTCACCTCTGGGTAATCCCTTTTAATGTCACAAAAACCCAGTGAGGACATTTTTGCACTTCTTCAAGCTAAATGATAGCCTGACGTGGGGTCATACTCAATTCTAGTCAGAATATGAGTCTGATACTGCTCCATTGGGCTGTGATTATGGGACGAGTTTCCTACCGAAACAGGAAAGACCTCAATTGAATAAACCTACAACCAATCAGAGCAACGAAGCGACGCATTACGTTAGTTGTCAAATATCAACAGAGCTCAACTACTGTGTTGCCATGTCCGAATTTTTGTTTTTCCGCGGGTTGTTTTCTATGTCCGCGGGTTGAGCGACTATTATGTGATATATAGACCCATGAGTGCGAAATTTAGCAGGCAACCTTGCCAAAATAACACATTTTACCCCCCAAAACACTATTTTTTTCCCGGAGAACTCCCCACCCCCCCGAGAAGCTATTGTTTAGGGCTAGTAGTTGGCGTGTTTTGTTGTAAAAACTTGGCAACCCTGTCTGCACACACGCTGGAATAAACGATCTTTGCCGGTGTTGTAAAAAATAAAAGAATTTATTGATACACAGAAGACTTACCCAACATGATCATCATTTTTGAGAGAAATAGTGAACGTGAATGCAGATACAAACAAGCTCTCTGTTTAGGATTCAAACAAATCATCGTCTAAAGCCCGCCCTGATGATTTCATTGGTCCGAACAGCTTCTGTTCGGGGATAATTACTCCTCAATGGATCGAGGCCAGACCGAACCGCCCGACCTAAAAATGTTGTGGGCGGGGCTAAATTCGGCTGGCATCCAGGCTAGCTAAATGAGGCAAAAGTGTAGCATAATCTAGGGTGCTTCTTCCAGCAGGTGTCGGACGTATCAAATTGAGGTGGTTAACTGTTCCAGGACAGCCCAACAGGTACACTAAGGTATTATATACCTGGTTTTACTGTAACATAGCACTTCCAAAACAGATAACACCGTCTGTACTGTACCTCTCCTCTCTTGGGATGTGTAATGCGCGTGTGGCGAAGGTCGGTCTTCTGCCATTTGGGATTGAGGCTGCAGCCCTGGAGCTGCCAGAGCTCGAAGGAGGCGTGAAACGCTCGGGCCTGAACTTTAATTGTGATGGAGTTGATGATCACAGACATCCCTTCCACAACCTTCTCGGCGAAGCCGTACTCACTGCAGAGGCGAGAAACAGACCGCAAACATCAGTTAGACACAACGACCGGATCTGACCTTCAATCCAGTTTCTTAGACTTTTTAACAACTCAAGTAAAATGAAATAATTAGATTAACCACTTAAAAAAGTCGCATTGGAAACTAACTAATAATAATTATGGTAGGCAATTTCAGAGAGGCTAGTAAAAGTAAGCTAGCTTAGAAAGCATGAGTTCCCAGCCTCCCTTCAGAGGGTCTCCAAAGACACCTTCAAAACACATGAACACACACAAAAGGGAGCAAACAAAGGTGCCTCGAGAGACGGAGTTAAACTACCTCATGTCACAAAGCACTTTACATTACAATAATAATGAGCGTGAACAACAAGATCACTGACCTGTACTGTACCACCTGACTGCTGCAGATTCATAGCAGTGTTTATAGTGTTGGCACTGAAATGCATAAATTCGAGTCACGAACCCCTCCGAGTATAACATCACGGGTTTCCATCTTTTCCAGATTACAGTAATTATGGTGTGAACGTATCATAAGCTGATTGTTTTGGTTCAGTAAAAGGCGGCTGCGGTTTCGTTTGCGGTGCTCTGTGACTGCCATCTGTCTAACTTATAACCTAGCATGAGCAGGTGCGTGGACGTATGGAAAAGCATATGTTGACAGGCAGGTTGGACATTGTTTGAAAAAAAAAAAAAACTTTTTGTGGTCCAGAGACTTCGACAGAAGACATATTTAAATGTTAAATATTTAGACCACTTTGATTATTGATTGCTATTAGGATGTGAAGAAATTATAACAAGTACAAAATTATAACAAGTGAAATTATAACAAGTGTTTAAAAAAAAAAATTGCCTACCCTACCTTTAAGTGCTAAAAATGACCAAAATTGAAATAAACAAATGTATTCACTCCCTAAAAAGTCCCATAATGCACTATGCAACCCAGGATGTTCACAATGTCCCCTTAAAGGCCCACTGGAGTGCCTTGAAACGTGCCGCATTATTCAATGTGTTGACGTAAATTCCCCTAAACGGCTCCAGCTCTTAGCAGCTCCTCCCTTTAGATTCTAGAGAGCATTTGATTGGACAGAAGATTTGATGAGAAGATGAAGTCTGCGATGATGTCATCAAAATCTGAGATTCGTTTTAACGGAAGTGAGAGACTGTAAGTTTTAAATGCTTATAGCTCCTAAATGCAAATTTTGTCATTGTTTTGGAAAACACCAGCTTATTCATAAGTTTAAGGCTAACACAGTCATACTAAAAGCTAAAAAAAAAACACGGAAAAAACTGTGCTTGGACACCCCAAAAGGACTCCAGGCGACTGTCAACTAGCACGCGTGTGTTCTGCGCCTGCGTGTAAAGGAGATAACTGTCTATTTAAGCAGATTTATTTGTTTATATTCGTCATTAAAAAAGGGAAAGCCAAACTAACACTGCAGGTATACAACCCATAAACAAAGCAGCGCTTGCTTACCGTTCTGAACATCAATCAAGCTCAACACTTTCTTTATTCCACTCCGCTCATGTTTTTATGAACACATTCATTTTGCTCAGGTAAGATGATGTAAAATTATAACAGCCTTCTGTCTGTGCCGTCATGACTTCCATGCTTTTTTCATCACTTTTGCTTTGATTTCCATGCACCGACTCCGATCTACATGAATCGGCCAATAAACAACAGTCTGCGTCCGACCAGAGGCAACGGTGATACTAGCTGACCGACCCTCAAAAAGGACCCGATGTTTCCCGATGGCCGATCAATGGCTTGGTGTGTTCCTGGCTATAACGGACGTTTATGAAGCATGAAACATAAATCACGTGAGCCAACTCACCACACATAATGACACACGAAAGATGAAAAAAAAAAAAAAAACACACAACATGACTGAAAGCTGCTGTCCCTGAGTTTAACTCTTTGTCGCCATCTCTGCAATTGCAGTTATTTTCAGACAATGCGGAGTTAACTTCTTTATGTAGGGTGTGCATTGGCACGGCTCCTCAGCGTGGATAAATCTGACGTTTTGAGGTGTATGTGTGGGTTGTCTACACACGACCCAGTTGTCAGTTGTTGTTTTGAACTTTCTGGATTACAAGCCGCTATCAAAATGACAAGTTTAATTACATATCGGCTGCTGTAAGAAGAGGCCACAAACGATCCGCAATCTGCAGAATCCCGACACGTGATATAGCCTAATAGCACGGACGTCTTTATGTATACAGACGTGACGTAATGACAAAAAGACAACGGTGGAAGCTCAAATTTCCAGTGGAAAGCTACCAGTACCACGGAAATAACACATTATTACAAGCTTACCATTGTGAATCGTGCCAAGGAAAGGAGATCGTTTTGAACACTGGCTGGTTATGTACTTATTACTTTTATTAATCTTAAAATAGATTTTGAATCATTTTGAATCAGAAAGAGTTATGAACTGCAGCTTTAAGCATTTTTTTTTTTACAGAAAACATACATCATTAGACAGGTAATCAACATAATCTAGCTAAAATCTATAATAAGAATATGTTGTAGGGAAGTGTAAAAATCAAAGTATTTATGATAGCATACTTTTAAATACCATAAGTAATATCAGTACTGCTGTTGTACATAAATACCAGTAGAGATGCTGTACAATGAGGACGTTGTCATGTCATGTCCCAATCTGTAGTGAGTCAGGGTCCTTAATGTCCTTACCAGTGCCCGAAATCACGTTAACAGTATATTGATTCACGACCTAGAGAGTTTATTAAAACACAGCCGTCTTAAAAACATTCTGACTTGTTGCTGATATTATGAAGAATATTCTGATGATATTCCTACTGCTAGATTTGGCTCGTGTCCCTGCTTCATAGCTTTTATGCTCACCTTTTAAGGAATCATTTGTTTCTTGTACAAATGGTGTAATATGTTTTACTCTGCCAAAACTTGGCATTAAGAGCTTGGCATTGAGTTTGAATAAAATAAAATAAAATAAAAACAGTATTGATTGACTTAGCAAGTGCCACTAATGAATCTAAATGTCAATGTGCTTTTCTAAGTTAACAACTATACACTTTTCGCTATCAACGGCGAAATTAATCTGCAGCAGTCAGGCTCTCTAAGTTGTTTACGCTCATTATTATGGATGGAGAGGACATCATAGGGAGGTTTCAACACTTTTTGTATGATTTGTGCATTCTGTACTGAAAAAAGGAAGATGGCAGATCCTTCTGACCTTTGACCTGCAGTAATGGCAATTGGAGAAGGGCCGTTTGGGGGCCGCGGCTCCTCACAGGTTCTCATTTCAACTTCTACTTTATCCAGGAACTGCAAAAGGAGAGGAAACAGAATTCAGGCAGAACTCAATGGGTCAGAACTTCTGATGTGCTGTCCGTCACTTGATTTATAATGGTCTAAACTTCTCAAGCCATAAATTATCAATAGAATATGTAAACGGAAATCTCCCATCAAGTTTTAGGAAGCTTGGTAAAACTGGCTAACTTTAACAAGTTAATCTAATGTATGGAATGTTGAAGAGGTAGAGTATTAATGCACAAAATGGATTCAAAATCTGCATACATCCAAACATAAGCTTATAAAACAGTCATAACCTGAACATAAAATAAAACCATACTGTCTCTGATTAATAAATTCTCATTAATGAGCTGAAAAGCAAAAATGTCAACATTTTGAAGGTTATTACTACATTTACCCCTTTTTGTGAGAAATGAGAAACTTAAAGGTGTCATGAACTGGCTTTAAAAAAATATATCCTGTTGTCTGAGATCAACTAATGATGTTTGTGTGGTTTTTTACATTCAAAAACATCACAACTAAAAAGTAATAGGCTATTTCCTACAGTGGTTTTGAGGCTCTCTTTTGATGGGCGTGCCGCACTGGAGACTTGGAAGTAAACGCCCACTGCTAGGATTGGATAATATTTACATTTGCAAGATTTGCAAGCTTCATCTCCAGTTCAGTTCACATGAGGGAGGGATTGTTCTGAAAGCGTCAACCAGAATGATTCTCTCGACCACAGTGCTCGTAAACGTCTTTATCAAACAAACACAATGATTTATTTTCTCATCCACCCGCGATTGATTGGACTATTATTTTTGTATTACATAGCCTGTCGATATAAACGTGAACCCATCGCACACACACACACACACGCACACACGCACGCACGCACGTCTGGAAAACACACAGTTTTACTCACTTAAGTGTGTTGCACCATTCCTGTTGGATCCAATAAGAAATTTGGGAAAGAGACTAAATATATTTTTACAGAAGGAATTTTGAGACAATTTGAAAAAAAGGTTTGCATAAGATCACATTTACAACTTTGTTTAATACCCCATTCAAAATGTCCTCAAATGCAAACTTTTTATGCTTATAACAACACAAAAATGATGTGTATGGCTGATAGTCTTGGCTCATTTGCAAGGTCTTTAGTAGGGGAACCAAATTTGCTATGCATTTCATAGGTCAAAATGGATCTGAATGCACAATGAGTGTTAAAAAAAGACAAAAAGTCCCAGACTTATTCAACCTTGTCATTGCTAGAGTAGTTCTTTCATTCTCACTTATTTTGCATATGTTTTTGCTTCAAATCAACTGCTATGGTCTTACGATTAATCTCAGATGTGATTGGCTTGTTTCAACAATAAAACTACTAAAATGTCTATGGAGAAATTAGCTATAGAGCAAGCCAATGAAAAAGTGAGCAGTCACTGTTTCGCTCTACTGGACCCACATTAGCAGACGCTGTAACATTGAGTAAAACACAAAGATCAGGGTTATTTTGCAGAAGTGAAAAGGAGCTCATGTGATAAACATGGGGATGGCAGAATGTGACTGAGAGCAGTAAGAGAGGTAACACACTGATGGGGAGATTCTTACCAAACATATGGGACTGGTCTTCAACTTCGTCCATTGTATCTGAAATTAGAAAAAAACACATTTTACTACAGTTCTCCGAGCTGTAACGTTATTCATGACGGTTTCCTCTTGTGCGCTAGAGCATGAGATTAATGATAATTGATCCAGTTTTTCTCCATCCCACCCGTATAGCAGCCTTGTTGCAGTAGACACGGGTGACGGCCAGCCAGGTGGGCAGATCCAGCATGTTCTGGAGCACCTCCTCATCCAGCTCCAGGTTGGAGAGCTGACCCTCTCCCTTCAGCGTGCTCAGGTTGATCTTATCTGGGGAGAGGTTCTTAGTGAACCTACACAAGACAAAAGCAACCACTGACTGGTTAGACGGTTTAAGAGTCATGCGTCAGTAGGTGTCCATCATAAATAAAAGGAAAAATCTTTCTATTTAAAACACGCACCAAGTTTATAGAACTTGTCAGCTTCACAAGGTTTTGAAAGACTTTTAAACCATTTTCAAGTTGCAAGGGCTCCGATTATGTTTTTTTTTTTTTTTTTAACATGTTTACGATATATTTAAAGTGAAATTGAAGAATGAACTGGTGTGACGTCATTTCAAAAAGAATCAGGCCAAAACGAAGATTGCTTCTGGAGTTCGAAACATTTATTCCAAATGGGAAACGCAGTCAAACTATTATTGGTCCGTGGCGGTTACGTAATAGATGTTGTGTGTGCGGAGGCTCCGCCTTCTTTGACATGGAGATCTTCTCTGTTTCGTTTCCTCAGTTCAGTCAGTCGAGGTTAGAAGACAGAGAGTAAAAACAAACACACTGGAGAGCTGCTTTATAGTAGTAATTCTAAGTTGTAATTTTACCTAAAAGTGACAATGATTCTATTTTTTCATAGCCTGACAAGCCAGACCCACATCAAGATGTTTGGTCTGGAAACTCACCATTGACAGGGCTCAATCGGAGGGGCAGATCAGATAAACGGGTCTTATATAAACTCCCTCTGCACGCGATAGGATAGCGCTACAACCAACCAGAGCAACGAAGGTGAAGCAGACCTAGGTGACAGGTTAAACTTTCGCCGTATCCGGTCGGCTAAACTCCGAACACATCTTCCCTTTTTAAGAATGACTTCAGTGCCGTTCTTTGTTCTTTTCTCAGAAAAAAGCTTAACTCCAAGTCTTCCAGAGTCACGGTCAAAGCTGATTCGAAAGACCGCCGTTCACCAGCTTCTGTGTTTCTAGAAGCACGCAAACGCAACTCGGCCGTCATCATGTTAAGCGACACTCGCGGCAACATAGACTTGCTGCCGCTAGGGTGCGTCTAGATTTCTAGGTGATTTTTTTCATGTTTAATACTGTCAAGCTGCTTGCGTTAAAGCAATATATTGTATAAAGTGGTAATTAAATAAATGTGATGTAACATAACTGGAGAGCCAAAATAAAGAGCTGGTGCAAATATTTTCACATTGATAGAGGCTTTCTTAACTGCCGTTTTCTCACTGCTGCCATTTTTGTTGTGTGTTTATTTATTGAGAGAAAAGCACACAGCACACACATTTTAGACAAATTACATATTCGTCTAAAAGCTGCCTTTAGCAGTGTGGGCGGTGTCTGGATATTAACACTGCTCACATATTTCAAACATATTTACCCAAAGCGAAGAACAAAACTCCCTGAAACGCCTCCATTGTAGTCTTGAGTTCTCTTCCAGGGACGAACATGTCACAATATTCCTCAATACATTCCTTAAAAATTTCCCGGCCAGTCTTATTGAAAATAAAGGCCTGGTTGAGTTAGCTATGCCGCATTCCAGGCAAACCTGTGACTTCCCACCCGTGAACTCGTACTAGATCGATACAAGCCCTGACGTCACATAGCCGCAAAACAACAATGGCAGCCCCTACGGATGCGGTGTTTATGGAAGTCGTACACGGTATTTTACATATAATGTAAAAATAAAAAGTATAACAGCTTCTCTTGCCTTATGCACTGTGTTTTCTCCTCGGTTTCAACAAATAAGCAAGGAGTGATTGTAAATGAACATCAGCCCTGTACGGTCGGACATGCTTTGTTTCCATCTAGCTACCACAATTCCAAACAAGTATTTAAATGTATTTCACATAAACATGTATTATTTTACAAATGGGTTAATGACAAATAAAGCTTCACTTTTTATTTTATTTATTAATCTTTTCAAAATTGATGTAATCAATATTTTTAAATCAGGAACAATGCATTTAAACAAGTTTTGAATTATTAAAGGTGCCTTATGTAACTTTTCCATCCGCTAGAGTTCGCCTGTTCAAAACAAAGGTGTAGTTTGATGACGACAAGTTTGGTGGTCATGAGTATGAGGTAACCGTTTATAATATTAGATACATCTGAGTGTGTTTAAAATGATGTTATGACGTTACTCTGTGCGTTCGGCTGCTGTGAGACTTGTTCACAATGTTAAGAGTAAAGCGTGTCTGCAGAATAAAACCAGAAACCGAGAGTAGCGCAGATATGACACAACTGACCGGTGATCCCTCAGACGTCCCAGCTCATAAAAAAGCAATTTTCTCACGATTTACAAATAGTTGGAAACATTTGGGATATTGTAAGTACTCAACTGAACAAAATATATAACACTGGCCTGGTGGTTTTTGATATTTTACTGATTTTTATTTTTATTTGTGTGGTAACCTGACATTCTTGGGGTTAAAGATTCCAAAGCAAAAAAATAATATTTATTTTAATGTACTGAAAATTAAGTTAAACTAAATAAGTCATGTCATTGACCCAAATGTAATAAATTGTAAATTCATAGATTCATAGATGTTTATATTTATGTTAGGTATGTCATTATTAGGACAAAACTTAATGAGCAATAAGATTTTAGGTCATGAGAACATATAAAAGTCATATTCGTCTAACAGTCTTGGTCTCCATGTCATTTCCATCTCATTCCCCTTTTGGTCTCTTTTGACGCTGTTATATTTCAGTGTAATGATGTCTAAGCTGAAAGCGCCATCACAAAGACAGTCATTGACTGTGGGTAATAAGATTACAACAGGCCTGCAGTAAGACTGCTTTAAGCCCACAGGAGCATTTCTAACCCCTGCCCTCAAAACCTGCTGAGATCACAGACACAAGCACACATCTAATATTCACTGTACAGCACTGTGTGTCCTAAGATGAAACCAGCACAGTCACTATAAACGCAGAGCACAGTGTGGCCGCTTCAAAAGACTCAAGCGTTTCATGCATTTGAATGGGAAATCTCCATCTGTTCAAAGACTTCAAAGATTTACCCAGCCTTCAGAAGACCAATGAGAGGGAAATACTGCCAAATACAATATTACCACACCACTTCAGTCAAATTTCAACATGGTGCAATTAAAGGTAGGGTAGGTCATTTTCAGAGAGGCTAGCAATAGTGAGTTAGCTTTGAAAGCATGATGAGATCCCACCCTGCCTACTGAGCGTCTCCAAAACACATGAAATTAGACTACTTACCTGTTGAGACATACCTTCACAAGCACCCGTAAGAGCTGTGATTATGATGTCTGAGTTGAGGAATGGAGGCCCAACGTTGTACGCTAAAGGGGCGTTTACAAAATATCCGGGGTGTGACCAGACGTCGTGGCAAGAAATTGTCATGACGTGGTCATGATGGAATGTGAAGTTAGGATGGAAAATGCTAACGCTACATTAACATTACATCTCCACTGTAGTTTTGCTTTTTATAGAAATAAAACCAAATTAATTTATGTGGATAACAGTCGCTTCAATTCCATCAGCTCATCCATATGAGAATGAGTACATGTCGTCACGATACAGAGCTCCGCCCCCAGAAATCACGGCACCTCCCCCTTCCGCCATTTTGGGAGGCCGGCCGCCAAAACCGTTCATTCATTGTTTGTGTTTGTAGCAGAGGAAGTTGTCGCGCTATTTTAGAATGCCTGGAAAACACTGTTGTGTAAAAGATTGCTCTAGTGCCTCACACGATTGGCATGGGAACCATAAGAAAGTTGACTTGACAAAAGGTGAAGCAACTTATCTTTGCCAGTAAAATGTTTTTTTTTTCACAGTTTGGGGGCTTGTAGATGACCAAGTCATGCACCCAGCCGCAGCAGAATGTCTCGTAGCTTTCCGGTGATTTCAGGCTTTTGAATTCTCGCATAGTGTAATAACTATTGCATAGTGTAATAACTGAACTAATTAAGTAATTAACAATGTCTATAGGTGCAAGGTGGTAAAGAGTCTAGGTCTCTATTCCATTCTGCTGCAGGCAAGAGTCTAGGTCTCTATTCCATTCAGCTCGTATGGGTCGACGTCTTTTATATCAGCCAGCTTCTCTAAATACCTCTGCTTTGCACTGGTAATAATGTTATCCCTATAAGGGCCCTTTTCTTTTGCTGCCGCCTTTTCCATTTCTTAATTTGTTTTTAATTTGCGCGTAATTTCTCGTCTTTCCTGCTCCGTCTCTGTATATAACTCTTACTATGTTGCCCCTGGCAATCGGTAGCGTAGGATCCCAAAATGGCAGACGCCGCACAATTGGTCACGTGACAGCGAGCGACCATGACGTATTTCCTCATTCTCAATACGAGCTGTTCGAGTCGTACATAGTGCGTAGCACTGGTCATGTGACCAGAGGACTGACTGGACCGTGGCAGAAGCGTCAGACAATAGTCCTATTCTAAAATGTGCGTTCAGCACCACCACTCTCTATTCACAGAGTACACACGATCAGAAAGTGAACATAAACGGGAGCGCTCTTTCAAACGTGATTTCAACAAGCTACCGCTGTTTGAAAGCGACTCCGAGGCATGCGAATATCTCCCATATGAAAACTATCTAGTTGTAACCATCTCTTAGCTCTGTATCTCACAGAAGAAAAAAAAATGTAATTTTGCCGATGAAAGATGAGTTTTAATTATTGACTAAAGGGGGACTTTAAAAATATATATAAAAAATTAAGTCGACAATAAAATTACTAAAAATAAAATGAAAGTATTTTTTTTAAATAAACATAAAACATATCTTAAACTATAACAGTATCTTCTTCAATGATACTTGGATTTCCACTTTTATACAACAATAACTGAAAGGTTTCCCTTTTGCATTTTTCACGTACAGACAAAACACACATTGTCAAAATTTCACACGGATCCACGAAAAATGAATAAACCGCTGTATTATCACGCAGATGGTGATTTTGTAAAGAAACACTACGCTAGGGATGGGCGATATACCACTTATTTTGTTTTCGATATGATATCGATACTTTCAAGGCCAGTATCACTGATACCGATACAATACTTTTGCACTGAACTTTTTAATTTATATATGTATTAAATTATTTAAATTACTAAGAGTAAAATGGTAATAAAGATACCCACATAACATTATATTTCACAGGCATTCTAACATTCAAAAAGGTTAAAATGTTTACTTGTGGTAACCATGGAAATCTACAAATACTGAACTACGGTCACTGTAGTAAAAAATAAAGCATGGTTCAGTTTGACAAGGGACTGCCAGTGACAGAACATCTCACCCATAAAATGCAACCTTTTTATTCTGATGGTGTATGTCTTCAATTAACATTAGTTACAGAATAGAACATGATCAAAGTGTAAAGAGTGTAATCCCTACACCACCCACCCCTAAACTAAGCAAGTATAATGCGTAATACACATGTGCATGACGTCACCATTTTCAATAATTCATATTTTTGTGGTTTAGGCAGATACTTGCACTTTGAAACCAGTTTTTAAAAGTTAGCATTTTCAGGCCCCAAAAACGACATGCAAATGAGCGACAAAACGCATAAAACATTTTCAGGTTTTAGTTGAGAACAGTGTTGTGCAAACGCCCCCTAAGATAACACTGATATTAAATGAAATAAGATGAGAGGAAGACCGTATAAATGCAGTAGAAGATGTTGAAATAATTTTCTAGTCAGAATGACGCAGCTGACAAAGCAGTGAGAACAGAAAGGACTATGGGACAAACAACAGCCTGACGCCTGGAAACTCGGCGTCTCTCTGCGGTCTCCTGAGAGCGCAGCAGCCAGGTGTGACAGGACTGCGTTCATCTCATTCTTCGCCTTCCTCTTCTTCTGAGAGGGTTAGTCACGTCAAAGAAGGGCTCGGTGACAGCAAAAAACACAAACACCTGCTAACACTTTAGTATGGGGAACACATTAACTATTAACTTATTGACTTTTGCCTCAATATACTGCTTTTTTGTTTTGTTTAGGCTAGGTTTAGAATAGGTTTAAGCGATGTAAAATATAATCATGCTGAATAAGCCATTAATATGTGCTTTAATAAACAGCCAATATCCTAGTAATTTGCATGCTAATAAGCAGCTAGGTTATTCAATAGTGAGAATTGAACCCTAAATACCCAACACCCTTTTTGTATTCAGTCTTCATGTATATGAACATTTGCTTATATTTCTGTATTACTGTATTTATATTTCTTAAAGGGACAGTTAACCCAAAAATAAAATATTCCTCTTTGCTCTGCATTTGCCATGTTGTCATTATCATGTGGTCCACCAGCATCATTCATGAATCCTCTCCAGTAGCCTCATAGTACAGTAAAGCATCAATCGTATGCACTTTTGTCACATATAGGGCCCTATTTTAATGATCTGAGCGCATGGTCTGAAGTGCATGGCACAGGTACACTTAGGTCCTAATCCACTTTTGCTAGTTTAACAACAGGAAAAAAACAGGGTTGTACCTTCTTTTCGGGAGTCATGGGTGTGTTTTGGGCATAACATGCAATAAACCAATCAGTGTCTCATCTCCCATTGCCTTTAAAAGCCACCATGACGGATTTGCTATTTACACCCTCAGCCTGACGAGTCAGTTTAAATACATGTGTGTATAGTAGCCAATTTTATTTGTCATTGCTGCAAATAATTCTAGTACATGCAATCTATCCATTAGTCATTGCATGTACCAGAATTATTTGCAGTAATGATGACATGTAGGCATTTTCTATCTTTATGCACACAATAATAATCTTTTACATTTGAATCCTTTTATTATCAATATTTACAAACGTTTGTGTGCTGCTGGATGTCCCTGTGTGTGTTCGCGTGTGCATGTGGGCTAGTGTTGTCAAAAGTACCGACTGCAAAACCAAATCAGTACTGAAATGAAAAAATATGAGGCTTTGTGAATCGTAAACACCTCTGACAGGCCATTGTGCTCAGGCGCTCATCAGATATGTCTGTGATTGGCTACAACGATCAGCTCTAGGGGTGTGCGACAGGGATGGAAATTAGCACCCGCCACCAGCCAAATGCGGGTGATTTTGAGTTGTGGCGGGTAAACTCGCTTCACCTACCGGCCACCGTGGCGGGTAAATAAAAATAACATACTGTTTCCCCTCTTTGTAAACTTTTTTCAATGCATGAGAGTGCGGCCGTATGTGGTATGTCCGAATAGGACCAGTCGTTTTCGCCGTCATTACCCGGATGTAGTACCAGAAGACGCGAATAAGAACTCGCTCGCGCTGAAAGAAGATCCGTCACTGCGCATCATCCGAGAACGCGCACTCGTCTCACAGCGCGCAAATATTGAGTTCTCTTTCAAGTCTTGCGCTTAAATGGACAAACTCACACAAAAAGTATGTCAACATGTCCATCTTGATTAGTATCCAAGCAGACATAGTCTGAATATGCCTCAAGGGAACGTTATACAGTCGAGAAAGAAGAGCATATCCCTGCACTAGGTCTTAAAGGGGCAGTAGCCTTTACTGCTGTCTGTGTAATTTCAAACAAAAGGACATCACTCACTGCTCTTGAATAGCTTTTGTAAGTTTAATAAGGATTAATCTTTAATTTAAACAGTTAAAATATGCAGTTATTTACATTTGATTACTTTATTGAATTTCTGTACCTTTCTGCAGGCCGTTAGGCCTGTACATTAGCTATTATTAAATGCACACGAGTGAGGTCAAGTTAAACATTTTAGTTTGAATTAGTGCTGCAACGACGCGTCGACGTCATCGATGACGTCGACTACGGAAATACGTCGACGTTCGTGAAATGCGTCGACGCGTCGTGTCAGACGTTCATCTCGCGTAATGTTAGTCTTGTTTGAGATGCGCCTTGCCTCGCCTGAAAAAAAGGCGAGACTAGGCGGCTGCAGTGAGGGGAGGAGTGAATAAAGTTCAGGCCAGCCGGACAGTTCTCTCCTCTCGTAGTGGATCAGACACCTGCGAGATCAGTTGCGGATATCGCGGGATTCACACTCGTGCGCTCTGTTGCTGATAAACTGGATGTAATTTATGTTCTGTTGCTTTTATATGAAAATAAATATCACCGGTGATCGGTTCTGCGCAGATTTTGCTCATCTCAAACAAGCCTGTTGGCTTCTGCTCCTGGTTCTATCACAAAAACCTAGACAGCGAATATCAAAAGTATGGGAATACTTTAAACAGAGGCCAAACATTGTTTCCCACACATAGACTAATTTGTGGCGGACTGCCACATAATCAATAACGGCCGCCACATTCGTCATTCATTCATTTTTACCCTATTTAAAAGACGCACGCATATTCGTTTAGCTGCGTTTCCTTAAGTTCTCTCTCCGCCCTTTTGCGCGTCTCTTACTCACTCACTCACTCTCACACACACACACACACACACACACACACACACACGTGGGTTGCATCGAACGTAAAACAAGTTTAATTGCATTTTGGCGCATTTAGTGTGACATAGCTTTTAAAACCAGAGCAGTTGAATAACAGAGTTGCGACACGCCTTCATCACGCGGCAGCGCGCGGTCACGGCGCTCATTATAATTCTAAACAAACCAGCGCGGTGTCAATCAATACAGACCAGTGTTTCCCAACCGGGATCCCGAGCACAAGATGCCGGGACGCACTTACACCGCGGTTCATCTCACATCTGATGACGCATCTTTAATATGGGTTGTAACTTAAAAATAATGCTGTATGTATGTTTCTGTCGATGGATACGTGCTGACTCCTCAGGTATACACTACAACAACCGCGATAATAAAAGAAAAACGTGGGCAAAACGGTCTCTCTTTGTAAACTTTATAAAACGCATGCGAGTGCTGCTGTACGTCCGAATATGAGCAGTCATTTTCACCGTCATCACCCCCGTGTAGCCAGAAGACGCGAATTAGAAGATCTGTCTTTGTGCACTCGTCCCAAAGCGCGCAAATATTGAGTTATCTTTCAAATCCTGTGCTTAAACGGACAAACTCACAAAAAGTATGTCAAAATGTCATAGCCTACTCGCCTTAAGTGAACTTTATACAGAAAATACGACGACTACCCGTGGGTCTTAAAGGGGCAGTAGCCTTCACTGCTGTCTGTTTAATGTCAAACAAAAGATAAAGACATGACTCACTGCTCCTGACTGAATAGCTTTTGTAAGTTTAATAATGATTTTTTTTTTAAATATTAAACAGTTAAATGTGTGGTTATTTTACTTTTGATTACTTCATTCCATTTCTCTAAAAACTAATGTTGGACCTACCTGAAAAGCATTGTTTATTTTATTCTCATCTTTGCTCAATAGTATTTATTTGTGCTGCTGCTTCTATTTAAGTTATCTGTTCTTATTTTCTTTATTTTCATTTGACAGTAGTCCTTTTTCCCCTGAACATAGCAAATACCGAACTGTACTGAAACGTGAACCTAAAACCGTGATACAAAGCGAACTGTGAGCTATCTGTACTGTTACACCTCTAGCGTAACTTATGTGAGGGGGTGCCACAGAATTTTGAAAAATTTCAAAGGGTAAAAAAATTAATCGTTAGATTAGTCGACTAATCGAAAAAATAATCGTTAGATTAGTCGACAGAAAAAATAATCGTTAGTTGCAGCTCTAGTTTGAATTGTATTTTATACTGTGGATTGTTGCAATGTGCTAAATAAATATTTGCATAATTTGTAATTGATAAATATTTGAAACTTTAATATTAATTTATGCAATCGCAATGCCTTGATTTTTAGTAAAGTTACAAAGTCACAGCATTAGCCATAAATGCAATGGTACTAATAGTTGGCATAATTTCTTTTGGTGTTTTGGTTTCAGCCAAGAATTTTTATTTCTGTGCATCCCTACTGACAATGTTCTGCTCGGTGTGTCGTCAACACGCTTCAGAAGATGCCAAAACGAATAGTTTCATTGTTGGGACTAAAAACCTAAAACTGGAAGCCATAAAATATCACGAATCATCCAAATGCCACATCCAGGTAAAAAAAAAAAGCGCACAGAGCCCTACTCATTTAATGAAATGTATATCAGTTAATGGTTTGTGTGTGTATAAGAGAGAAAGAGAAAATGTCATAATGAGACTTGAGATTAAATAAACTGCTTAAGTATTGTAGAGCTTGTAGTATTCATTTTTCACATGCAGTTACACATTGTCGGTTAAAAACAAGAAAGTGGCTGGTAAAAACATGGAGTGGCTGGTAGATTTTGAAATCCACCAGCCACAGTGGCCGGTGGACAAAAAAGTTAATTTCCATCCCTGGTGTGCGATATTGACAAAAAATGATATCTCGATATTTTCTGGGATTTTCTCGATAACGATAATTAGACAGATAATAGATAATAAGACTGAGTGTGTTATTGTAATACTACCTTGGTGCTGGTGATCAGCTGACTCCTAAAGTTTTTGATATTCTTCATATTCTGTGTGGTGACATATCTTTTACAGAAAGTTTAAATGTATTTTTTTCTTTTATGAGCATATATATATATTCGCACATACATATTTATATTATGCTTTTTTTTTAACCTAATTATATGGATGCATCATCTTTTGTGTTAATATCATGAATTTAATCCAATTCAATTGTACAAACAAGACACAATAGGGCTGTTACCAATAAAATTAAATGAGTATCAATAAAATTCATCTTCACAATGGAGAGGAAGCAGAAGCTGCATTTGAAGTGGCATTTGCACAGACTGTCTAATGAGCTTAGAGGTGACAAATAACCTGCAGTAATGCATAAATAACATTTTGATGTTTTAAACACATAACATTTGAATATTGATATTTGAAATTATTTAAATGGATACTTCACCGCTATTTCATATTAAACTATGTTATTCCCGCAACTAAGACGAGTTGACTCATCCCTCTCTCGTCTGAGTGTGTGCTCTTAATCTCTCTGACGTGCGGTGATGATCTGATAGCGTTTAGCTTAGCCCACTAAGCCCAGTTCATTCACTATGGTACCAAACATAGATCAAGTTAGAAGTACCAAACACCTCCACGGTTCCCCTATTTAAATACAGTTACACGAATAGTTGAACGATCTAGTATGGTGACACAAAATAAAGCGTGGCGCTTTTCTAAGTGGATTAAAAAGGAGAACTATAATGTGTAGCGGAATAGCACATCTGAGAGCACTTCGACTCGGCGCAGTAAAAAGTCCATGAAACATCCCCCCTCAAATAAAGATTCAAACGGTTATGAATCAGCAGATTGATTCATGATTCGGATTGCCAATGTCGCGTGATTTTAGCAATTTGCAAGTTTGACACGCAATCCAAATGATGATTCAATCCGCTGATTCATGGCCATTTAAATCTTTATTTGAGGTTTGAAAACAAACGCGGAAGAGAAGACAATGCTGAATAAAGTCGTAGTTTTTGTTATTTTTAGACCAAAATGTATTGTAATTAACCCACTGATGTCACATATGGACTACTTTGATGATGTTTTTATTCCCTTCTGGACGTGGACAGCAAGTAGGCAGACACTTACATTCAAAGGACAAAAATCCCTCGGACTAGATCTAAAATATCTTAAACTGTGTCTGAAGATGAACGGAGGTCTTACGGGTGTGAAACGACATTAGGGTGAGGAGTTAATGAAAGAAATTTCATTTTTGGGTGAACTAACCCTTTAAGCACTTTATGTCACTTTACATAATTTTTTTAACTTAAAAACTATAATTTCGTTATATTTCTGACCCATCTAATTACTCATCTGCGCTTCCAATCGGTTGCACAAAATTTTCTCTCAGATATTTTGATTTTGCATATTGTTTTTTAAACTGACTTTTGTGTAGCCTAGTTCATATGACCACTTTACAATATTTCATCAAAATAGTTTATTTTGAAGCCTATTCTGTTTTCTTGTACAAAATAAAATATTTGTTAAATGCAGAGTAAGACGTATAAAACAGACGAGATATTTATGTAGTCTGCCTGACACAGTATTTTCACAGATGTCAAATCTCTAATAAACTACAGTAGTAGCCTATTTAAAATGGCATAAATGCATCAGTTATATTCTCAATTTAATTTCAGAGCCATCGCTACAAAGTTTTTAGTTTAACTATAGAAGAGACTACTATAGGATTAGTGTGTCACACGTAAGAACGGGCGCGTGTGGATGGTTGCATGTCGGTCTGTCAGCCGTCACGGCACAGCCGACAGCCCTGCTGTACGTGACGATGAACTTGAATGCACATTAAATGAAAGGAATTTAGGAGATTATCCACACATTTTCCCCAGGCCTTTATTTGAGACTAGGCATGTGCCGATATCAATTTTTCATGTTGCGATTAATTGCTGAAGTTTTATCACGATATACGATATTATCACGATATTGAAATAAGTTGCAAAAAAAATGTTGCCATAGCATAACAGCTTTAAAAACTATTTTTATAATAACTAAAATAACAGAACGTTTAATACAATAATGCACCAAAAATATATACAGCTCTGGAAAAAAAATTAAGAGACCACTTAACATTGAGAAACAATGAGAAATCAATGTTAAGTGGTCTCTTGATTTTTTTCAGAGCTGTAAAAGTACAATTTTCAAACAGATTAAAGTGCAAAAGAAATAGGCTATAAAGAACAACAGGTAGGCTTACAAATAATGTCTCATTATTTAATGCATTAACTAAGATTGAGCAACAGATACATTTGGTACAGAAAGTATAATGTTTTTGGTAATGTTAGTTAAGAAATACTGATCATTGTTAGTTTTATCTTAGGTCCATTAAAAAGTTATTTTGATTTTTTTTTGATGTTATTAAACAGTAACTAAGAAATTAACATTACTTAGAATGATTAATTCTTTATAGGTATTTTTCATTGTCAATTTGGTAATAATGAAATCGTATGTCTCAAAGTTTTACTGAACAATAACAAATAATAAGAACAGTTCTAATCATTAGGGCATGTTGTAGTCCAGATTAAAACATAAAAATGTTTAAGTTTGAAAATAAATAGGCTATTAAGTCTTTAAGTGTTAAGTATTTGGTGCTGTGATGAACAGCATTGAGATTACAAAAAACGAATGGCTGTTTTAAAAACTACACACGGTTTTTTGTTTGTTTGTGGGTTTCCGGGGTAAACGCTGCATTCTGCAGTTCATCAGCGCCCTCTGCTGTCACTGAGCGGCACTTCAGCAGCGCGTCTCCTTCACTCGTTCAGTCATGTGCAAACGCACGTTGGGCTTGTTTATCTCTGAGCGCTTCCCTTTGACAGAGAATACAGCGGTGTTGAGCATTTATACGGTTGATGGGCAAAGTATTCTTGAGTGCATTATAAAAAAATTATAAATTGTTAATAAATTATTATTTACCATATTTTAAAGTGCCCACGATAACAATATCGTGCATATTCATTATCGTGATAAATCGCATTATCGACACATAAAATCGGCACATGTCTATTTGAGACCGCCCTTTATTTGTCCGTGCTGACCACGCCCCCGGCCACTATCAGAGGCCCGGCGTTTAATTGACTACAGTCTTTTATTTGAGGAAATACGGTACTCGATATAACACTAATGAATAACACTAAAAAAACTGCGCTATTGACTTTAGACCAGGTTTTGGTTGGTCAATGGCCCAGTCGCTTTCAGTTCCTCAAAATAGCAACACGCCGAAAATGCGCTGAACACTCCTGGTTTCCAGAACAGGATGAACAGATGGACGCAAGTGAATTTGCCATTTAAACAATGTGGCGCTGGATGTAAAAAAATGAGAACTGCGTCAGGCTGAAGCTAGCAAAAAACACTTGTGTCGCGCCTGGTATATGATATGGCCCATACTGTTTTTCGCTTACTGAACAGTAGGGAAGTATGCAATTTCAGATGCAGCCCAGGATAATACGCAAAAAAAGTTCCTGGATGACCTACTTGGGCACTTTACTATCCCATGAGGCCATGGGAGAGGATTTGTGAATGGCAGTGAAGTGACGCTAGTAGGTCAGTTAATAATGACAATATGGCAAATGTACGTCTGGATTAAAATAACACGATCCATATTCAAACTATACAGAACATACTTTTTTTATGATCGCAAAGTAATTACTTATTCAAAATAAGTACCTACACAGAGTATGCGATTTCAGACTTAGGCACAGCCCAGAAATATAATACACCCAATAAAAGCCCACTTAAATGGATACGAGGGCTGGAGCGCATCTATCTGTTAATATCTTCTCGCACCCTCATTATACATTCTTTCTTAAGCTGCTGTAGTTTCCCCAATCCCTCTCCTACAGACCTTAACAAACAGTGTGAAAACTAGCATATCAGGCAGATGACTGTCAGACGAATAATGTGTGTTCAGCGTTCTGTGAAGAGACCACAGTCAGCTACACATCACGCAAGCCTACATTATAAATATTCCTTTCACTAAATCCTTCCATCTCAGAGGGGAAATAATCATGGAAACTTGATGACAAAAAGCCCTTTCTGTAAAAGGACCGTATCTGTGTGACTGTGGCATTAGAGCCTTGGGGTGTAATGGTTAAAAACCCCTGGAAATGGTTTGACAAGGCGATTGTCCTTCCTTTGTTGAAATTTCTAAATGGGCGAGACTGGGCGTCTTTTTTCAAATAGCCAATAATAGCCTTTACTTTATTACACAATCTCAAAACAATTCGCTAGTTGGTTGCAGGTGGTATGAGGGAGAGACAGTCTCAATCTAGAGAGATTTGATTGGACAATATTTTGAATATAACCCTAAACGCGAAGTGAATCATCAATATTTAGTTATGTTTTTCGGGAAAATCAAGACATCATCAACATCATCAACAACCACAGCAGGATGAAGAAGGATGCAGATGAAGAAGCAGATTCAATCTACTTACGAAGACATAGCTGTACAGTCCCACTCACACACTATTTAAACTGCAAATCAAGAGCCAGGACAGAAAAGAAAAGAAGTGATTTCTAAATGTTCTGGGGAATTGTGGTGCATGCCTGTGCAACACGATACTAAAGGTGTTCTGGGCAGTTAGCCTACATGATATCCTGGTGTCCATCCCAATAAAGGAACACTCTGACTTTTGGGGACTTTAGCTTATTTGCCGTATCCCAAGAGTTAGATAAATCCAGAAATACCATTCTCATCTCCCGGCCATAACTCTGCCTGACGCTCCAACCGACCGTTAGCCTAGCTTAGCACAAAGACTGGAGGTAAATGGCTCCATCTAGCCTACAGCTCAATAAGTGACAAAATAACACCAACATTTTCCTATTTACATGTTGTGATTTGTATAGTTGCTGTATAGCTACTAGGGCTGGGCAAAAAAAAAAAAGATTTTTCGATTAATCTTTTTTATTTATTTATTTGTGGTGGATTTAAAAGGGCCACAAAATCGATTTTTTCATATTTCTTTCCACAAACATTAAATATAAGAGTGACGTAAATCTAATTACTAGTCTTCTCCGCTAGATGTCACCCATTTGCCTTGTGCGATGTTACAAATGAGCGAGAGGCACACGTCATTCATTTATTCATTCATTCATTCATTCAGTTATCAAATGACTGCGTTGTCGCCTTTTGTAATGCTGAGATGAAATGCTGAAGTAATAATACAAATCTGCCGAACAATTTGATGAGACATCGCCCAGACGTTGCAACATCCCCATAGCCGAGCACACAACCGCTACAAATAGATCATGAATACTTGGCTTGCATTAGGATCAAACTTGAGCGTTCACTGAAGCACATACGTTTGCCATTATAGACATATTCAAATCGATATTCGAGTCAACAGACAGCACAGGACCAATAATTCTACCTAATAGCTTGTTTTATAAACTAATTTCTTTAAATGAAAGTTAATCCACATTAGTCACCACGTTACGGTATTGTTGTTTGTTACCACGGCAACTACTTGTGTCCAGGAATGAAAGTGCTTCTCGTGTATGAAAAGTAACTGCACTCACGACAGGCGGCAAAATCACAAGAAAAGCTTGTCGTGTACTGAAAATCATCCAATATCCCTATGTTTTAGAATAAATAGAAATGTTGTATAGAAATTGTATTGTATTTAACATAATGGTATGCATTTGAAATATAAAGATGGGTTCTGTTTTAACGTACCCAAGCGAAGCAAAAATAAAAAGAGTTTAACATACAGGTTTGTGGCTGTTTAATTTTAATTACCCACTTGTAAACGTATGCTCTTTTATTTAAATAGCTATAGTATTCGTATGAAATCTATATTCATTGAGTTAAATCGAGAATCAACATCTGAATCGATACCCAGCCATAAAATGTATGTACTAAGACCGACGGAAAATGAAAAGTTGTGTTTTTCTAGACCGCTATGTCTAGGAATTAGAGAACTATATTCTCATTCCTGTATAATAATCAGGGAACTTTGTTGCCGTACCATGTGTGCAGTGATATTATGCAGCCCCTGAAAATAAGCCAACTTCCTTCAACATAACCAACGTGACAACCTTCTTGCACAGAACGCGTGCTGGGGACTATTTACAGGCGCTGTGTAATATCATTGCGGCGCTGCAGGTGTGGTGGGAGCGTCAGACAGAGTTATGCCATGCAGAGATGAGAATGGTATGTACGGACTTGGATACGGTAAATAAGCCAAGTCCCGATAAGTCAGCATGTTCCTTTAAGATAAAAAATCTAGGTGCAAGGATGATCATTATGGTAATTGAATTAAAATATAATTAACAAAACAAAAAAAACACTATGAAAAATGAAAACAAAATCCGGAAAATAATGATTTAATACTTCTCACATATTATACAATTATTATTATTTTTATTTTTTTAACAAAAGCAGCATGGAAAACAGCTCCTGTGTTTTTCCTGTTTTTCCTGTGTTTTTAGAGCTAAGAGCTAGTAACACCAAGATCATGGGTTCGATTCCCAGTGAACAGAACATGCATGAGATGCCTCTAACCATGGAATAATTGACCCAGAAGCATCATAATCCTAATATATAATAATACATAATAGGGTCCCCCTTAGTGGAAATCATCACCACCATTTTTGTCCTGCTAGTGGCCCTGTTCATGACCCTAAATGAGAATAATTCACAAAACTTCAAGAAACACATCATAGGTTAACCAGTATTTCCAACTATTTAAAAAAATCTAATGGGTCAAAGTGACTCACAACCCAATAAAAGTGCTAGATACAGCCCATTTAATGTTCATCTATTAGATTTTTATGACTTTTATTTTCTTTAAGGAAAATAAATCAGGGAAAAAAAGTCTGATCAGTAAAGGCTACTTCACATCAAGAACAATAACGATAACTATATTAAAAATATTGTTCTGTCTATTATACGCAAATTCTGCAGTTTTGTTGTCTGCCACTTTGAATGCTCAAGCTTTTAAAGCAGGACAGATTCTGATTGGCTGACAATGTTTTTATCATTCATCAGCTGGAAAATATCCTTCTGAAAGTGATTTTATCTATATTTCTCAGATAGAGGTCTGCTAAAATCCCTACCCCACAGTATGAGCACTAGTAAGTAATAGTAGTGTTAGTAATAGTAAAGCTTGCCTTAGTAAACACTACTAAGAAGGAGGTCCGGGAGTGTGAGCATGTCAAACAAGCATAACGACATGATGCCTAGCTGTGAGCTGACACAGTGAACCCAAAAAGAGGCTGAGCTGAATGAGCGAGAGCTGGCACAGCTTCGGCCGTGACTAAGAACAGCAGGAACTAGCATGTGCTTTGACACCCACAGAGAGCCTGCTGGGAAATAAAAGCCAAAACACTGGAGTGCAGGACTTTGAGGCTTCTGAAGAACGAGAAATGGTGTTCCTCTCCCGTGGACATGAAATGGGAGTCATATCTATCCCGGGATATCGTCATTATAGCTGATTTAAAGTCACTAACAATCCCATTAAAGCACCGATGTGAAAGTTCAGTATGTGATATGGAGACACGAACGCAGCCGGATCATTTCCATAATGACCAACGCAATCTACCAACAGCAGTGCAAATTAGCGTCTGGTTTAAGACGCGCTCTTTTTGGCTAGTAAATAATGGTGCAAACACCAGTAAATTGGTAAGCGCAAACCTTAGTAAATCAAATAAAATATCTAGCTTCCGGTGGACCGCCTTCCGAAAAGGGATGGCGAAAACTAAACATTTTCTTGACCGACCACCGAGCCTCATTAGCCGGTTGAAACCGGTTAACCGATTAGTTTAAAATATCTGCGCTATTTGAAATAACAGCCGCGCCTGCAATTTCGCAACTCTGTTGAATCTCTCTATGATCTCTCTGCCACTCTCACACTCACACTCACACACACACTGTCCCGGCGCCGCCACCTCCCTTCCATTCACGTCACTTTTTTTAAATCCCCTACAGCGCAAAACACGGGTCCCGTAAACGCGGCGCTGAGGAGCTTGTTCGTAATCGACAAACAAATGGCTCCTTAGTTTCGAAATGGTTTGGCTACAAGGTGATCGCGTTGAAAATAAAGGCATTTGTCTAGCGTTAGAAGCTCATTTGAAACATTGCCGCGGCTCAATAAAGAAAATGACAGCTCCGAAGAGACGCTGCTTTAGTTGGAGGTAGTGCTAACAATAATAAAGAAAGATGATGATCATCACCTTATGTGTTACCACTGAAATGCAGATGTATTATATTTCCAAATGTAAGCCCATCTTATGCGGAATGACGCTTCATACTGTCGTCTGCCCTGGCTCTAACCTCGAGTGTTTTAGCCTGTTTAATTTTTGCAAACCTTGTGAGCGCGCAAACCCAAACGCTGTGACCTAGTGCCAAATGTTTTTATTGGTTTATTAAGTACAAACAGTCGAGTTATGAAAAATTAAAGCTACACTGTGTGATATTTTCCCCCATCTAGCGGTGTAAAGGTATATGACCATCCAGTGAATAATAGTTTCCGTTCCTCTCAATTCTGATTTCGTTTTAACTCCTACGGTGGCCGATTTAGTCCAAGATTAATATGGCAATCTCCCTCTTCACATTGACACGGTGCCAATTTACAGGAATGTCCCTCTTTGGCTAATGTACTTTCAAGATGGCGGGGCAACATGGCGACCGGCATTCGAACCCCTCACCCGTATGTATTTTTAAATGGCATATTATAAACTTACGAGAATACTTTATTACTTGAAAGAAGTAAATATACATTAATGAGCACATATATTTTTGAAAGAACTAAGTGTTTTTAGCTAAGAATAAACTAAAAAAGTTACACAGTGTAGCTTTAAGTGTGAGGGATTTGTTCACAGATGTTTTACTTCATAAAGTTTTAAATACAGATATTTTTCTTATGCAAACTCCTTTGATTCCCTTCAGAAGGCCTTTATTAACCCTTGAAGCCATGTGGAGCACTTTTATAATAGATGGATGCACTTTTTTGGGCTGCCATTCACTGTCATTATAAAGCTCAAGGAGCCAGGACATTTTTTAATATAACTCTGACTGTATTCGTCCAAAAGCAGAATGCCATATACATCTAGGCCGGCTTGAGGGCGAGTAAATCATGGGGTCATTTTCATTTTCGGGTGAAGTATCCCTTTAATAAGTATTATCAATGTCCTTTAGTAGAAACTTCACACAAATATACCACCAGCTACCCCTAAAATCAAAAGGAAATGTCTGGAATTGGTTTGGTAGGATACGTTTGATATGAATAATCTTTCAGGACGACCGACATCTTTACAAACTGACGGTCACTCTGTAGTCACCTGAGGTTAAGTGCCTTAATCAAGGTCACGGTGGTGATTTCACTGATCAGCCTTACAGGACCCACATCTACAAACATCCATTTAACAGTCAAGGAGCACATTAACAATAACCAAAGGCATGAACCGTACAAATCTCTGTTGACTATTTCTGCTTGAACTATTGGCATATCACAGTTTTCCCAAGCCTGACATGTTTAATATGCCACTACTCTCTCTGTCTCAGGCCCAGTGTATGTCTGTATGTGTAGGTCAGTTGTGTTGTTTCATCACAACACCAGCACTGATGCTGCAGTCCATTAGCCTGTCAGCTAACTTAATTGACCCCCCAGATGCATATTCATCATGTGATGTTAAAAATAGACTAACAGTTACAGGTACTGCTACACACTGAGCGTATGTGTGTCTGTGTTTGTTAGCTGTGAGTCCCGTCAAAACACTGGCACTGATGAATCAAAACATGACACTCAAACTGCATATTACCTGGACAGATGCTTCAGGATCTGCTTTTTAATGATTCCGGCCATCCCGTCAGACTATGTCTACCTCTCCAGCATCTTCAGAAATCTTCTGCTGACACACACTTTCTCTCACACACACAAGCACACATACATACAAACACACTCACACCCCGCTCACGACTTCCACTGCTGCGGCTCCGGCGCAGACAGCCAATGAGAATCGCCGCAGCGACTGTGTGTCAAAATAAAAGTCCTCGCTTAGCTGAGACTCGACCACTAGAGGGACTCGGTAAACTTCTGAGGGGAAATGAATGTATTGCTATTTTTCATCTTATTTGGACGCATAGGCCTAAAAAATTGCTATTTATTTAAAAAAAAATACTTTTATATTTTTAATTTAAATGTTTGTATCCCCCTAGATACGTTTCCCCGGGTGTAAATTAATTAAAAACAGAATGCTTGTTTTAGTTATATTTTCACTTACTGTAAACCTTCCTTTTCATATTTGATGTGAAAATTTCTAGGGCCTATAAATGATAAACATGATCAAAACTTTGCTTACTAACCTGCTGTACACAATCATGTTCATGCGTTTATTTTATAAAGCAAAATTTATGTAAAAGCTTTCATGATTTTTATAATGTAAATGTAAGAATGACGTTTATATTGTTAGTAATACTTCAAGATGAACATGCATGGGGTGAAGCAGCTTGAGTTCTTGATTATGCATTAAAACTTTATTTTTTATTAAAAAGTAAAGGTCAAATATGACCCAACAGGATTTTAGGAGGGTCTCTCAATAATCAATGAATTGCATATGAGCCATAAAAACCTGATGTGTGAAATTATGATACTACTAAATGAAAACATATTCTATATGCGAAAGTATATATATTCCATATATAGCTTTATTTAATTTAAAGCTTTCTTTGCAACGTTTCGTCCCATGATCTTCATCAGGCATTTACAAACAATCTATTCAATCGCATTTAAAATCAACTCGACCAATCACTGCGAAGATCCCTCAATTACCAATCACAATCAATAACATCGAACATGTTTCATCGAACATTTACATATTATAAAGGCTATAGAGACAAAAAAGTTGAAAGCATCAAGAGATCATTTTATCACTCTATCACATTGAATAGGCTAATACATTCAGGCCCATAGGTGATCATCCACCTCCTCTCAGTGTCACTTTCACATGTTCAATTCCACAAAAGCATAAGGAGGAAACAACAGGATAACTAACATCTTTTCTTCTAATACAAATCTTGTGTTCACTAATTCTTTGTTTTTGTCAGAATGCTTTATTATCAACAAATAGCATGTACAATAGTATCTTCCATATTACAATAGATATAGAAGAACATATCACTTGCAAAAAGAAAGGCATTGCCCAAATCATCACAGCTTCCCATAGTACATCCTGGTGCCAAAACAGCCCTGACCCATCGACATGGCCTCCACTAGACCCCTGAAGGTGTGCTGTGGTATCTGGCACCAAGATGTTAGTAGCAGATCATTTAAGTCCTGTAAGTTGCGAGGTGGGGCCTCCATAGATCAGACTTGTTTGTTCAGCACATCCCACAGATGCTCGATTGGATTGAGATCTGTGGAATTTGGAGGCCAAGTCAACACCTCAAACTCATTGTTGTGCTCCTCAAACCATTCCTGAACCATTTTTGCTTTGTGTCAGGAGCATTATCTGCTGAAAGAGCCACAGCCATCAGGGAATACCGTTTCCATGAAAGGGTGAACATGATCTGCAACAATGCTTAGGTAGGTGAACCATGTCAGAGTAACATCCACCTTGGTGGAAGGACAAAGTTTTCCCACCAGAACATTACCTAAATCCACGTGATGTAAAAGAAAATGTGATTCATCAGACAAGGCCACCTTCTTCCATTGCTCCATGGTCCAGTTCTGATGGTCAGCATGGACACCCTGACTGGTCTGTGGCAATGCAGCCCCATACGCAAAAAACTGTGATGTATTCTGACACCTTTCTCGTCTGGTTGATCGGACCACGCACATCAGCCTTCACTCCACATGTGCATCAATGAGCCTTGGCCGCCCATTACCCTGTCGTCAGTTCACCACTGTTCCTTCCTTAGACAACTTTTGATAGATAGTGACCACTGCAGACCGGTGACAGAGATTTTAGAGTGCAATTGTATTATTAACACAGCCCATGTCCTGGTTAAAATCACTTATTTCTCTGGATTTAAACATGTGAGACACAAGAACACAAGTCAACACAATGGTTCTTGTGGTTTTGGGATATTTTAATTTAAAAATCGTACACATTGTGCCTTTAATGTATAATATATATATATATATATATATATATATATATATATATATATATATATATATATATATATATATATATATATATATATATATATATATATATATATTTTAACTATAATATTTTTGAGTAAAAAAAAAAAAACTTTTTCTGGGCCCTTGAAGTAAAAAGTGTTGAGAACCATCTTACTTAACTAAACGTCTATATACGATGTAAGTTCAAAAAATATATGTACAATTACACAAAATAAGAGTTAATAAACACGTGCGCGCGCGTGTGTGTTTATTTAGTGTAAAATCCCTAAACCCAACCACGCGAGCTTTTATTTTGAAGATCACGAATATGTTTTGAGCAAGCGTTTTAATTCTGGCTTCACGCTTCCTGGTTGCCACTTGCCATAAACACAGGCTAATATTTATAACATTCAGTTTTTTAATGTTGTTTCTTTTAGATGATTGTCTATTGATGTGCTGTTTCGAAACCGATAGAAGGAGGTATGTTACATTGCATCGTCCTACCTGCCCTTTTCTGTGAGAAAAGCACATTTGTTCTTTTAGATACTAACTTAACGTCAATATATATGCTCCATAAAGAGCCAAACAAATATAGTAAGTTATATATAAAATCGGTATTTTTCTGGTCTTTAGATTTAAGTTTGTCTGTTACTGTCAGGCTGATTCCAGTTGTGGTTGATTATGATTATTAATGGCTTTGATGGGGTTAAGTTAGTTATTATGAGTCACTTATTATGATTTATGATATTTAAGATTAGGCACCGACCAGAATAGATCATCATTAGAGTTTAATTACATCACTGGACAACACAAGCATGTTCATAGGGAATCAGAACATATATTATGATTGTTCAGATTGTGTTCTTCTGCTTTTCTTTGGCAGGCACCTGAAGAATCCACAATGCCTTATTTTGGCTCGGAGGAGACGGTGAAAGAGCTCAAGCGAGCTCTGTCCAATCCTCATGTCCAAGCCGACCGCCTCCGGTACAAAAACTACATCACCAAAGTCATCAGGTCTGTTAAAAATGTTCGTCTGCCTTTTTTGCTGAGTAATTTTTTTAAAGAGACAAAAAAATCACCAGCAATGGAAACCCTGGAAATATTAGGAAAAAAACAAACATGGGAATTGATACATTTTTCTATTTGTGCTTAGCTCATAAATTATTTATCAGCTAAACTGCTTGTGTAGTATGTAGAATATATACATTGTTTGCAAAACCATAGCTATGTGAGCGGATGTTTCCTTTTAATCGGTTCTGAATTAATCAGTTGAACTGGTTTTCATTAGCATTATGAATTATTAACCATTAATTGCACATTACTGGAAAAATCATGGAAAATATTTGGTCAAACATTGTCCCTATTGGTAATCGTATTGTGAAGCAGGGGTCAACGCTAAGGATTTTATCTACTGGCCTGGTTGATATATATATATATATATATATATATATATATATATATATATATATATATATATATATATATATATATATATATATATATATGTGTGTGTGTGTAAATACAATTTTTAAATGTACCACAATTAATATACCCTTAAACACTTGTGCATTTTTTACACATAAAAATTATAAAGAGATTTCTCGGGCTGTGTTGTTTGTAGGTACATGACACAGGGTCTGGATGTCTCTGCTTTATTTATGGACATGGTGAAAGCCAGTGCCACGGTGGATATTGTTCAAAAGAAGCTGGTTTATCTGTACATGTGCACCTATGCCAGTGACAAGCCAGACCTGGCACTACTGGCAATCAACACCCTCCGTAAGGACTGTGCTGATCCCAATCCCATGGTGCGAGGGTTGGCCCTGAGGAACATGTGCAACTTCAGGTTTGTATGTCTGGCATCATTTCTTTCTTTCTGTCTGTCTAGACTCAGCATATCAAGCTATCACCTAGTAACAACCTCCCATAACACCACGACAGCCAAGCAATGCCACAGCTATGACCCATAACAAACACTGCAAAAATTAGCCTCGCAAAACCCTAGCAACTATCCAGGACACTTAGCAATCACTTATCAACACCCTGTCTACCACTCAAACACTGCAACAACATCTTAGAAACACCTTAACAAGCAACACCCTAGCAACGATCCAGGACACTTTAGTAATCACTTAACATCACCTTAGCAAACAACCAAACAGCACAACAACATCTTAGCAACATCTAACCTCAAGAAACACCCTAGCAACCATTCAAACTCTGTAACAACATCTTAGCAACACCCTAACAAGCAACAACCTAGCAATCGTCCAGGAAACCATAGCAATCACTCAGCAACACCCTAGCCAACACCACAACATCATCTTAGCAACACAATAGCAACCATACAGGACATTTTAGGAATCACTTGGAAACATTCTAGCAACCACCACAACCGCATCTTAGCAATACTATAGCAACCATCCAGGACACCTTAGTAATCACTTAACAACACCTTAGCAACCACCCAAACATCACAACAGCATCTTAGCAATACCATAACAAGAAATTTATGACACCATGACAACTTTGCCCCAAGCACGAAATGCTCCAGTTATTACTCAAAACAGTCGGCCTTGCAACACTCAAACAAGCAATGCCCTAGCAAGCTCCCAGGACACCTTGAAAGAACAAAGTCAAAATGTCAAAGATCAAAATCTTAGCAACACCCTAAACAATTGATACCCTAGCAACCATCCAGGACACTTTAGCAATCACTTAGCAACACCCTATCGACCACCCAGAACACTGCAGTAGCCTAGCAACACCTTAACAACCACCTAGGACACCATAGCAATCACTTAGCAACACACTATCGACCACTCAGAACCAGGGTGTCCGTGGGGTTTTAAAAAGTATTAAAAAGTGATAAATCAAAATTGTCAAATTTAAGGCCATTAAAAGTGTTAAATGTGGTCTCATAGGTATTATTTTTTTCCAAATTAGGTATTATTTTTTCAGACTATCAGGTGGCCTATTCTGATTGAAACTCTTTCTGCGTTCGCGTTAGTTTGTTTAAATATGGGCTTTAGCATAACTGGGCACATAATCAAAGATCTTTCGTCTCCGTCTCGGCGTATGTTTGATGCTGACGTCATATTCAGCGGTCGTTCGGCATCATCTCAGAACACTGCGCGCTCAACAGAAGGGGCTGGCTTACGTTTTATTTTAGACTTGCTTCAAGGCATATCTTCAACGACTATCATCATAAGAGCAATCTTAAAGGATTTATATAAAGCCTAAAATGAACAAAAAGAGTTGTGAGAGAATGAGGCGCAATCCATAGACAGTATATAAAAAGTGAGATCCGCGTGTCTGTCTGCTCTTAAAGGGGCAGCAGCCAATAAAGCTTCCTGTCAGTAAAGTTAAAGAACAAAGGGAACAGAGAAAAT
Source organism: Pseudorasbora parva (assembly GCF_024679245.1). NCBI lineage: Eukaryota > Metazoa > Chordata > Actinopteri > Cypriniformes > Gobionidae > Pseudorasbora > Pseudorasbora parva. The sequence continues at coordinate 38,027,521 of NC_090177.1, forward strand.
GACTCGCTGCTCTTGACTAAATAACTTTGTAGCTTTAATAAGGATTAACTATTTAATTTATAGTTTATGCAGTGCAGACTGCATATAACTTTGATAACTTTATTACATTTCTGTATATTTCCTAACTGTTAAGACAGGAAGGGCAGGAGTAAACATGACATTTATTATGGGTTTATGTTAGCATTGTTTTAAGTTTACTTAAATTAAAAACTGTTATATTTTTGAAGCCTAATAATAAATGTAAAAAAATAAAAAATCAGTAGCTGTATTAATATCAGTAATACTGGCCTTCATTCATAAAAAGATGCCATTTAAACAAGTATTTAAAATATACTGCCTTTATGTTGTTTCTACATTAATTTGATTAACTGTGAAATCATTATATTAAAACATTTATTAAAAACGTACAAAAACATTTTTTTAATTGCGATTAATCACAGAAAAAAATGTGTGATTAATCTAGTTAAAGTTTTTAATCGATTGACAGCACTAGTTTTTAGTATTTTGTTAAATTCAACAACTTATCACAGTTATAGAAATGTAATATTTGGCTCAGGTTTTGTTGTTGGAAAAAAAACACTAAATAATTTAATTGCTGAATTGCTAATTATTAATTGAAATCAAATGTGTATGCAGTAATGCTTCTCCTTAACCAATCTTTGTGAATGTTGAGATCTATTTTACTGTGTCTGAATGATAACTTATAACAGATTTCCTCCTGCTGTCGATTCTAAATCTATTCTTTTTTGTATGTTATATATGTCAAAAAAACACTTGCAATTCAGTGTCGTGATGGTTTAAAAAAATATTTACTACTAATAAGGTAGTAAAAAAGGTATTAAAAAGTAGTAAATTTAACTTAAGGATTGCTGTATATAAACTCTCTGACAACCACCCATTACACTGGCATCATGGCGGTAAGTTTTGAATGCACTTTCTTCAGAAAATGGAAATCACTTCACATTGTGCCTAACAGCATCCTGCAGGTGTGTTAAAATCACAGTAATGCACAGCCTAACATCGGAATATTTCTTGAATAAATCCTAAGAGACTGTATCTACATGAGATGCTTCCTGTAATTGGCTTGTTTTCCAGAATGCCGGGAATGCCGGAGTACATAGAGCAGCCCATTGTTGCAGGTCTGCGAGACAAGGCCAGTTACGTAAGGAGAGTCGCGGTTCTTGGATGTGCCAAACTGCACCGTCTACAGCCCAACACAGACATAGGTAGTGATGCAAAGTTGATAAGCAAAAGGCTAAACATAATGTGATAATTGTTGCTATCTTATTTCATTGTGGTTAATAATACATGTGTATAAAATGATGTCAGGTGAATGTTTTGCTTCACAATGTTCCCTAAAGGAATGTTTTTAGGTGCAGCGACTGTCGCACATCCTTAACTGAACTGAACATTCCTTCAACATAACATGCACGTAGACAACCTGTTGGATCATCAAAAGCAGGGCTAAATCACATGAAATCCATATTTAAATATCAAACATAAATATAATACTATCTGGTCTTTAATAAGTAATACTACATGGTCTTTCCTGGCTTTCCTGAATATTCAGTGTGTTTATGTGTCAAGGAATAGCCGTTCTATAAGGGTCCAGTTTGTTTTTTACATGATGAATGTTTAGTAGAGCATTTGAATAAAGTGCGCGTTTACATGCACGTTCTTAAGCCGATTATGCCTAATAAGCCAGCAATGAACATGGCCATGTAAACGCGGTAACCCGTTTTCTTTTATCGGAGTAATGTCATAAACGGCGTAAGCATAAACCGGTCGGGACAGGTAGTTTTTTGCCTCTTACCCCGATTTTGCGCTGCATGTAAACTTGTTAACCTGCTTTCTGTCGGCTTATTGAAGTGTGCATGTGATGGGTGACAAAAATGCAAACTTAGAGCAGATTTAAACGCATCCAGACAGAGCGAGCTATCGTTTTGCATGAAATAAGAACATATATCACAAACGCAGACTATTTTAAGACCCAGAAAATTGTAAAGGTGTGTTCTCATCTCATGCAGCAGAAGTAGAAGAGGTTCAGTCAAAACGCTGCATCTGGAACTTCATGAGGGATAATATGAGCCGTAGATCTCCCGCTGACACGGCGCACGCTTTATTTAACATCACAACTGGCGTAACATTTGAAAAACCCAGAGTCAGATATACTGACATTATTATTTTTGACATCACTACAAGGAAATAACCCGGTTTATTAATAAAGTCATGTAAACGCGGTTGTCAGTTTACTGGTTTGCATGTAAACAGGGAAAACTGATTATTTCAATAAGCTGATATTTGTGAGTTATCAGCTCACTGGTGTGCATAAAAACGCACTCAAAGTCTCTTTGGATACAAGTATCTGCTTAACGAATACATTTGTGTCTTTTAGATGGCAGTATAGTGAACGAGCTGTACGCTCTTCTGAGGGACCCGGACCCCGTGGTTGTGGTGAACTGTCTTCGCGCCTTGGAGGAAATTCTCAAAGATGAGGGTGGTGTGGTCATTAACAAACCCATTGCTCATCACCTTCTCAAAAGGTGTGCGGTTTTTACCTTTACATTCAAAAGATTGTTCATCCATACGCTGTTGTAAAATCCTCGTTGTTTCGAAGAATGTCAAAATTCTAATTTAAAACGTGTGAAAAGCTTAAAAATGTGCTCTTTGTGTTCTCTGTGGTTAAAGGGGGGGTGAAATGCTGTTTCATGCATACTGAGCTTTTTACACTGTTAAAGTTAAAGTACACTTGGATTCCCATCCTAAACATAGACAAAGTTTCAAAAACTAATGTTGGACGTTTGATGGAGTATTTCTGTGTCAAAAATACTCCTTCCGGTTTCTCACAAGTTTCGTAGAGTTTTTTTCCGAGTATGGGTCTACTTGACGTCGACAGAACGGAAGGTCCTTGTTTGGGCCGTACGGGCTCTTCTCCCGGAAAGGTGCGCGCGCGCGTGACTAGATGCACGCCGCCCACACTGTTCTCAGAAGCAGCAGATCCACTCGTCCGTGCAACACGTCTGTCGCGCCGCGCTCCACTTTATTCCTATGGGTGACGTCGAGCGACTTCAACGCTTCAGCACAGCATTACAGGAAGGCAGCGCTGCATTTGAACCGATTTGAACGCAGAAATGACGGGAAGCTTCACAACATACGCTTTGGTCGCAAAAGTGGATCTCCACGGTCTCTGCTGTCTGGACTTCACGAAATCAACAGTTAACTTACCAAAGAAGTGTGTTTTTGACGGAGCGGTCCCAATGATAAAGGTTCGGTCCTGCTTTGGAAACAGGCGGTGAGTAAAACTGCTTCAAATGTCTGTTGTTGGCTATCGTCACGTGAGTAAGTAAACATCAGTAAACAACATGATCGTGTAACGTTACAGTTAATTTATCAATGGAGCATGCGATCTATGGTGTGTGATTAAATACATTTGTTTAGCTGACCACTATAGGTGTCAGTTTGATAATTGGAAACCACCCAAACATAAACCTAGCGTTCTCACAAAGCGTGCTTCGTCATTCAAATGCACTAACGGTTACTCCATTGTTGTTCTCTGTATAACGTTATTCTAGTCTGACGTGCAAAACCGTTTTGCTTGCTACTGCTAAGGTTTAGTCGCATACAATAGTCCATAAACCAAATCATGTCCTCATAAACTGAGAGATGATGTCAGCTTTCAGAAGCTCTCGTGCTGTAGCTGCACGCTCGTCATTCTTTAGCTCCGCCCACACGATACGCCTCCAGACGCTGGTTTTTTTCCGGAAAGACTGGGTACAGCCCATATTTCTTTTATAAATATAATAAAACTAAAGACTTTTCGGAGATATGAAGGATGCAATACTACTCTAGGTACTCAAGATTGACATGAGATTGACTGAAACTGAGTGTTTCACCCCCCTTTAATAGGGAAGCCACAATTTTCAATATAATATTGAACCGTTCGGTTTTGCATTCAATTAATTATTTCTACTTCTCTCCGTTTTAAATATTTCTCTCAGTTTATTTCGGCTCTGTTTTTTAGTGTGCCTGAGAGCCTACATGCTGATATGAGCAAATATTAGGGCTGGGCGATATGGCCCAAAAAAAAAATCCCCGATTTTTTCCACCAAAAATTCGATTTACGATTTAAAACGATTTTTTCCCCCTCCTACTTAAAATCAATCTGCAGATGACAAAGAAATTGTTCAAAACAAGTTTTAACTTTATTTTGTTTAGGTAAAATTAAATATTTGCAGCTTGGTAGAAGTGCCTACCTGGGGTGCAAAACTTTCCGCATGTGAATAACCCCCGACTATTCCACAGTATAAATGGGCACCATATCTTTTGCAATATACAGTATACATATCAAAGGTTTATGAATTGATATGCAGATAAAATTAACTGTTATTAACAACAGTAATGTGCAAAAAAAGTATAGGGAAAATTTAAATGTAATGCTCTTATTAAATATACATTAGCATTGTTCTTTAATAGTCTCACACTGAACTGATCGACAGCTTCAGTGATTATTAAAGGAGCTCTTTACTTTACTGTAATTTAGTCACAATTTGAAGAAAAGTTTAGTTTTTCCTGAGACTGTGACTTCGTACTTTTCTCCATATATTAGGGAGTGGAAATCGCTAATAAATCAATAAGTGCTCTTCTGCTGGTTATAGTGGTGGGCATTTCATATCTTTTTTTAAATAAAAATGCTACAAAATGGATTACACATTTTAAAAAAATAAACTAAAAAAAACATTCCACTATTTCTTTCACAAGACCCCCTTTAAACCTTTAGTTTTACAAACCATCACATTAAAAATAACTTTACAGTCGGATATCTAGAGCTTTGAAGTAATGGAAATAAGTGTGAAGCTCTTGAAAACCATTGGAAAGTGCTTGAATTTCAATCTCAAAAGGTTGTACGAATCCTGAGATTAATGACAACAACAACAACATTAAATCCATGTGGTTTTACTACAGTACAATCGTGGTAAATGTTGGTGTTTTGTGACTGAAACCCCTGACCTTCGCTCAGCTCTGTTAGAGCTGATATCTGTGGTTTATAACAGAATTCTGCCCCGACCGCTTCCACTAGATCACAGTAGCGATGGTATTAATTCTGTGGTGAATTTAAACGGTCTCTCACTGGATCACCAGCGCTGTGTATCGTGTCTGTCACGAGATTGGCCCGTGTGTGAGCTCGCGCTGTGTTCGTGTCAGCGCAGCTTTAAATGAGTAGGCTATAGCGCCTAGCGCGGTTCCGTTCAGACTTCAAACACACTTTGCAGCGGGGTATTGTTAATTGTTCTGTGAAAAACTGAACCAATTACGAATGACACTGTATGTTGTTAGACGCGATCCTTGTTGTTTGTGTACCTCTGTGGCAAACGCGCGCGGGGAGGGCTGAGCCATTACGGGAGCCCAGAGGGGAGCGTCGGCGGATTTGAAAGAGAAAACCGATTTTCATTCACAAAAATCGTCGTAAACTAAAAACTCGAATTAATCCATAAAATCGATTTATCGCCCAGCCCTAGCAAATATCCAATCATATGCACTACATTTATGGGTTGTTCTGTTTAGCCGCGTTTTAAAGCCTTGCTGGTTAGACATTTCATTTGTGTTTTACATGCGCTCAGCGCGTGCGTCTGTCAAACACGTGATTACTGGACTAAGTAGTCTTACTGCGCTAATACTGTTAAATACACACAAGGTTAACATGTATAAACACAGTCGGTTATGTCTAAAGTGTCAGTAAAATCACGTGGGTCTGTATATGAGATGCGAGCAGGTCTTTAAGTGACAGCAGCGCAGCCTATAGTGAACGCTTGTCCTTAAAGGGACAGTTCACCTTTAAAATGATGTTAATAAAACAACAAAAGACAGAGAAAAACACTCACTGCTCTTGAATAAAAAAATACAGTAGCTTTTAATCAATGTATATTGTATATTGAAGAATATGTAGTTTTAATTTTAGTCTACATTTATTTATTCGATTTCATATTTAAAGGGGGACTTCAGCGCTGGGAAGATGAATCTGTATTTAAACTGGGTCATCAATGTAGTAGAAATGTGAAATTATTTTTGAATTTGGTGTCTTCTAGACTGAGAAAAGACAGAAAATATATTTTTGTCCCATGGGGATGAAAGACTACAATTCCCAGAATGCTTCGCTGCCCTGTGAGGCCATTCCCAACGCCACCAACTTGATTACAATGACTGAGTTGGAGAAGACACTACAATTAAAAACTGAACGTGTCTGTTTAATATAATGAGTGAGTCACCGCGCGAGTATCACAGCACTGAGCACTAACTGCAGGAGTGATGAGAGCTGAGGTAATCGCGACTACACTCGGGGCATACATTCACACAGGAGTTCAGTCTGGCGCGTTTCAGTTCATGCCTTTGGAAGATTAACTTTCATAGAAATTAATTTGAGAAGTTAAAAGACTTACAATGCTCACCATAGCTCCGTTTAAATGAGTGCCTGCAGCTGCGAGCTGAGCTCTCCCTGCGAGCTGTGTGTGATCTCCATCCCCCATGCGCGGATTCAAAACATGCGGAAATGGCTCCCTCTGCTGGCTGTAGTCTTTAGCCTTTGGGCAAACGTTCCTCCTATGATGCAAAAATCGTCAATTTGCACCATAGGAGGAATTTTTCCAGAAAAAAAATGCATAAATCTCTTGTCTCAGGGAGATATGAGGGGGAAAAGCACAATAATTTGAATATACTCCAGGGTTTCTACTGATACAAAGCCATATGCTAATCGCTGAAGTAACCCTTTAAATGCTGCTGTACAGCTCTGAGCTGCCAATTGAAATATATATATATATATGGGACTGTAATGCAGTCAAGAGAGCTGCCTGGAACTACGCTCGCTGTGCGTTTCCCAGAAAATAATTGCACACTTCAGCATTCAATCGTAGTGTAAGGTCTTACAATGCCTTAGACTTTCTATCACGTAACAGAACAGAAATGGAGAATGAGACAGGTACACTGGGTTCCCACTTGTTCTTTAAACACTTGATAGAGTTACTGTTATCATGGCGGGGACCTAAAACACATCACTGAGAGCTGGAATCAGTTGTTTTTGGTTCATCTACAACCGATGGAGGAGGGTGTGGGCCTTGGCATTGTGATCGAAGAAATCTCACAGGAGGCGGGGGCAGGTGAGCTGGGCCCACAGGCTTTGGTGGTTGTGGGGCAGGGCAATTTTTGGTTGATATCTGGGGCTCATAGTAATTGAGTGTGATAATCTGGTTCTTTTCTCTGAGAAACTCACAAACAGGGATGCTGTAGAGAGGAATAACATGTCTGGTGATGGGGGCTGTTTTCCTGGTGTTTTTGGAGGCTGAAATATGTTGTCGTCCAGGTCATGGATTGACCTTTCATCCAGCTTAATATTCAGACCAGCATAAAGCATAACAGTACACTAGTCTGACCCCCGATGCTGCCCACTCTTTCCTGCGCCTCCGCAGTCCGGGGTGAGATGTTGCGGTTCAGTGCCTCGATCTGTCACTGAATCTTGGAGCAGTTGTAATCCGTCAGTCTGTCTGTGGTGAGCTCTGTGGGAAGGGCTCAGCTGGGAGTGTGTCCGTGAACAGTGGCCGTGTGGTGTTATCTATTCAGGTGCTGAAAAAAAATATCCCAAGAGGATATGAAGATCTCTTTTATTCTTCTTGAGTGACAGGCATGCAAACGTGGGGTAAAAAAAAAACACAAGAAGTGCTTTGTCCCATTTTTGTATGGTCACCGTTGGCATGTAATGCAACAAATGGTTTTTAATTTCACCCACATGACGTTTTACAACCTGAACTAAAGGGTCCTCTTTTTAAAGTTTGTTTTCCTTCAAGTTAGCAAGTCAAATGGTAACACCATCATGAAACATGTCATTGACCCATTTAAGCATATTTTCTAATGACCGACTGTGTCTGTTTGTGTTTTCTCCTTCAGAATGAAGGACCTGGACAGTTGGGCTCAGAGCGAAGTCCTCACCTTCCTGCTCCGCTACCGCCCTCGTAGCGATGACGAGTTGTTCGACATCCTCAGCCTCCTAGACGCCTTCCTCCAAAGCGCTCACGCACATGTGGCAGTTTCCACGCTCCGCCTCTTCCTGCATTTGGCCGCCGCCCACCCTGCTGTGCAGGCCGACGCCCTCCTGCACACGAGCGCCCCCCTGCTGGCCACGTGCGGCGCTGCGTCACGGGAACTTCGCTTCGCTGGACTCTGTCACGTTCAGCAGGTCATGCGGAGTCAGCCGGGTCTTTTCGGCACACATTACAAACACTTCTTTTGTGGTTACTCTGAACCGAGTTACATTAAGTTACGCAAGATGGAGATCCTGGTGGAGCTGGTGAACGATGAAAACGTGGCTTTGGTTTTGGAGGAGCTGAGAAGTTACTGCACTGATGTGTCTCCTGAGCTTGCCCAGGCAGCCATTGCCGCTATAGGTAACGCATCTTGTGAAATGCTGCCTGTTTCTCGCAGTTTTTTTTAATTAAACAATGATTAAAAAACAGAAACTTAATTGCGTGATCAAGTTTTATATATATATATATATATATATATATATATATATATATAAAAAGGAATTTTTTTTTTTTTTTATTTATTTTTTATTTTTTTATTTTTTTACAAATGATGAAGTTACTGCCTAGGAAATCGCCCAGTCTTACAGTTTTTTTGGATTGCTTAAGCACAGTTTTCAAAACAGGGCCCGTGTTTTCAAAACACTACAAACAATTAGCTAGCCTGACGTGGTCATACTCAATTCTAGTCAGAATATGAGTCTGAAACTGCTCCATTGGGCTGTGATTATGGGGCGTTTCAACCGAACCAGGAAAGACCTCAATTGGATAGACCTACAACCAATCAGAGCAACGAAGCGACATCAACAGAGCTCAACTGCACTGTGTTGCCAAGTCCGCGTTTTTTTCCGCGGGTTGTTTTCTATGTCCGCGGGTTGAAGCGAATATTATGTGATATATAGACAGATGAGTGCGAATTTTAGCAGGCAGTCTTGACAAAATAACACACATTTTACCCCCCAAACACCATTTTTTTCCCGCTGTTACTTAATGTGATTTAAAAAACGTGGCAACCCTGTCTGCACGCGCACTGGAATAAACGATCTTTGCCGGTGTTGTAAAAAAATTAAATATTTTAATGAGACACAGAGTACTTACCCAACATGATGATCATTTCTGAGAGAAATAGTGAAGGTGAATGCAGATACAAACAAGCTCTCTGTTTGAGATTCAAACAAATATAATCCAAGCCCCTTTGATGACGAGATGATTACGTTACTGTTGATCATCTGTCCATCATCGTCTAAAGCCCGCCCTGATGATTTCATTGGTCCGAACTGTTTCTGTTCGGGGATAATTACTCCTCTATGGATCGAGGCCAGACCGAACTGCCTGACCTAAACATTTTGTGGGCGGGGCTAAGTTCAGTTGGCATCCAGGCTAACAATTAGCACAACCAAACACCCAATTAGCAAAACAATACAGATCCTTTTCATAATTAAACACACTTGTAAAACCTATACACTTCTGTTTAAAAACCACTACTTGTTACCATATGAAACACACACGTTTAACAATACTATACTCTATACTTTGCATGAGTTAAACTCCGCTGTGATAAACCTAAAACTCTTTTAGCACCTCTACTTCCCTATGATTAGAGTAGGCTACCAATATAATGTAAATCCACCAAACGCTACACAAGACCAATGTTGCAGACTGAAGAAACTCATTCAACACTTCATTTCAACATGCCCAAAATGTTGACATGGACATTCATAATACTGTAACAAAATGTCACTTTACATATTGTACTGTAAGCAGCTTACTGTAAAAAACAAACAAAAAACCTAGACATTGTCTCTTCGCCTAGCTGGATCTGGCCAGAGATTTTCATCAACATCACAGGCAATGTTTTCATTAGCACAACACCTTGGAAAGAAACGTCTTGACCTCCATCTGGTCACAGGCCTCCTCCTTGTCCTCGTCTTACTCTTTCTCTGACGCTTTCCATTGTGTTTGAAGACCGATGACCTCACCTGCTGCTTTTTATTGTGCTTATACACCTGATTGATGTGTCTACAATTAAGCCAACAAGTGTTTGCACACCTGATGACTGTGTTGAACCAATTGGTTGTACGGTGTGGTAATTTAAGTCCGTGCTTTGGTATTGCAAGGAAGTGACTTAATGATAGATTTTTGTGTGTAATGTATGTTAAGTGTGTTTAGTGTTTTGCAAGTCACTGTGTGTAGAGTTTTGCAACAAGTGTGAGGTTGACTGTGCGTATAGTTGTGCAAATATGGGCCGATCTTTTGCTTCTTGAGTGTAAGGTTTTGCTAATAGTGTACTTCTTTTAATTTTAGTGTGTAAGCAATCCAAAGAAACTGTAATCTGCATCGCTATTTGTACTCATTGTGAAAACGCAGGCCACAAGAAGTAATTAGGTGAGTTTTTGTATCACTTTTACTGTGGACATGCTAGCTGGCAACATAGGATTCCATTCATTATGCTAAGCTAAGCTAGCGGCGACCCTGCCAAACTAAAACAATGCATGCACTGAGACAAAAATGCATTTGCCCATCTAAATTTAGGAAAATTGAATAAGCCCTATTTCTAAAAACAGTGGAGTGTTCCTATAAAACTAATGTTACAATATTGCATTACTACCTTAAAAAGTAAACAATTGTGTTAGTTACTTTTTATGGAAAGTAATGTTATGTTTCTTTTGCCAGGGCCGTAACCACCATAGACAGAAGTCCCCCTAATAATTAGAAATGGCTAAGGTAGGCAGGGTTTGCTGTTCACAGAGTGCTTAAAGGTGCTGGATGCAGGAAGGACAGCTAGTGGTTGAAACGGGTCCTGCAGTCCAAATTCCAAAATATTGTTTGCCCCGCCCCCTCTTCATCAGACCCAATAATGGCCCTGTCCCAAATGGCACACTTCATGTGTACTTTCGGCCTTGTGGACTTAAATGGCCACTGTGTGCGTGTCTGCATTAAGTCCACAAGACTGTAGAGCGTCCCATTCGTCATTTAAGCATAAAGAAGGGTGCTTGTTATGCACCCTCGATGCGCACTTCAGCTGAACCCGCAAGTTCTACCCGGCAGTCAAAGCGCATCACGTCGTGCGGACTCAGAGGATGACCGTGAGGGTTTAGGGTGCCATTTGAGACGGGGCCAATATCTGCCTGCAGTACCTGAGGCTGCACTTTTAGCACCGCCACGGTTTCAGGACTACATTTATAGGGTCCTAGTTTTTTGTGACAGCGCCAGCTAGCCAACTTGCACTCCAACAGAGGAGACCTGATTAAAATTGTACCACTTTTTTTTTCTGTTCTCTTTCATTTAAAAAAGTGTCTGGATCTGGATCAGGGTGCTTTGATAAACCGGCAAAAAGTAAGATGAGTTACCTGATCCTGGATACCAAACCATAGGATTTGCAAATCCAGATCATTTTGATCCAGACATTTTGAAAAACTAGCCCCTGGTTTCACAAACAGGGCTTAGATTAAGCCAGGATTAGGCCTTAGCTCAATTATGACACTTAAGTAGCTTTTATAAACATGCCTTGGATAAAAACAAAACAATGGCAACACATATTTAACATATGCATGTGCAAAATTGCTTATATCCATGTGGAGAAATCAGGGAGAACAGAAACAGGCATGATGAACTAATTAACAACTAGGAGACTAACTAGGGAACTAGTTAGTAGAAACAGAGCATACATGTGACGCATATCTCGTGTCCTGTAATATAAATCATTGTTGAATTATCAAAATGTCACCTTTTTGCTAAAATGCCTATCACTGTTACGTCTAAATGTATTATATTATGTAAAAATGTTGCCCTCTTCAAGGTCGTATTGCACGAACATACAGTGAAAAGTGTCTGGATATCCTGACTGGGCTGCTGGCGTTGAAACAAGATCACATCACATCAGGTACGAGAGAAAGCTGAGCCAGACCTGTGCACGCTTCTGGGCTTTTATATCTTGTAGTTAATGAGTAAAGGAGAAGGTTTAACTATGTTTCGCCCTAAAGGAAGTACTGTGATATCTACATTGTTTGCTTTCCGCAAACCTTTTAGCGGGCGCTTTCTCCAGCCTGGATGAAAGCTTTGTTTGCTAACACAGAATCATCCGTTTTCCTGTCGTACATCTAATCTGCTTTCCTGCGTGTCTTTGTTTAGCCGTGATCCAGACGTTCAGGGATTTGGTGTGGTTCTGTCCTCAGAGTACAGCCGCTGTTTGTCAGACCGTTGAGGCCTGTGTTGACAGTCCTCAAGATAGCGAGGTGAGATCATTCACATGCTTTCTATTTTGGTCAGACACAACTCAAGCTGAGCACTTTTTACTGCTTTTCCTTTACAGTCCCATCCAACTCATTCATAACAAAATGGGAACAATGATAGCTTTGTAAATAGAATGCATACATTGGCAATTTATATTTGTCTGCTAATATAATTTCAAGCATTTCAGGATAAGCTCATGAGAAACACAAATTCAGTCAAGTGGGTCCAGAGCTTTCAAACTGACGAATCTTGGGTCACCATAGGATTTAAGGGATTTTATCTTAAGAGATTTTAAAGGGTTTAGTTAAAACTATGTAGGGAGCAGAAAGCTCAGTCCTGCTAAACGCTGATTCGATCACATCTGGACTATGGAAGCCGAGTTTATGACCCATGAAATCACATCCGCTTAGACTCTGTACATCATCAAGGCGTATATCTGGCACAAGGGTCAGCCATTCAAAGTCTGTTTAATGAACTTCTCTGGAGAACAGATGCCTCAAATTAGTTTTACAGAACACACAAAGCTAAAGACCAAGTCTTGTGAATATTAATTTTAAACTCATGAAACTAAAGTTTTTTCTTTCTTTATTGTGACAAACACCAATCAGGCATAACATTATGACATTTGAAGAGAATAACACTAATTGTCTCTTAATCACGGCACCTGTTATTGGGTGGGATATATTAGGCAGCTAGATGACTGGGTCAGAGCATCTCCAAAACTGCAGCTCTTGTGGGCTGTTCCCGGTCTGCAGTGGTCAGTCTCTGTCAAAAGTGCTCCAAGGAAGGAACAGCGGAGAACCGGCCACAGGGTCATGGGCGGCTAAGGCTCATTGATGCACGTGAGGAGTGAAGGCTGGCCCGTGTGGTCTGATCAAACAGACGAGCTACTGGAGCTCAAACTGCTCAAGAAGTTAATGCTGGTTCAGATAGAAAGGTGTCAGAATACACTGAGCATCGCAGTTTGTTGCGTATGGAGCTGCAGACCAGTCAAGGTGCCCATGCTGACCCCTGACCCCGCCGAAAGCACCAACAGTGGCACCTGAGCATCAGATCCGGACCACGGAGCAATGGAAGAAGGAGGCCTGGTCTGATGAATTACGTTTTCTTTTGCATCTCGTGGATGGCCGGGTGTGTGTGCGTCGCTTACCTGGGGAACACATGGCACCAGGATGCACTATGGGAAGAAGGCAACTTTGACACGTACCACCTACCTTAGCATTGTTGCTGATCATGTTCAGCCTTTCATGGAAACGGTATTCCCTGGTGGCTGTGGCTTTTTCAGCAGGATGGTGTATATCTGAGTGAAACAGATTCTTGAACAAGAACAAATGTAGGGTGGGACTTGAGTTTGTCCATGGGTAATGAACTGGATAGTTGTTCTCTCGTCGCTTCCCTCATCCCTTCCCTCGTCCCAAAGTCAATTGGTTTATTTTTTATTTTTGGTTAACTGGCTGAAATAAGGTGTGTGGTGTACACAAGCTTAAGACACTTAAACATTTTATTCTTTGACATAAAGTACATCAGTATTAGCCTGGTCTTACCAGACTCTCGTACATTTCATTTGTACATAGAGTCTGGCCACTCTCCATTGACAAGGGTTTCTTTCCGTGAAGGCGGGAACTGTTGAGGTTTAAAACTATTGGATCTCCCCAGAGCTACTCTAGATCTGCCATAACCAATCGCTAACGTTTGGTCGTGACGTATGTCATGCGCCCTTCGCCTGTTTCACTCATGGAAATCCGACAAAATAAAAGTGCACATGTGCATGCCACCTCAGTAATTAAACTATAGGATAAAACCTAAAACTCGTGCATTCGGATTGAGATTTATTCACGCCACGGTGGAGAGGAGAGCTTTGTGATCGGGAACGCGCTGCTCACGTGGTCCGTAACATCATTGTATGCTGTAAATAAAATGTCATATGCTTGCTATGATAAATGCTGCTATAAATAACGGACCAATTAAAATGTTTAAGTGCTTTTATTTTTATTTGTTTGAGCGGTGATAAAATATGTAGCTCTTCTAAATACTTGCCAGCATTTTAAGGAAATAAAAGTCTAGAAATGCATCCTAATAACAGCAAAGCAACCGTACGGTGCTCTGCAGTGGTCAAAAATGATTATAAACAGTGAATTTTGAAGTGATATATTGTTGAAAACTCAGAGATGTGGATTCGGACAGCTATTACATCAACATGACCTTGCGCTTGTCAAAAGCAGTAGGTAACGTTAACTCGGCCGGGGATTTTTGCACGGGTGGTGAGAGACGGACGGCAATAAAATAACTGACCAGTCCTTGTAACTTAAATGATGGCAATACCTTCCGACCCCACGAGAAACAGTTACCGTCCGAATAGCTTCAGCCAACTCCTTCATCACTAACGAAGCGATCTGGAAAATCAAACTTTTCCCGAATTTACCCTGTTGGAGGGCCACAACATCATGGCCACCAACAAACCCCAGCAGAGACTGTTATAGCTCCGGCTTTAACTTCTGGATATTCGGCAGCGGTGCCACAATGCAATGAATGGTTTAGTTTGCATCTTTCTCCGCCGCCATTACTGAACTACATCTCAAACTAGCGCTCGGCATCAACGTCATCGTTCTCAGCCACTCCCTCTGTTCGCTGATTGGACCGGTAAAAATTTGTTCGGAGAAAACCTAAGACTACACAGCAGTCCCAGACGTAGTACTGAAGGAAAATGAAAATTGAGCGGAAGTACGTAGGAGGGCAGAGCCAGGCTACTTCAGTATAACCACACTCGTGAAGCTGTGACGTGTCATAAAAGTTATTAATTTATGAAAATTATCTTGATGAACAAAGCATGTAAGTTTCATAAACTTTTGTTGATCAGAGTTAATTTTTTTGCTATAATTTTTGTCGAGGAAACCAGTGATGCTAACTTCCGTGTTAACCCCGAGTCTATTGGTGGATCTCATGTGAATGACAGGCGCCTGTAAACATGCCGTCAGAGAGAAGATGTCGCTGCAAGAGGATTAAAGATTACTAGGGCACATGAATTTAAAAATGATGTGCAGAGATAAATCATTTATAATTCATTCTGCAATATTCCATAAAAATGAAGAATTGTCCATTTGATTTCATGGTGACATTAACAGCTGATCTAAACATCCTGACATAGTTTTCATTACAAATATATGTCTGACCTATCAGAAAAGATCAAATCCTTCTGTGGTTTTTCACAGGGGAAACAGGCTCTGTTATGGCTTCTGGGAGAACATGGTGAGCAGATCAGTAGCGCCCCTTATGTTATGGAGGGCTACATAGATGGGCTAAAGACAGAGCTGTCCTCGGCGGTGAAGATGGAGCTGCTGAGCGCCTCAGTCAAGATGTTCCTGTGCCGTCCTGCTGAGACGCAAGACATGCTGGGCCGTCTTTTACATTACTGTATTGGTGTGTAAAGCATGTTTACTGATAATGGAGTCAAATAGAAGCACCATTGGACAAAATTAGTTATGTTCCTCCAGCTGAACACGAAATGTTTTCTATTGTAATACAGTCTTGTTCAAAATAATAGCAGTACAATGTGACTAACCAGAATAATCAAGGTTTTTAGTATATTTTTTATTGCTACGTGGCAAACAAGTTACCAGTAGGTTCAGTAGATTGTCAGAAAACAAACAAGACCCAGCATTCATGATATGCACGCTCTTAGGCTGTGCAATTGGGCAATTAGTTGAAAGGGGTGTGTTCAAAAAAATAGCAGTGTCTACCTTTGACTGTACAAACTCAAAACTATTTTGTACAAACATTTTTTTTTTCTGGGATTTA
This sequence comes from Pseudorasbora parva, assembly GCF_024679245.1. Classification (NCBI taxonomy): domain Eukaryota; kingdom Metazoa; phylum Chordata; class Actinopteri; order Cypriniformes; family Gobionidae; genus Pseudorasbora; species Pseudorasbora parva. The sequence continues at coordinate 38,043,615 of NC_090177.1, forward strand.
GCAATCCTGTGAATCACTAAACTAATATTTAGTTGTATGACCACAGTTTTTTAAAACTGCTTGACATCTGTGTGGCATGGAGTCAACCAACTTGTGGCACCTCTCAGCTGTTATTCCACTCCATGATTCTTTATCAACATTCCACAATTCATTCACATTTCTTGGTTTTGCTTCAGAAACAGCATTTTTGATATCACCCCACAAGTTCTCAATTGGATTAAGGTCTGGAGATTGGGCTGGCCACTCCATAACATTAATTTTGTTGGTTTGGAACCAAGACTTTGCCCGTTTACTAGTGTGTTTTGGGTCATTGTCTTGTTGAAACAACCGTTTCAAGGGCATGTCCTCTTCAGCATAGGGCAACATGACCTCTTCAAGTATTTTAACATATGCAAACTGATCCATGATCCCTGGTATGCGATAAATAGGCCCAACACCATAGTAGGAGAAACATGCCCATATCATGATGCTTGCACCTCCATGCTTCACTGTCTTCACTGTGTACTGTGGCTTGAATTCAGAGTTTGGGGGTCGTCTCACAAACTGCCTGTGGCCCTTGGACCCAAAAAGAACAATTTTACTCTCATCAGTCCACAAAATGTTCCTCCATTTCTCTTTAGGCCAGTTGATGTGTTCTTTGGCAAATTGTAACCTCTTCTGCACATGCCTTTTTTTTAACAGAGGGACTTTGCGGGGGATTCTTGAAAATAGATTAGCTTCACACAGACGTCTTCTAACTGTCACAGTACTTACAGGTAACTCCAGACTGTCTTTGATCATCCTGGAGGTGATCATTGGCTGAGCCTTTGCCATTCTGGTTATTCTTCTATCCATTTTGATGGTTGTCTTCCGTTTTCTTCCACGTCTCTCTGGTTTTGCTCTCCATTTTAAGGCATTGGAGATCATTTTAGCTGAACAGCCTATCATTTTTTGCACCTCTTTATAGGTTTTCCCCTCTCTAATCAACTTTTTAATCAAAGTACGCTGTTCTTCTGAACAATGTCTTGGAACGACCCATTTTCCTGAGCTTTCAAATGCATGTTCAACAAGTGTTGGCTTCATCCTTAAATAGGGGCCACCTGATTCACACCTGTTTCTTCACAAAATTGATGACCTCAGTGATTGAATGCCACATTTTGAATGATTGAATGCTATTTTTTTGAACACACCCCATTCAACTAATTGCCCAATTGCACAGCCTCAAGAGCGTGCATATCATGAATGCTGGGTCTTGTTTGTTTTCTGACAATCTACTGAACCTACTGGTAACTTGTTTGCCACGTAGCAATAAAAAAATATACTAAAAACCTTGATTATTCTGGTTAGTCACATTGTACTGCTATTATTTTGAACAAGACTGTATATGGCTAAATGTAATTTATTCCAGTGATCAAAGCTGAAAGCAACATTACTCCAGTCACTTCAGTGTCACATGATCCTTCAGAAATCACTCTAATATGATTTGATGCCCAAGAAACAGAAGGAAAGGGAAACCATGATGCTTTTTTTTTAATGTTCAAAAGAACAGCATTTATTTAATGTAGAGATGTTTGTATCAGTTGAATGCATATTAATTTATTTTAAAAATGCCAGAGCCCTTCCTTGTTCTAGTTTATGTTTTCTGTGTGTATGATTAATCCTGTACTTTTATTTCCTTTGGCACATCAAGAGCTTCTTACTTCTGTGATTCACTTACAGTATTTTTGTCCTCTCCCAGATGAAGAGAGCGACATGTGTGTGCGTGACCGGGCTTTGCTCTACTACAGACTTCTTCAGCGTGGAGTTAAAGAGACAAGGAAATTCATAACGGGACCCAAATCCGATCCGTCCATGAGCATTCTCACTGGCCGGCAAGAGGAGCCCATTAGTCTGTGGGCCTTTTCCTTCAACACACTCGGTCCGCTGTCTGCACGGGATTTATGCCTTCAAACTGCTGTCATATCAGCCTCTGAGCAGCCGTCTGGCCGTGTAGAAAAGGAGCTGTTGCCAGGTAAAGCAAACACAATTTTGTGTGATTTCTGTATTTATCTTTCTTAATTAATAATACAATTTTTGTTGGAGGATTCTCTTGAAATTGCTGTTATCATCAAATTAAATATACATTTTATAGAGGACCTATTATGCTTTTTTACATTTACAACATTTACAAGTTGCTGTTTGAGCATGAGAAAGCTGTGCAAAGTTTCAAAGCACTAAGTCCACTTCAAAGGCAGTTAATCTCTTTATTAGTTTCTGAACTCCCTTTAGCTCCTTTATTGTAGTTTTGATTTTTTCACAATATTCCTCATTTAAATTTTCACCCAAGGCATCCGTAGAACAATGGGGTTAGTTAGCAGTGTGTTCAGACTCACAGCAGAGAGTCTGGACTCCATCACAGCTTTCGATGGTCAAGGACCGCCAAGAGGACGTTTGACTGACACGTGACGCAACCAATCACAGTTAGTTTTGTTCCGCGTCATGTTTAGGGCCGTGAAAAATGTAAAGTCGATGTCCCTGCAATAGAGGCCGCGTGCATCTGTGAATTATTCATTCAAGAGCGTTGTGCAAGTTTACTTCAAAAATGGAGCTGCGAACCTTGCATCATTTTTTTTTTTTCATTTTAGGTAGTTTTTATCATGCGGATGTAAGTTCAAGTGTTTGTTTTTTTAAAATAAGTTTGGTTTTAGTTAGTTGATGCTATAAAAACGGGTGTGTGATGTCATGAATGACAGATTCTCTAAAGAATGTTGTCACTAAAATAAGACTTTTTTTTTTCTGAATTCTTGGAAGGAGATTGAAGCTTTAGCTTTAATTTCTACATTTGCGTAACTATTTCCCGCCGACATAATGAGTTGTCCTGCAGTAAAATGTACTAACAGATACTGCGGTAGTGTGGGCAGGGTTTTGATATCATGGCTCTACTTCCTGCTCTCTACTCAGAAGACTCAGGTCCCAAATCAGTGCAAGATGCCAGCGCCATACTCGGACATTGGCGGCTTCACTTTTCTACTATGGAAGTTAGTGAAGGGGTGTCGTCCATCTTATTTTACAGTCTATGGTTAAAACTCGCAATTACTAGCCTAGAAATCTAGACGCACCCTAGCGGCAGCAAATCTAATCTGCCGCGAGTGTCGTCTACCAACTCTCAATACACGTCTGAGCTGTAAAAACCTAACTCTGGCCGGGCCAATCACATTGTGTCTAGAGTCGGTGGGCGGAGCTTAACATAATGACGGCCGAGTTGCGTTTGCGTGCTTCTAGTAAACACAGAAACTGTCGAACAGCGGTTCGAATCAGCTTTGACTGCGACTCTGGAAGACTTGGAGTTAAGCTTTTCTCTGAGAAAAGAACAAAGAATGGCACTGAAGTCCTTCTTAAGAAGGGAAGATGTGTTCGGAGTTTTGCCGACCGGATACGGCGAAAGTTTAATCTATCAACGAGCTCCGCTTCACGTTGCTCTGGTTGGTTGTAGCGCTATCCTATCGCGTGCAGAGGGAGTTTGAAAGACAACCGTTTATCCCGCCCCTCGGATTGAGTCCTGCCAATGGGGAGTTTCCAGACCAAACATCTTGATGTGGGTCTGGCTTATCAGGCTACGCCATTATAGCAAGGGGTGGGACATTTCCCAAAAATAAAGTAACGGACCAATCACAACACACTGGTCCAGCCGACCAATCAGAGCACACTGTGCTTTTCAGAAGGAGGGGTTTCATAGAGGCAGAAACTAAACAGAGCTTTACTTACAGACTGGGAAGAGAGGAGCTTCAACAATGGAGAATATGGGGACATTTGTTTTTTGAACATTAAAGCATATACTAGTAGAGCCCAAAAATAAAATGAAGACGTATATAGGCGTAATATTGCCTCTTTAAGCCTTATTATATATATATATATATATATATATATATATATATATATATATATATATATATATATATATATATATATATATATATATATATATATATATATATATATATAATATATTAGGGGTGTAACGATACGCGTATTCCTATTGAACCGTTCGGTACGAGGCTTTCGGTTCGGTACGCGGTACGCATTATGTACCGAACGGTTCTTGGACTAATTAATTAGATTTGGAAAATAAAAAAGTGTGTGAAATATAATAATATGCGTTCAACAAGGTAGCCCAATAACCAAAACGACATAACAGCCAATGCCCCTGACACCGCCGAAGTGAAAGAAAAAACAAAAAAAACTAATATGTTTTAGGCTGCTCAGTCAGGTGCTCGCTTACTCAGTAGGCTATGCGCTGAATGCTCGTGGCAAAATGGCTATTGCGTTTAACAAACCAGAAATAGAAGATCCTCCAATAACCAACAGGTCTGATGTTTGGGTGAACTTTGGATTCTTTGTAAGCTATGATGGTGTTGGCAAGATTGATGGATTAAAAAACAACGGTATGTCGCATTTGCTGATGGTACAGCAGCGGGAATAATTCATGTCATGTCAATCACTCATTTACGCCGACAACAAGACGATAAAAAGAAGAAACAGCCACAAACTATCCCCGCAGCATTTAGACAGACATTTCCAACTTATTCAAATGGCAAAAGACATCACTGCGGCGAGTGGTCCATTTATTGCCGCGGATATGAGACCTAACGCCCGTTTCACACATACTCCGTCTGCAGTGCGTGTGCGGTGCGTATTTTTTTCCGTACCCATGTTAACGGATGACAGCTTTCAGACTGCACGCGGATGCGGTCCGTCAGTCCGTTCCAGGAGCGGTGCATCTGCAGCAGTGCACGGATCGTTTTCGTACCGAGTCTATTTTTTGCTGCGCTGCATTACTGCATTAAAGCGACAGAAGATTGTTCGCATTAAAATAAACATGTACTGACGCGAAAATCTAGTAATTTCACCACAGATGCATATCATTTAAAATATACTCTTGTTTCAAAGTCAACACATGGCTTTTTTTCTCAAGTAAAGCAACAAAACGACACCTTACCTGGCATTTAGGTTAAAAAAAATGTGCCATAATGGATAACACTCGTACTTTCTTGGAGGTGAAAAGCAAAGTTCTTTTTGACCTGCAGGATTTCTTTTAAAAGGGTGTAAAAACGAAAGAATAGACTATTGTAAGTTTCTAATTTAAAATGTTTGTGATTTAAGGCTATAAACTATGTTTAAATGTTTTGCCACTTGTGTGAGCTAAATCTAAAGTATATAAATATGAATAAATTAATTTAATAAAATGTTGTTTAAATGTAGTAGGCTACGTAACCTGACTTCTATTAAAGAGTAAACAAAGAGAATTGGAATTCTGACGAGGCCTGTTCAGTAAAAACTTTTGGATTTTAAATAAAAAATAATGAATAAATGCTGTGTTTGTGGTGTGCAACAGCGGATCAGTTTTATTAGTTTTAATAAAAAAATAATAAAAAAAGGTAATTTATCTGCCAATTTTTTCTTTTTGCTGTATCTAAAACATACCGAACCGTACTGAACCGAACCGTGACACCAGTGTATCGTATCGAACCGAACCGTGAATTTTGTGAACCGTTACACCCCTAATATATATATATATATTTGCCTTTTTAACCTCATTATACGTTTAATTAAAAATTGTATAATGATTTGATTAATAATACATCATATAACTATCTCGCCGTACCTGTGTTTCTCTGAATAACAGGAAGTAAAGATGTAACCCTCTCCAGTCCAAATGACACAGAAGGGGAAATTAGTCTGTCTCTGGGTCCTCCGCTATCCCATGAGACCTTTGAGAAAATGTGGGTGGACTTGGAGACTCTCCACAGGCAAACTCTGGGTTTCCCTCGACCCAAAACCGCTCCAGAAACTTTACAGGCTGCCTTACAGCTGGTGAAGATCCAGACTCTGGCCTTCACTCAGGGCGACAGTTTGCCTTGGAAGGCCTACCTTTACACCAGGGGCACTGGGACCCTGATCCTCGCTGAACTATTGCAGGAAGACCAAGAGGCCCCTGGCAGCAGCGAAGGAAGCTTGGTGATATCTGTTAAACAGCAGCCCGGAAATCAACATACCATTAGAGGTTTTGTTTCAATAATCAAGAGCGTGTTGCAGACTCTTTATGTTGATCGTTTATGAGAACTATTGAACTATTACCACTTTGAGGACACTGTACAGTACCTAAGCTGTATCTTCTACACAATTAATCTAATGGTCAATAAAATAGTAATATGCTATTGGAATCTACAGACAATAATTTTTGCACTACATAACATTGGCTTACACACATGCTCATTCAGCACACATTTGGTGAATAAAACCAAACATGTCTCTTTGGCGATATGAGGAACTCGGTTGGTTCCCCAGCGGAACTGTATACATAATATTTTGTGTTATTACAGACTCGGGTTATAATTTTCTTTTACCACTATTTCTTGCAGACAAAGCAATGTGTTCTGTAACATTTATGTTTTTAGTTTATATATCTTTGCACTACCAATTTTTTAAAAATGTAAAAATCTGTGGGTCATTGTATAAAACGTGTGTGTGTGTGTGTGTGTGTGTGTGTGTGTGTGTGTGTGTGTGTGTGTGTACACTTACACTCACCTAAAGGATTATTAGGAACACCTGTTCAATTTCTCATTAATGCGATTATCTAATCCACCAATCACATAGCAGTTGCTTCAATGCATTTAGGGGTGTGGTCCTGGTCAAGACAATCTCCTGAACTCCAAACTGAATGTCAGAATGGGAAAGAAAGGTGATTTAAGCAATTTTGAGCGTGGCATGGTTGTTGGTGCCAGACGGGCCGGTTTGAGTATTTCACAATCTGCTCAGTTACTGGGATTTTCATGCACAACAATTTCTAGGGCTTACAAGGAATGGTGTGAAAAGGGAAAAACATCCAGTATGAGGCAGTCCTTTGGGTGAAAATGCCTTGTTGATGCTTGAGGTCAGAGGAGAATGGGCTGACTGGTTCAAGCTGATAGAAGAGCAACTTTGACTGAAATAACCACTCGTTACAACCGAGGTATGCAGCAAAGCATTTGTGAAGTCACAACACACACAACCTTGCAGGGGGCTACAACAGCTGAAGACCCCACCGGGTACCACTCATCTCCACTACAAAAAGGAAAAAGAGGCTACAATTTGTACAAGCTCACCAAAATTGGACAGTTGAGGACTGGGAAAAAATGTTGCCTGGTCTGATTAGTCTTGATTTCTGTTGAGACATTCAGATGGTAGAGTCAGAATTCGGCAAAAACAGAATGAGAACATGGATCCATCATGCCTTGTTACCACTGTGCAGGCTGGTGGTGGGGTTGTAATGGTGTGGGGGATGTCTTCTTGGCACACTTTAGGCCCCTTAGTGCCAATTGGGCATTGTTTAAATGCCACGGCCTACCTGAGCATTGTTTCTGACCATGTCCGTCCCTTTATGACCACCATCTACCCATCCTCTGATGGCTACTTCCAGCAGGATAATGCACCATGTCACAAAGCTTGAATCATTTCAAATTGGTTTCTTGAACATGACAATGAGTTCACTGTACTAAAATGGCCCCCACAGTCACCAGATCTCAACCCAATAGTGCATCTTTGGGATGTGGTGGAACGGGAGCTTCTTGCCCTGGATGTGCATCCCACAAATCTCCATTAACTGCAAGATGCTATCCTATCAATATGGGCCAACTTTTCTAAAGAATGCTTTCAGCAGCTTGTTGAATCAATGCCACGTAAAATTAAGGCAGTTCTGAAGGCGAAAGGGGGTCAAACACAGTATTAGTATGGTGTTCCTAATAATCCTTTAGGTGAGTGTGTAATTATTAGGTGAAGTGAATATTGTTGATAATCTCCTAACATCCTATCAAGGCCACATATCAAAGTCTGAGTAGGTTAGATGGTAAGCAAACAATCAGTTCTTGTAATCAACACGTTGGATCAATGCAGGAGAAATGTGTAGGGATGCAACAAACGACAAGGCTTGTGAGTTCCTGATATAACCCCTCGTTACAACCGAGGTATGCAGCAAAGCATTTGTGAAGCCACAACATGCACAACGTCAGAAGTGGTGAGGAGAGGCAACTAACAAACCACAGGGTGTTGGGCACCAAAGGCTCATCGATGCAGAAGGGCAGTTTTTATTAATCATAAATCATATAAATAAGATAAAATCCATCTATGAAACATTTTCATTAAACTCATCAGAAGTCTCTAATTGGTCATCACCTCAGCCCATAAAATACATCCTCTAGCTTTACTCCACCAGTCCATGATATGTTAACGACCTAATTACTCAAACTAGCGCCTACCTCAATTTTTAAAAACTTAAAATCTGTAATCTCATCTCCTATTGCTCATCTGATCAACTGTTCTGTTTATTTTGGGTCTGTCCCACTATCAGTAAAAACACTGCGGTCACTATTTTAAAGAATCATGGGCTAGATTCTTCAGTAATGAATAATTTCAGACCTATATCGAATCTTCCTTTCGTTGCAAAGCTGTTTGAAAAAGTAGTTGCCTCTCAGCTACAAGCTCATCTTTCTGCTAAGAAACTTCCTGATCCCTATCAATTTGGCTTTCGGTCTGGCCACAGCACTGAAACAGCATTGGTAAAAAATTGCTAATGTCTGCTGATTCAGGTTGTCTTACGGTTCTAATCATGCTTGAACTTAGAGCTGCCCTTGACACTATATCATCATATACTTACCTCTCGGCTATCAGCATCACGGTAGTGCTATCATGTCTCGACCACTGTAATTCATTGCTTTTTGGGCTTCCCACTAGTACAATCACTAGACTACAAACTATACAAAATTCTGCTGCCAGAGTCATCAATCAAGTCAATAAATCTGATCACAGTACACCTCTTGCTCGATAATCTATTTTGACTACTGGTTTCTTTTCTTGTTTCTATTGTTAACTTTTAAGTTGTTTATCTGAATTTCTGCACTATTATTCTCCTCCTCGTTCTCTCTGGTCATCTGACTTAATACGGCTTGCTGTACCTTGCTTCCGTCTTTCAACTATGGGTGGTAGATGATCATTCAGTGCTGAGGCTCCGAAACCCTGGGATTCTCTCCCTTGACACTGCTACTATATATCCTTATTCAAATCTCAACTAAAATTTCTTACAGTATTTCCAACCCTCCTCTGTTTAGTGTTAGTTTAGTGTTTTTTTTCCTCAATGTATATTGTGTATATGTATATGTTCTATACTGATGCTGTATTTGTGTTATTTTCTTTTTCTTGTACAGCAACCTTGAGCTTGGGAAAGGCGCAATATAAATAAAACATTATTATTATTATATTCCATTAGTCTTTCTGCAATGGATGGTCATAGACCATTGAGTAACAGTATTTTAAAATCCTACTGGGAGCCAGTGTAAAGACCTGAGGACTGGTGTGATATGGTCATATCTTCTGGTTCTGCTCAGCGTTCTGTATGAGCTGCAGCTGTCTTTACGGTCTGTTTCACAAGGTCAGTGAGGACTTCACCCTGCTGATAATAGTCCACCCTGCTGATAATGAAAGCATAAGTTGTTAGGCGATAGTGTTAAGTAGATCTGGGTGTCGTCTGCATAGCTGTGGTAAGCAATTCTTTTTCATCATTTGGCTCAGTGGGAGCATGCACAGGTTGAACAAGAGCAGTGCAATAATCGATCCTTGAGGGACTCCGTGGGCAGAGCCGATCCTGACCTCCCTGGGGCCCTAAGCAAAATTCTGCTAAGGGGCACTCCTACCTGACCCGTAAGCTATTTAAACCATTTGCCATTGCCATGCAGTTACACCTGACACCTTAGTGCTCCCAATACAATCCTCCCTCCTTTGAACAAAACTGTCAAAGAATGAGGTTCAAACTGTATTTTCCATATAATCTTAAATTAGTACTTGCTGAAGACGTCTTTACTGTTGGTGAATCTGGCTGTACTGGGTCTGTGCTTGTACTGGCTGAGGCTGGATGTGGATCATCTGGGTCTGTGCTAGTACTGGCAGATGATCCAGCATCTACTCTACGTACAAACTTAAGCATAGCACCTGCAAATTATAGATAAAACAATTTATAAGCAGCATCAGACCCATTCAAACTGGCTCCCCCAGATTTCCTTTTATACATTTTCAAATATAAAATACTATTTATGCTATGGCTTGGTTCTTGCAATGTTTAACAAACTAGTGATTCAAGTATCAAGATTCAAGTATCAAGAATGTACAAGTGAACATGTAATCCCTGATATCAAAAAGACATTGTTACTAGTAAAAATTCCATACCTAATATCAAGAATTCATTTATTGAACATTGAACATGAACATTTATTTATTGACATTAAAAATGCATAAATTGTGATTAAATAAAAGCTAAAATGGCTTGCCATAGCATGCTACTCTGTTTTATATTATGCATGTTAAAGCAATATTTGATTTATGGTTATTATTTACTGAGGGACGTGCATCCCTATTGACCATATTAATATCAACATTTTACATTCAATATAGCCTATAAATCAATAGTCAATCAATGTCAAATTGTCAATACATTGCTTTCCATCTTGCATAATTTGTGCAGTAGTTCAGAGTTGTAACTAAACATTGACTTAGACTACATAATCATTGTCTTGTTATGCAGTCTATGTGCACTTATGAAGAGGAGGAGGACCATCATGCCCATATATTGCTCTGTCGGTCTGGTATCCACACAGATATTTCTGATGGAAAATACACGTTTCGTTTCGTGCACGTGCATATGAACGCATGTTCATGCGCGACGCGGATCTTTTCCGAGCTGCAGTAAACAAACACCGTTGCCGTTTATAAAAAAATAAAAAATAAACATTCATTTTATTTCTGAAGCACAAAGACACAGAACACAGCCCTGAAAGCGGCTGGCATTAGCTAGCTAGACAGACCAAGAGATGCATAGCCTGCCTGTCGGGCTTAGCAAGACAACCGAAGATATGCACATCAACTTAACTTTACTGTTATTTGCTGACATCAAACTTGGAGAGAACACAAGTTGACCTGATTGCTGTTCCTGTAATTCACTCTCGTGGTGTTTTTTCCCTCTTTTCATGGCCAGAAGGATAATTCCGCTTAATTTTATCATCAGTGTCATGTAATGTGATATTGTGTACTGTTGCACTGTTGCTTTAATTCGGCGTGACCAAGGGGGACGCGTGGGAACGTGAGTTTGGTCAAAGTTATGTTCGACGGCTGGTTGTTAATAAACGTGGTGTTCACGAGATGAAACTGCCTCTTCACGGTCATTTTACATGGTGTCAGAAGTGACGGATAATGGCAAAGTTTAATCCACCATCGAGTTTTTCCTTCGATAAACCAACGGAGTGGATGGATTGGAGACAAAGATTTCAGCGCTTCCGAAGGGCTACAAAGCTGGACAAAGAGGATGGAGAAGTCTCATTTACGCCATGGGGAGTGAGGCAGAGAACATTTATAAAGCGTTCGCAGAAGAGGGAGAGGAAAATGACTTTGCAATCGTCCTGGGAAAGTTTAACGACTACTTCTTCCCGAGGAGAAACGTCATTCACGAGCGTGCATTCTTTCACCAGCGAGTGCAACAACCAGGCGAACGAGCAGAAACGCTCATCAGAACGCTGTACGAGCTGTCCGAGCACTGCGAGTTTGGCGCCATGAGGGACGAAACGATTCGCGATCGCATCGTGGTCGGCATCTTGGATAAGGATTTCTCTCGGAGGCTGCAGTTGATCACGGATTTCATATTAGCACAAACAATCCAGACTGTTCGTCAATCGGAGGATGTGGCCACACAAGTCAGCATGCAGGGCGAGACGGTGAGCATGGTCAGAGCATTTGTCAGCACAAGTAAGCAACCTGCGAAAGGACAGCACAGGCCTAAATACAAAATCCGAGCTGACAGCCATGGAAAATGTGGCTATTGTGGAAATGCTGTGCACGCAAGTGATGAACGCTGCCCTGCGAAGAAAGGTAAATGCCACAAATGCCACAAAACCAGACATTGGGCCAGAGTTTGCCACAGTAACAGGTCAGTGAGAGAAGTCACAGAATACCTAGACCAGGGCTATTCAAATCTTACCCTGGAGGGCCAATGCACTGCAGAGTTTAGCTCCAAGCCTGATCAAACACACCAACCTGTGATTTTCTAATGATCCTGGAGACATTGATTAGCATGTTCAGGTGTGCTTGATTAAGGTTGGAGCTAAACTCTGCACTGCATTGGCCCTCCAGGGTAAGATTTGAATAGCCCTGGCCTAGACCAACCATCATATTTTATGGGTTCAGTTTATAATGTAAATAAACATGAAGAGCAGTGGATGGTGCAGCTCCTCATTGGGGTGTCCCCTGTAAAATTCAAAATAGATACAGGGGCTGATGTTAACATTGTGGCAGAAGAGATTTTCAGCAAACTAGTCCCAGCAAATGCACTAGAACCTACTAATGTTACGCTGGATAGCCCTTGGGGGAAGTTAGCCTGCCCTGGTCAGTTCCAAACCACTGCAGTGTACAAAGGACAGTCAAACCCATTTTCTGCCTATGTGGTCCATGGATACAATGTAAACAACCTGCTGAGCCGGACCCTATCTGCTGACATGAACCTTGTTAGGAGAGTAGAGGAGACCAACAGAGTGGCCCTTGAAAATTATGATGCGTTTCGTGAGCATGGCACACTAAAAGCTGACCCTGTCAAAATTCAGTTAAAAGACTCAGTGCAGCCATGTGCAGTACACACTGCGAGGCGTGTTCCAATACCAATGCTGCAAAAGGTGAAAGAGGAGTTATGGATGGAGGATGGAGAAAAACGGCGTCATAGAGCGGGTGACACAACCAACTGAATGGTGTGCGCCGATGGTTCCCGTTCTGAAGAAAAATGGCAAAGCACGCATATGCGTGGATCTCAAAAGACTGAATGAAGCAGTAAAACGAGAACATTTCGTGTTACCTACTGCAGATGAGATAATTGCTAAACTGAGGGGTGCAAAAGTTTTCTCTTCCTTAGACACAGCCAGTGGATTCTGGCAGATCCCTCTCCACACAGATAGCTGCAGACTTACCACCTTTATCATGCCATTTGGGAGATATTGTTTAAGGAGACTTCCATTCGGGATCTCGAGTGCTCCAGAGATCTTCCAGAGGAAAATCCAGGAGGCACTTCAAGGGCTGGAGGGGGTAGAGGTCTTCATGGACGATATACTGGTCTATGGGTCTTCCCTGGAACAACACGACTCTCGTCTGGAACAAGTGCTGCAGAGAGTGGAGTCTACAAGATTAAAATTGAATCCTGAGAAATGCACGTACAGACAAAGCAAACTTCGGTTCCTGGGTCACCTTATTAATGAGACAGGGGTACGCCCAGATCCAGAAAAGGTGGATGCCATCAGACAGCTGCCACCACCACAAAATGGGCAAGAACTGAAAAGGATGCTAGGCATGGTGAATTACTTGGGGAGGTTTATTCCCAACCTCTCGACAGTCAGCCAGCCGCTATACGAACTACTCCGACAGAAAAGTTTGTGGATGTGGACACACACTCAGCAGACAGCGTTTGAAAACGTCAAAGAGCTGCTCATGAAGGCACCAATTCTCGCATATTACAATGTCAATAAGACGACTGCTGTCTTGGCTGATGCAAGCAGTTATGGACTTGGGGGGGGGGGGATTGGGGGGGTGCTCTTACAGCTACACAAGGAAGGGTGGAAGCCGGTAGCATACTGCTCTAGATGTCTCACTGATGCAGAAACCCGATATGCACAAATCGAGAAGGAATGTCTGGCTGGTGTGTGGACGTGCGAGAGGTTTGATAAATATCTGTGAGGCTTGGAAGAGTTTAAGCTAGTGACCGATCATAAGCCACTGGTTCCTCTCATCAACAGCAGGAGTCTTGACAACGTTCCAGTACGGTGCCAGAGACTTTTGATGCGTCTAATGCGGTTTAAGCCCATAGCAGAGTACGCGCCAGGCAAGACGCTTGTTGTGGCAGATACATTGTCAAGGAGCCCACAAACTGCCACTAAAAAGAAACAGAATCACATGCTGATGTGGAGCGCTATGTGGATGCAGTAATACAAGGTATACCTGCGACATCCCATAAAATGGACTGTATCAGAGAGGCCACTTCAAAAGATGGTGAATTGCAAGCTGTAATCAAACTGATCAGAGCTGGACACTTACCCTCCACAACGACATCTCACGTCACACAAAAGTTGAAAGCTATCTTTGCCAGATTCGGGATTCCAAATGAGGTGGTGAGTGACAACGGTCCTCAGTTCTCCAGTGCAGAGTTTCAGGAACTAGCTAAGCAACTGGACTTTAAACACAGAGAAGGTCTGGGCTTCACCGGCAGTGATCAGGCAAGAAAGTGTAACACCTTGTTCCTATGTCATCAGGACGGAACATGGAGCAGTTCTGAGACGTAACCGCCGTCATCTTCAAGCAGTGCCAACACCAACACTAACAGCAAAACAGACTGTACACACACATTCACCACAAAACAAAAGAGACATTCAGCCTACACAGATACAACAGAGACTTTATCAACCCAAACATCCAGGGACACATTTCCTACAACCCCAAAGCGTGGGATGATACTTACTAGGTCTGGATGAGTCAGTAAACCTGTTGTCAGGCTTGACCTGTAAAAAACCAGGAAGCTATGCACATAGTAACTAGTCAAGAAAAGGGGTGCGGTTAGTACAGTGATTGTTTTATTACAACAGTAAAAGTTATATTGCTCAAATTCAGGATATTGAGACGTTATGAGCTTATTACATGCTGTTTTGTTTGCATGGTAATAGTTACTGTCAAAGTAAATATACTTTTTTTTTTTTTTAAAAACTAGGGGGAGATGTCATGTAATGTGATATTGTGTACTGTTGCACTGTTGCTTTAATTCGGAGCGACGAGACGCAACGGAGGGGCGTGACCAAGGGGGACGCGGGGCACAGTGAGTTTGGTCAAAGTTATGTCGACGGCTGGTTGTTAATAAACGTGGTGTTCACGAGATGAAACTGCCTCTTCACGGTCATTTTACAATCAGTGTTTACAACATTGATTGATGCGCTTTGACACGAGGGGGAGGCGGGCCCTTGAGTAAATTGTGGGGCCCTACGCAGCTTGCGTAGTGAGCGTATAGGGCTGTTCGGCTCTGTCCGTGGGTGCTTCCCAATTCTTATTTGGGTATCTTTGTTTCCTTTCCTAGCTTCCTTTCCTCGCGCCTTAGCTCCACCCCTTCAGGATGTGAGGGAAGGACGCGAGAAAGACGTGAGGACGGAGGAATTGAATCAAGTGAATTATATATCCTTGTTCCCTTTCACATCACTTCAAAATGTCGACAATTAATGATGACTGCACTGCTGGATTTAGTCGGGATTCTTGAACATTGGAGATAAATGTTTTTATTGTAAGCTTCAACTTTCACAAAATACCACATTTGTCCATATTTTATGTAATATTACCAGTTATTAGTAACCACAAATTATTCCCAGTTATTAACTGCTTTTTATTTGTTGTATAGTATTACAGTTTACAGTCTCTTTTACTTTCTTGTGCTTAATTTTGCAATTGTCAGTTGTTATTTGACATATATTTTTGTCTTGTACATGTAAACATAATAATAATGAATAAACTGTGGCCAGATGTGAAGGGGGAGGAGAATTAATGCATACGTCACGTGTAGTTGATAAAAAAACTTCCGCAAAGGATACTCCAGTGTATCCTCGCTCAGGACTTCTCAGGAAGCCTCCTCAATACTCGATCCTCACCTCCTTGCGGTGCAATTAGAGAATCGAGATGTCCTACAAGATGGCTGAGCTCCATCGGTTTCTGGGTCATAGGATGTAGGACGGAGGACGAAGAAACGAGGAGGAATGTTGAGAAGCACCCCATATGTCATGGATGTCCACTCAGACTCACCTATCGTCACATATTAACCTCTACCTGAACCATTAAAGGACCATATCCCAGAAAGACCTGACCCAGTTTTCCTTGAGTAGCACCAGCACATATGATAATGATATTTTAACTGTATCAGTATTTATGAAAATCGAATATAATTTATTATCTTTATGAACGCTAGGTCGTGGTCGGAAACCAGATTGAAAGTCTGCCAGCTGTCTCGCACTTACATATACATTGCTTTACCTTTCCCTCTGAGGATGTGAGCTTGACCGGGATCAAATGGTGGCCAAGAAGTGCTTCATCTTCTCCACTGACTCCTACCAGCCTGACTCCAACAAGATGCAGGAGAGGCCGAGGCGTGGCTTTTCTAAAAGGTTTATACTGCAGAGTACAGCCACCAGGAAACCCAGGCTCTTTCTGGGCAATGCGGAGAACAAGCGGCAGCTCTCTCAGTTGATGCTCAAGGTCTGGAGCAGTAAGAAGGCAGCATCTTGGCTGGCAAAGTGTGAGACATCTGCTCTCATTGTGGAGGGAACAGCTCATCAGCTAATGTCATCAGATGGAGTTGATTGATCCATACCTAGTAAACATCAATGAGGTCTTGTGTTAGCAGATTGTTTGCCAAGAATATAAGCTACCATGCATTGGGGTGTTTTCTGCAATTTCCGGTGGAAGTCATTGAGATCTATGCCCTCCGGTCAGACCAGGAAGATACAGACAGTAGACAGCCGGGTTCTGCTCTACCTGCATCATGCCGTCAAACTGTGCTTCAAGTAAGCAGTAGTGAACTATAGAGTAACCTGTTACAAGCGGGTAGCTGAGCCGATCTTCTGGAGGCATAAACCCTATGACGAGGGTCAGGGGTGGGAGAAGAGACAGAGTTTTTGGAGTCTGTCTGGTCTTGTGGACCAAATCTGCCCCCATCTCTTTGGAAAAATGGAAATTGATGATGATCATTGATCAATTTAATAACCTTCAAATTGTTATAACAGAAATGAGCTTAATGTGACTAAATTTATTAGCTAAACAAAATAGCAAAAGTTACATTGTTATGGTTATAGTTATAGTTATTTTCCTGTTTTTCACTAATAAACAATGGTTATACCATGCCAGTGATGTTTCCATTTGATTCCCGGGACAAAACTAGGATATCTTGGTGATCTTGTCATCTGTATGCAACATTTTGTACACTGCTGTTGTGTAAACATAGCCTGACAAGCCAGACCCACATCAAGATGTTTGGTCTGAAAACTCTCCATTGGCAGCTCTATTTTAAATTTTATTATATGTCTTTTTTATCATTCCCTTATTGTATAGTTGTACCTATATTTTATATTTGATCTAGTTATTTTGTAAGCTTTAATGTGAATGTTATCTGTATGCACCGGGGTCTGAGAGTAATGCAATTTCGATTCTCTGTATGTATGTACTGTACATGTGGAAATTGACAATAAAGCAGACTTGAACTTGAACTTGCAATGTGAAGTTCAGCAATGTGAAGCAGAGCTAATAGACAGATTAAACTTTCGCTGTGTCCGGTCGGCAAAACTCAGAACCCATCTTCCCTTTTTAAAGATAACTTCAGTGCTGTTCTTTGTTCTTTTCTCAGAGAAAAGCTCAACTCCAAGTCTTCCAGAGTCGTGGTCAAAGCTGATTCAAAAGACCGCCGTTCGCCAGCCTTCTATTGTTTACTAGAAGCACGCAAGCGCAACTTGGCCATCATGATGTTAAGCCCCGCCCACCAACTCTACACACGATGTGATTGGCCCGACCAGAGTTTGGCTTTTACAGCTCAGACGTGTATTGAGGGTTGCTAGACTTGCGGCAGATCAGATTTACTGTCGCTATAAGGTGTCTAGATTTCTAGGCTAGTGTAAACATACCCTGAAGGCACACTCACACCAAGAACGATAACAATAATGAAATAGACTGCATATTAGTGGAAAAATTGAGCCAAGATCACTAAGATATCCTGGCTTAATCCCTTATCCTAGTTTTGTGCAATAGACCCCTGGTGTCAGAATTATATGAAAAGGTTGGTTTATTTGTCTTGTATGTTGTGTGGATCAGGAGTTATGAAAATACATCATGGCATTATCCCTAGATAACTTTTGATTCACTATACATTATTTATTTTTTTACATTTTATGTGCCGATTACCAACAAAACATATTTTATGATTTTTAATTTGACCCCAGGTGGTTCCACCCGTGACCGGGAACAAACACACTTGCAGAAGTCGGTTGCTGCTCCGGAAAAACAAACTGCATCCAATGTTTAACGCTGGGTTATTTTGGAAGCTGAAAAAGGTTGTCTTTCCCTCACAACTAAAAACACACTTCTTTAGAGACATTGTTGATTTTGTGGTTTAAAAACCAAATGGCAGCGCTGCCGACGGCTTCTGTAACTGAACAAAGCTCGTTGATGGCCGTGCTCTTGCTCTCGCTCTGGTTGATGTGCACATGCGCTCATCTGGGAGAATGTGGTGCATGTACATTTCAGAAAACCCATTCCCTGTGTCCCAATTCGCATTTACTAAATATTATTTAAGTATAGAATTAGTATGTCCCCAATCGTATCAACGCACACTCTTAACGGCTGACATTGCCCACAACTCATTGCCAATTGGACGAGGATTCGATTAGAATTACAAACGCGGATTAAAAAGTGTTAAAAACTACAAACATTACGGATGTGCGAGTCTGACTGTTAGTAGAAAGGTTTAGATAAAAGGGTTTGAGTGACCAACTATCAGTATTTAACCTGACAAAAATATATGTGTTCAGTGTTGTCCACATTATATTTCACCTGCAGCAGCATTGAGAACTA
This sequence comes from Pseudorasbora parva, assembly GCF_024679245.1. Lineage (NCBI taxonomy): Eukaryota > Metazoa > Chordata > Actinopteri > Cypriniformes > Gobionidae > Pseudorasbora > Pseudorasbora parva. The sequence goes on from NC_090177.1 coordinate 38,062,272, forward strand.
TTGGAATGACACGTTTGGCCATTAACTTTTAAATGCATCATTATATTTAAACTGCAAACACATGAGGAGAGTCTCTGCATTAAAGACCTACAGATGGCAGATCAACGAGCGGCTACATTTCTCTCCGATACGGTGGGAGATTAAACTGAATGTGGAGGATTTGAACTGTGACAATGATTGACAGGGCAGTTAAACGGTGATGGGATGCACGTAAACTAAGCGACAGAGTCCGTTAAAGCCTAGTATGTTCCAAAGCTTGCATACTCTTCTCCTACCCACTCAAAAGTATGTGCTTTTTCTTCACAAAAACAGTACATTCTTTTAGCACATAGTATAAGTAGGCGAATTGGGACGCAGCATTTGTTAACAAACACATGCAAAATAAATTACATAACCATGCTATGATAGGCCAGTCTAAAAACCCAAACCTAATTGTATAAACCTTATTGCAGGATGATATCTGTTCTAAACAAGTAAGTTTTGAATTTAAGATGTTGATAAACCTAATTATCTGTTAGTTCTCTTAAAAGACAAAAGTGAAGAAAAAAAATATTTATCTAGATGTGGGTCTTTCCTTAATGCCTCATAGATAGCGGTTTAGCCATTTGTGAATCTAATATTACACTGTAAATAAAAAATAAAAAAAGTTACCTGGTTGCCTTAAAAAATTGAGTTCATTGAAATGAAAAATTTGAGTTAATACACTGAAAATGTTTTGAGAATCAACAGCCTTTCTTCAAATATTATTCAAAGATTTCATTGGCATATTGTGTGTGTTTATTTTTAATGACGCAGTGAAACATGCCAAATAGTGCTATTCTCATGATTTAGCACATTTTTATGTGGTTCAGATACAATAATATTTTGAGTTTCTATTCATTAAACCAATATCCTTCATTGTATCAACTCAAATTTTTAATTTCAATAAACTCCAAATTTTAAGGCAACCAGGTTACTTACTTTTTTAAGTTAAACCAACAATATTTTTTTACAGTGCAGTTGTAGGCCTAACATAAAAAGGGCGCTGCTTGAAATCTGGATATTGGCGTGAAGAACAGAGACAAATTAGCATATTATTATTCATATTAGAATACAGTTCTAATGCATGCCCTAACGAAACAAAAATATATTGCAGTAAAATATCATGTAATACATTAGGAAATATATTCACATATATGGGATTTAATATTTATATTCGCCAATATATTGCAATATATGAAGGCGGCAATCATTTGTATATTTTGCAATATATTACAGGAATATATAATATATTGTATAATACCTTCAATATATTATTCCATGTATTTAGAATATATTATAATATATTTTGAAGTAATATATTGGTAAATATATTTTCCTTTCATAAGGGTGACAAATCACATTTAAAATAATTATTGATGAACTGTTAAACGTAATATATATATATATATATATATATATATATATATATATATATATATATATATATATATATATATATATATATATATATATATATATATATATATATATATATATATAGGCCAATTTTCCTGGATATGACTGGGTGGGCAAGATAGGTCCACCTGTCACTCATCCGCACCGATTAGCCTATATGGATACAAATATAATATTTATTTACTGTGGTTTCAGATGTATAAAATACAATGTGTGTGCATTGCGTGTAAAGTAGGATGTGCATGGTTTGCTCTTTTTTGTGGTTTCAGTAGGCTAGCTGAAAAGAAACTGAAACTGTCTTTCAACACAACTTTACAACAACTCAGTGTAACAAATAAAACAATAAAACATGTCAACTATCCTTTCCATTTCTTTTTCATTTTACTTTCTAAAAGCCAGCGGGGATGTAATTATGATTAATGAAATCCGCACAACAATCAAAACCGCTTGAAATTCGTTTGACTGACTCGTAAGTCGTGACACCGGTTTTTTTCTTTTTTTTCTTTTTTTTTTCCCGCATGATAATCATCACTACCAATGTTTAACAGGGAAATGCCTTCTGACACAATACCTGTACTACCTGATACATTATTTCCTCCAACCTTTGCCCGGTTAACATTTGAACGCCCATCACAACTCATAACAGCAGCGCTTGAGCAGTCTGTCATTTGGATGAAAGCATACTTCCCCTAGAAGGGAATAAAGACCATATTAAAGACAAAGCGCGACCAAAGGACACTCGGAAGTGATCTAACTGTGCGGACAGCGCGTTTTCTCGTTATAAAAAATATCACTTTGAATGTTTAGCCCACTTTTACTTCTGCGCAAGGATATATGTGATATAAAGGTAAGTGCACGGCTTCAATACACTTGTTTGAACTTCGTGTCAAAACTATACTGCTTAACAAGCCTACACAATATTTTAGAAATACAGGCGTTTTTATACTTTCGAATAGACGGGTGCCATCGAGGGTGCGTCTAGAACGTTCGAATGGAAAATGTGGGCATCATTTTTTTTTTTAATAACAACGTGGGCTACTAAAAAATCGTTAATTTTCTCTGTCAAAACCATGAAATGAGAAATTGGTTGTACAGCTATAGCCTACTATAGCGGCTATAGTATAGCAGTACAACCAATTTCTCATTTCTTGGGTTTGATTCGGTCTGCTGGGTTTGATAGCCTAAATATGATACTAATAACTCTCTCTCTCTCTCTCTCTCTCTCTCTCTCTCTCTCTCTCTCTCTCTCTCTCTCTCTCTCTCTCTCTCTCTCATATGGGAGTTATTTTCCACCTATAAAAACTGTAGGCATATGCCGATGACGTTTTAGTTTTAAACCAGTGGACAGGATGATATTGACAAGCTGGTTAATATTGTTAGTAGTTATGCAAATATTCATCTTCAAAAGTTAACTGGGCTAAAAGTTCAGCATATAGTGTTGGAAAAGGGAATAAAGGAGAACTGGTATTACCAGGTGAAATGCTGTGGTTACAGAGAGGCGTTGAATATCTTGAGTTTTTTTGGGTGATGAAATAATAATGCAAAGAAACTGGGAAAATATTCTTGAAAATGTAGAAGGAAGATAAGGAAGGTGGAAATGGCTTTTACCCAAAACGTCATTTAGAGGGAGAGCATTGATTATTAATAATATAGTAGCCTCCTCTTTATGGCACAGGTTAGCAGTTTTAGAACCTGACAGGGTTTTGGGAAAAATACCGGTCAAGTGGACTAAGTTGAGAAATTGGTTGTACAGCTATACTATAGCGGCTATGGGTTTGATAGCCTAAATATGATACATACATATACATACATACATAAAATAAAAGAATTATATAAAATAAAATAAATAATAATAATAGCAATAAGTTGAACAATCTGTAAACATTTAGAATTCTAGGAACAATTTAGAATTCTCTCTCTCTCTCTCTCTCTCTCTCTCTCTCTCTCTCTCTCTCTCTCTCTCTCTCTCTCTCTCTCTCTCTCTCTCTCTCTCTCTCTCTCTCTCTCTGTGTGTTTTCTCAATACCGGTCCCCACGAGGAAACACAATTTTAAATGAAAATTTACATTTTGAAACTAAATTCCATAAGGTTTTGTGTGATTGTTAGTTAGTGTATGGGGACACAATATATTTGTCCCCATGCTCCTCATTACCATGGCTATATGGGTTCTAAAATAATAGCCTATAGGCTACTTAAAGATGGGCATGTTAGAGTGCTCCTTCTACATGCCCTGTAAAACCGGCTTTTAAACTAAACAATTATCTTCCTATATTTGAATTGTAAATTTAGTTTTGTCAGTGAGCCAACACACACAGGCTACAGCAGCCGGGCTGGACTGGGGCTAAAATTCGGCCCTGGCAAACCCAGCCCAACCTGCCCATGAGTTTCCCGTGAATGTTTTTGCTGGGGTTAGGGCCTTAAATTCGAGCAAATAAATAAAACTAGGACAGGGACAAATAATTATGAATATTATCGAATTTACTGCAAATGCAGATAACAAACTGAATTTTGCACTTTTGTCAGACAGAAATGCACTTGACAGTAAAGCACTGATTTTGAGCTAGGATGCAGTAAATTTATAGCCTGACAAGCCAGACCCACATCAAGATGTTTGGTCTGGAAACTCACCATTGACAGCTCAATCCGAGGGGCGGGATAAACGGTTGTCTTTCAAACTCCCTCTGCACGTGATAGGATAGCGCTACAACCAACCAGAGCAATGAAGGTGGAACAGAGCTTGTTCTTTTCTCAGAGAAAAGCTTAACTCCAAGTCTTCCAGAGTCGTGGTCAAAGCTGATTCGAAAGACCGCCGTTCTCCAGTTTCTGTGTTTACTAGAAGCACGCAAACGCAACTCGGCCGTCGTCATTATGGCCCCGCCCACTGACTCTATACACGATGTGATTGGCCCAGCAAGAGTTTGGCTTTTACAGCTCAGACGTGTATTGAGAGTTGCTAGACGACACTCGCGGGCAGATTAGATTTGCTGCCGCCAGGGTGCGTCTAGATTTCTACGCTAGTAAATTTACTGCTTTTAAATAAATACTGTCATCATTTACTCACTCTCATGTCCTTCCAAACCTGTATGACTTTCTCTTCCCTGAAACACAAAAGAAGATATTTTGAAGAATGTTGGAAGCCAAGCTATTTTGATTAAGCTACCATTGAATATTATATGGACAAAACAAAACAAAAAACAGACTAATTTATTGTTTTATGTTACACAGAAATAAATTCCTTCAGGTTTGGAATGACATCAGGATGAGTAAATGGTCATATTGGGTTGAACTACCCCTTTATAAACAGTCATATTTTTCAAGAGTTAACACCTAATTTATGTAAGACAATTATGCATCTTTCAAGAGGATCTCATTAAAATAACATTTAGTTAAATGTCATTAGATATATTAAAAAGTTCATAAAACATTCAAAGAGAAAAAAGCTGTGTCCTTAATTTGTGGGATCCAGGCTTTAAAGCTGTTTTATTGAATTATAATGACATTTTAACTGGGTTTAACTGGAAGAGCATAGTAAATACACTGAAAACAGCCTCTATAAAAGTGATTTATATTCATACATTCAATATTAATTTACGTAATAATAGTAACATTTTTAATAAATAAGTTTCTTCCAAAACGCCATATTTCTTCACTGTTAGCTGCGAGGTACACTGTGGCTTTGCTAAAGTGACATGTTTGTAGTGTAGCCTATTGCTGTTTGCCACTTTACCTCGTCATGCATTTTAAATAGGCTACTTGTGGTTGTTTTCTGCTAGATTCACCACAGAACCTGAAATGTTCCCTTTTCACACGACTGTATGATACAAAATTCAGAGTCAAAGTGCCGTTCATCACTTTATAGAGCAGCAGAAACGCAGCAGTTCGTCAGCGGCTGCATGTGTGGATATTCACCTTTTGCAGTTCCATGCGGCATGCGGTCAAATAATAATACATTTATTTTAAAACGAAAATGCCCGGTATATGCCAGATTACCAGTCCAGCCCTGGGCTACAGTGTATTAGCTAAAGCCTGCTTGCCTGTTTGCTCTATTATCTTTGAGCTGCACAGCACAAGCAACAAACAATGTTTTGGTTGCCAGGTGTGTCGTCTCCCAGTTACCAGTGCTAATACAATACACAGTAAAACTCTAGAGGCAAAGTTCACCTTTGCTGATAAGGAAACATTCAGTCATGGTTTAATAAAAGGTCTGTTTCAAAATGCATCAGTAAACATGCAGTTATAAATGGCAAATCCTTTTTAGTAAACATTTAAAGGGTTACTTCAGTGATTTATATTAAGCTTTGTATTTAAAGGGGTGATGAATTGAGAAATCAACTTTCCCTTGAGTTTTTGATATATAAAAGGTCATGGTAATATAAGAATATCCTGTAAGTTTCAGAGCTGAAAACGTCCTTGTTAGTCAAAGAAAAGCTTTTATAGACACCAGGCTCAGCAAACGGTCCTGTGCTTCATACTGACGTCAGTGCGCGATGAAACACACTCCTCTACAGCGCGTCTAATCCAGTAACCGACTCATGAAGGACTCATGCTAGCTGGTCAACAGCAATAAACATGCAGAGGAAGATTAAGGTATTGCGCTATTCCTGGTTGTGGAAGAACACAGTCGCTGCATAAGCTTCCTTCGGATCCTAATATTAGGAATGAGCGGTTGAACTTTATTTTTAATGAAGTTCCAGCTCACGTGGGGAAGAAGTGTTCACTTCAGTTCACTGCGGGATCGTTTCTAAACAAATCTCCGGTTGATGCTGGATTTGGATCCGACAGGAATAGTGCAACACACTTATGTGAGCAAAACGTGTTTGTATATGTAATAGTACTGCATTGTTATAGATCGTTTTTCTTATGTGTACGTGTCTAACAGAGCATACATTTAGCAGGCTGGACTCACGTATGGGCAAGGGCTCGCAAAGCCCGGCAGGCCGATCAATCTCATAATATTCTGTTCTTTATCTGCTATTCTCTCTCTCTCTCTCTCTCTCTCTCTCTCTCTCTCTCTCTCTCTCTCTCTCTCTCTCTCTCTCTCTCTCTCTCTCTCTCTCTCTCGTTGACATTTAAAGGGCGGTGCGCACACGTGTGTATGTGTGTGCGTGGTTCGCGCTCATATTGTCCGATCTTGCGGGCTATGTGTAATATAACAATAATAGTCCAATCAATCGTGGGTGGATTAGAAATAAATCATGTGTTTGTTTGATAAAGATGTTTACGAGCCCTGTGATCGAGAAAATCATTCCGGTTGCCGCTTCTTCCTCAATCTCCTCTCCCTCTGAACTGAAAGAGAAGCTGAAGCTCATTAAATATGCAAATCTTATCCAATCCTAGCCGTGGGCGTTTAGGGATGGGCATTTTCCCAAAATATTGTATTCAAATATTTGGGCTCATAAAAATCAATATATGGTTGTCATGTTTGTATTGTTTCTCATTTTTATGTTGAGAGAAACGATAATATTATTGGATGATGATCGGGTGAGAAAACATGCCACTGACAGACGTTGCGGAGACAAAGATAACGGTTAAGTGAAGCACTTTGTGTTTTCTGTTCTTAAACCCTCGACGAAACTTAAAGGAAGCATTTGTCTCAAGGTCATTTAGCTTTAAGTTCTCTCGCCCTCACTCGGGGTACAGATGGGCTTAACCGCACTCGTGATGCAGTGATGGACTCTTCCCTCATTCAACTGGTGTTTGGATGTCATGTGATTCTCGTTGTTCTGGTGATATTATGATAACTCAGTTTCATTAACTGATTTTATCAAAAGTAACTCCATTTTGTAAGATAATTTTGTTCAATTGTCATCCATTTGCAAACATCGCGAGGCAGACGACGACATTATGCGATATTTAGAGGGATTTCTCATAGATCCACTGCATTTACAGCCAGCAAATCAACACAAAAAAGATTGATTAGTATTTTTAGCTTTTGAATATTAATTACAGATTCGAATATTCGTGCACACCCCTAGTTTACTTCCAAGTCTCCAGTGCGGCACGCCCACCAAAACCCAGCGTTTTGGAGAGAGCCTCAAAACCAGTGTAGAAAATAGCGTATAACTTATTAGTTATGATGTTTTTGAATGTAAAAACCAGATGAATGTCATTAGTTGACCTCAGACAACAGTATAAAAAAAAAAAAAAAAAAAAAAAAAACCTTTAAACTGATTCATCAATGTAGTAGAAATGTGAAATTATTTTTGAATTTGGTGGCTTCTAGACTGAGAAAAGACAGAAAATTTATTTTTGTCTCACGGAGATGAAAGAAAACAACTCCCAGAATGCTTCGCTGCCCTAAGAGGCCACTCCCAAAGCTACCGCTACTGAATCACTGAGTCATTTGCCCACCACGTTCATTTTTTTATAAAATCAGTTACAATTACTACAATTAAAAACTAAATGTGTTAGTTCAATAACGTGTGAGTGAGCCAAACGAGAGCCACGACACAAATGCAGCAGGAGTCAGATTACATTCATCATGAGAGCTGAGGTAAACACGCTCGCGGCATACATTCACAGTGCGTGTTCAGTCTGGCGTGCTTTCAGTTCATGCTTTTGGAAGGTTAACGTTCATAGGAATTAATTTGAAAAGTTGAAAAACTCACTTTGCTCCGCACAGCTTCGTTTACATGAATGCCTGCAGCTGCGAGCTGAGCTGAGCTGATCTGTGAGTGAGATCCCATCCCCCTGGACGGGTTGAAAACATGTAGAAATGGCTCCCTCTGCTGGCTGTAGTCTTTAGCCTCTGGCAAAAAAATCCTCCGATGACACAATCATTGTCATTGTCATTTTGTTTGTTTCATCATTGTCAGTTTTTTTTTGCCAGAGGCTAAAGACTACAGCCAACAGAGGGAGCCATTTCTACATGTTTTCAACCCTATTTTTTTTTCAGAAATAAAATGCATAAATCTAAATCTGGTAATTTGATCGATAAAAAAGCAAATGTCACTGTCAGTTAAACACACACACACACACACACACACACACACACACACACACACACACACACACACACACACACACACACACACACACACACACACACACACACACACACACACACACACACACACACAAATGTTTACAGTAAAGGACTTTGAGTGAAAGTCTATGGGGCAAGACATTCCAATATGATGGGAATCTGCAGGCCTATATTTTAGATACAACTCTCCTAAGTAGTTATTTTGGTTATATTACTTATCTAAGCAGACTTTTTGCTTTACAGACAGGGCCGGCCTGTGGCATAAACGGAATAGGCAAATGCTAGGGGGCAATGTCCATCCATGGAGTGCCCAAATTAATTTATTTTTTATTTTTACTAATACTATTTAAATACTATTAATTCAAAATATTACTCTACTAAAATGTAGGCTAATGCTTATTTGTTTGACTCACCACAGTCTGACACACCAATCCTTTCCCGTCCAACCGATTCTGATTACAGAAGCTTTTTACAGAAGCTGATTACAGCCTACAATACAGTAATTTCCACGGGTGTGGTTTTTATTCCACATTGTTCTTGTTGTGTCATGGGGAGGTTAGCAGGTTTCTTAGTTTAAGGATGACAAATGGATGATAAGGATGATACAAATGTTTGGATTTAAGACTATATTATTATTTAAACTATATTTATTATTGAACAGGAAAAAAATGTCAGATCCGTGGAAACCTACCAAGAAACGAGGATTTCTGGATTCATTAGAATAAAGTTGAAATTAGACATTATTGACTCCAAACATGACCATGTCACACTAACGTAATGTCAGAAGATGTACTTTTATTCTTTGCTTTGAAAGTACATAATGTAAGCATACCTGGTTCTTCACATCAAAGGACTTGTTGCCCATTAGTCGGTACAGACGACAGAACTGCCGTCTCTTTGCAGCAGATCTTCGTTTCTGCAACAGAGGAAATCCTGGTGCTGTTTTGAATATTTTGAACATTTTATGAGCTCTTGGTGAGTTCTCAGCTGGTAAAAATAAAACCATATGTACACGCATAAAATGATTGTGTTTAATCCAGCACACAGCATTGTTTTGAATGTTCGGTAAGCTCTGTCGCAAAATATACGTCATATAAGCCGACCAATCAGGTTGTGACTGTCTCCCTATGCCTTTGGTTGGGTAACTTTAGGTTCGCTGTTAAAAATGCCAGTGTGAACGCTAAGCGGACCAGGACTATATTTTTTGTTTTTTGGTCTGGACCAAACGAACCAAACAAACCGAACTACAAGTGTGAACAAGTAAGTCACTTCCGTATTGGGTTCAAGAGAAACTGGAGGAGGTTGCCTCTGGGTCGAAACACACCGCATACCACCCCAAAGTCCTTAGTTCCTGGGGAAAGTTCCTGCGGTGGAAATGCGGCTTTAGTTCCCATTCAGTCGGTCACTGCTGATGCCACGTCTGGAATAGGAATCCTTTCCGATGTGGTGTCTCAGTTCCCTCCTTCAGGGAATGAGGGTTGCATACGTAACCAAGACATTCCTTTTATAGAACGTAATCCATCTCATTACAGCTTTCGATACGTTTTGTTACTTGGGCTGGGCTTGCTTGTTTGTTGTTTAATGAAAAATGTCACTAAATGAGAAAAAAAGTTACTTGCGTTACTCCTTTTTTTTAAAAAATACATTACTAAAAGTAGTAATGTTTTGTTGTAAATTAAAAAATAATGTGTTACCTTGCTAGTTACTTGAAAAGAGTAATCTGATTACATAACTGTAATCAGATTACTGGAATCGTGTCTTTAGCCCTATTCGGACTGGATTAGTTTAACATGGGGAGATGGGGGTAAAGTAATTATTACCAGAGGTTCTCTGTGATTTTAGTCCCGTCCAAATGTGCCATCTCGGTAATCATTACAGTTCTGCCAGAAAGACTCGGAAGAATTAATGTTGTAACAATAACATTTATTTAGGAGCTCAGCAAGCAATCAAGTTCTTTGGCGTAGGCCCCATTTGTAATTCGCATTCCGAGGGTACGGAATCTGCGTATCCTGCCTGATTACAGAGGCAGGGGCGCAGCTCACCCCCCGCGAAGTACGAAAGGGGGCCATCTGGTGGTGGTGGGGTGGATGGAGGGAGAGACATCCTAAAGTCTTCAGGGTAGAGGGGAGATCCCGTCTGGTGGTGTTGAGGATGATATGAAAGCCTGGCTGGTTGTGTAGGGGGGGGATGGAGGAAAGGTCCCATCTTGGTGGTGGTGGGGAGGATGGTGGTGCTGAAGCGGTAGTATCTGCGAACTCAAACATGAGTAAGTACAACCTTTATATGCTCCGGTAAAGGATGTGATTGGATAGATGAGAAGATAATTAGTGACATACGATTGAGTCTGCCAAATGATTAACTTCATTTCTGCCAGAAAGACTCGGAAGAATTAATGTTGTAACAATAACATTTATTTAGGAGCTCAGCAAGCAATCAAGTTCTTTGGCATAGGCCCCATTTGTAATTCGCATTCCGAGGGTACGGAATCTGCGTATCCTGCCTGATTACAGAGGCAGGGGCGCAGCTCACCCCCAAAGATAGGTGGAAGGAAGATCCACCGTGAACGGGGCCTACCCCCAAAGAACGGTTTATGAAGTATACTCACGGGTCCTTATTCCTGAAGTTCCTAATGGAGAGAAAGAAGAGAAAAACAATTAGATTTTAGACCATATACTATTTTGAGTTAAGATTCGAAACCGCCGGCAATCGTATTCCCTGGCGGCAGATTCACAGCTACGGTGATGTACTGAAATATAGGCCGGAGGCCATCTTTTGATAGAACACGTGGGCCACAGGCCATCTTTTGATAAGACACATGGGCCACGGGCCATCTTTTGATCGGACACATGGGCCACAGGCCGTCTTTTGATCGGACACATGGGCCACAGGCCGTCTTTTGATCGAACACATGGGCCACAGGCCGTCTTTTGATCGGACACATGGGCCACAGGCCGTCTTTTGATCGGACACATGGGCCACAGGCCGTCTTTTGATCGGACACATGGGCCACAGGCCGTCTTTTGATAGGACACATGGGCCACAGGCCGTCTTTTGATAGCACACATGGGCCACAGGCCATCTTTTGATAGGACACATGGCTGCAGCCATTTTTTTGATAGGACGCATGTCCAACGGCCAACATCTGAAAGGACGCATGGCCATAACCATTTTTTGATAGGACGCATGTCCAACGGCCAACTTCTGATAGGACGCATGGCCACGAACCATCTTTTGATAGGACATATGTACCGCAGACCATCTTTAATATAGTGTAAGACCACTGAAACATAACATCCTGCCAATTCGGCTCGGAACACCACCACCAGAATTTAAATAGTAATTTACCTGAAGCCTTGGAGAGCTTGCTGAGCTTCGAGGATGATTAATTGAATCCGGTTTTATACAGACTTGAAAGCAAAAGAAGACCATCTGCCCAGGATTTTGATGATGCCGCACTCAGGTGCTGGAGTGACTGCCCCGATCCTGAAGAATGTCTGGTATGGAGGAAAGACTGCAACTTATAAGGACAGATGAGAGGTGTGGGTCTAAAACCCGGCCTGAGAGAGAGGAGTGGCGTTGTGAAAATATAACCTTAGCCGGACATTTAGATAAAAGATCATGGATGTAAGGGAAAAATACTTACCGTATAAAATTTATTCGGAAGGACTTGATAATAAAATGTACCTTATCTGATGCTTATTACGACGCATGGCTAGTCTTAGAATTACCTGAAGGTTTAGCATACTATAGGTTTAACCTGTTAAGCTGATTTCTAAATTTTGAAAAAATCCTAAGAAATGTATACTCAGACTAAAACAAATACAGTTTGTGAATCCTTTGCACTAAAAGCATAATTATGGTCTCATTTGAAAGCAGACACCTGGCAGTTTACTGTAAAGTCAAAATGATAATATTTTTATATAATAAAAAAAAGCTATAATAAGCTTCAAAGTTTTGTAAAGTTATTAGAAATTTATTTGTATGATATATCTTTATGAAAATAAAATTGAAGTGGGCCTTGGAGAAATCTAGAAATGCACTACAGCTAAAGCCACAAGTCTGACCATGTTATATTTCAGATCTGAAGATGATCAGTCTAAAACTCTGCATTTTATTAAACGTTTTACAAGATCGTTTCATGTGATTTTATTTTGAGATATCGCTGAAATATCAACTGATGTTTATTGCCACATCTTCTCAGCTTTCAGTCGCTGTATTGCCTCTATTGTTTAGAGGTGCAAACTGCCCCATTCAGTTTGTCTCCCGGCATTCACACTTCTGCGGACTGGTTATGGCTCCAATTATTATTCTTTTGTCTGCATTATAATTACTAACGATTCTCTATTCAAACTGTTCTATTCAAACCTCATTTCTAAATCAAACCTCTCACTTTACCCTCACTGAGACTCTATTGAATGCATTTCGACCAAATAAGCATTTCAGTAGTTTTACATTTAGAAAATGTTCATAAAAATAAAGTATTTACTCAGTGGCAGGTGCATCTAGGGCAAGCTAGCATGTTAGCTTAGCACACCAGCAAAACAACAATTTATACGATTAAAATCATGTTTTATTCAAAACTTGCTTCATATCACTTTATATTTTATATGTAGAGTGTTTTATATAACAATATGTGATCTCATATAGCTTCGGGTCAAAAAATCTGACAGAAAATATACAATGCTAAAAGCTATGTGGAATAGCATTGCATTATAAATATCATCTATTATGAAACCACCCAACATGGCATAAAGAACACAGACCAACCATATATTGCCGCGATTGTGTGTTTATTGTCTTAAAACGTGTTTATCTGCATAAAATAGCGATCTGACGATCCCAGGGAGCTGTGTGGATATGTCCATATGTCAGATACTTCCTGAATGTCACATGGTGTGTCTGTTCTTCATGTGTTCCCCATGGGGTGAATTTTCAGTAGTACAGCTTTCCAGCGCCCTCCGGCTGCCAGAATGAATTGAAAACACAGCATATCACAGCCTACTGCTCTCATAATCATTCATCCGCGGATTTTGGATAAATATTTAATAAATAATACTTCTCTGTATAGAAATTTGACTCAAACGTGTGAGAATCTATCAATATTTCTCCACATCTGCACACTTTTGAAGTAAAAGCCCTGAGGGAAGTTGTTTTGTCGAGTGTCTTCATGACGACCAAGGAGGATTTTTTTATGAATGGGAGCAAATGACGCGCATATTACAATCAAAAGGTAGCGACGCCCAAGATCATATTCATAACTCATGGAACATATTAACACATTACGGTCACTATAAGACTTTGAGAATAAAACAGAGGTAAAAAAATTAAACTTTAGTCTTAGATCTTTTTAATGATGTATAGTTTGTCAAGGTAATTACTTACATCTGATAGTAATTTTGAGCTAATTTAAACAAAGAGACCTTCAGTGCGTCCTCGTCCTCGTGACGGTTATCAGGTTAAAGTGCTGAAGAAAACCATCTTGAGTAGGGCTGCACGATAATTCGCTATGTTGCACGCAATTTGACAGAGGCTGTGATAATTGCCTGCGCAGCTTCTCAGAGTGGCACAGCCGCGATCGGCAGCAGCGCTGCTCCGCAAGTCAGAGTGCCCTCTTGCGCAGGGAACACCAAGGGCTTGGAGAATACCTTCACAGGAACAAAGCCATACAACTAAAACAACCATAATCTCGTGGTGAAAAGCAAAGTAGAGATGAAGGCTATGATAGGCCACCTGCACAGAGACCATGTTAGACCACAGACAAGATCGTGAAGCTTATAGATACTAATGAAAACAGGATCAGTGGGCAGTAATAATTCAAGAAGCATACCACCACCTGTGATTGCATGATAAGTATTACTTGCCGTTGGAGTTTTTGAGCAATTTGCATCAGAACTTGCTTGTACTATAATGCTGATGGCGTCGATGTACACAACACCATGATAGAGGAAGCACTCTGCATGTTTGAGCTGCATTTGTAGAAACCTGATCCAAGAGAATGTCCTATTCATATAAGAGTTGGAGAACCATAATTCTTTGTATCTGCAGTTGGAGGATTTGCAACCATTGGTGTCACTTCCACTTACGGCTTGATAAAAGTAGCCATCAGAACCTGTTGAGGGAACCCACAAGAGAGAAACCTGAACAGCATGACCGATGAGTGAAAGAATTAGATCAAAATATACAAACTATTGAGGACCTCAAGATATGCCCTTGCAGAAAATAAGTGTATAATTATATGATGGCACTTTACTAGCTAATGGCCATAGCTAGCTACTGGACCCTGTAAAACCTATGAGAACGATCAATATAATAATCATCTTTGGCCCTATCCCGAATGGCACCCTAAACCCTCACGGTCTTCCTCTGAGTCCGCACTTTCGCTACGTAATGTCGCTTTGACTGCCGGGTAGAAATCCTCTGCATATCTCGCAAACTTGCGGGTTCGGCTGAAGGGCGCATCGAGGCTGCATAGCAGACGCAAAGGGGGCGCTCACGAGCACCCCTCTTTTAAGCTTAATGACGAATGGAACACTCTACGGCACCGCGGACCCAACGGACACGCGCACGCAATGGCCATTGTAGGGCCACAAGACTAAAGGTACACGTGAAGCGTGCCGTTTGGGACAGGGCCATAGAAACCCTAATCCGGGTTCGTAATGTGCAATTGAGACAAAATATCGTGATCCTGAAAAGTTTTTCCTTGCTGACATGTGTTTAATAGTTATCTGATAATTCACTAACTGCTAATTTTGCCTGCGAGGGAACACATTCAACCGATGTAGAGTAGATGTGCAATAGATTCAAACCGCGGTGTGGTCAGATTAGACAGACATTTTACATTGGAGAAGGATTTTAGCTGCAATTAAGCATTGACAGTTCGTGCATTTATAAGGGAGCACCCTCCACTCACTTACTAAATTCATAAAGATATGATAATTATAATTCTGCGCTGTGGTTTAATTGCTATACGGGATGTAATCATTGTAAAGACAGTTAATTTGTGCACGGAAGAAAATTAGTGCTGCTATCTAATAACCAGTTAAACCTTGTTTTGATGTAAACCTTAACCGGCTTTTGCGCTGTAAATGCAAGCGAGAATACACGTATGCGTTTTATTATAATTGAATCACTGTGTCCTAGTGCATCTGACAGAAATGTTTGATGCAGCTGATGAAGCTATTTGAATATCATTGCATTATAAATAATATATTACTGAAACGCCCAACATGGCATAAAGAAAACAGACCAACAATATATTGTCGCGATTGTGAGTTTGTTGTCTTCGAACGTGTCTACTGCATAGCGATCTCTGCAAAGTTTGTTTATGCCAGGGAGTACCTGGAATGTCGCATGTTTGTCTGTTCTTCATATGTCATATATGACTAAATGTTCAGTATTACAGCTTGCCAGCACCCTCCAGCTGCCAGTATGAGTGCTTGCAAGAACCGAAGTAACGTTAGATGGAATATCCATGTAGTGATGTCGGTGCTGTACTTTTAAGAACTACTCAGAGCACATTACGTGTTAATTTACCTCAGCAATCTCATAATGCTAAGCCGATCCGTGATTCGGCTTGCTTTAGTTCGTCCTGAAGCCCGGATAAAATAGGTGCATGTTACTTTAAACCCCGTGAGATTACCACGCATTCGTGGGGAGACTGATAGGGGATATTATACAGTGCCATCTGTTCTGTTCAGCTAAACGATTATTAATGATAGACTGTGCGTAGTGTTTTCGAGGCATTAAATGGTCAGTTTACACACAAACAATCCACAACAGGACTGATCGCGTTGTGCGAGCAGGTGCTGCATCCTATGCGTGTGCGTATGAAATGCATGCTTGCAACAATGAGAAAGAGAGCGATACTACACCAGATCGTCTTTGAAAATACATAACCATGTCCCAGCGATGAATGCAGATGTAGGACGCCCGAACGGTGAAGAAGATCGCAGACGTATCTTTAGATAACATGCACAGATAGACTTCCGTGAATGTGATTGTCTGAATCAGAACGCAAGTTGCTCTCCTTAGAAGGAACGAGCGTCTATTGCCAAGACAGCCCAAGGAAATGATTGCTGACGAGGACTTAACCGCTACTGTATTCATTGCGAGTTACTTTATATAATACCCATTGATCACCCATGACAAGACGAGACCGTCAACTAACTGTCGGCGTCAGCATGTGCGCACCATGCTGAAGCGGTAGTATCTGCGAACTCAAACATGAGTAAGTACAACCTTTATATGCTCCGGTAAAGGATGTGATTGGATAGATGAGAAGGTAATTAGTGACGTACGATTGAGTCTTCCTGGCAGAACTTGCGCTTAACTTCATACAATGTCAGTGAAGATTACTGAGACTTTTACCTTCTGTAAAAAGGTCCAGAAAAATGACCTCGGGTAATAATAATTCCTTTTCGAATAGACCCGCTGTAAAAATGTATGGTAAAATTTTTTCATTTCCTGTTTAAAAGTTATAAAAAATGCGTTTTACGAGCATGGAGGCGCTTGAAGAATTCGGTTGCGTTGGAGGTGCAGGGACAACTCTGTGGCAAACGTCCAGTATTTAAAGCAAAAAAATATCAAAAGCACTTATCACAGGCACAACACTTATTTTAGCTCTAGGAAAGTGTCTATTACCAACACAATCCAATCAGAATCGTTAGACTGGAGCTGTTTTATAAAATATATACAAACTCACCTAAAGGATTATTAGGAACCCCATACTAATACTGTGTTTGACCCCCTTTCGCCTTCAGAACTGCCTTAATTCTCCGTGGCATTGATTCAACAAGGTGCTGAAAGCATTCTTTAGAAATGTTGGCCCATATTGATAGGAGAGCATCTTGCAGTTGATGGAGATTTGTGGGATGCACATCCAGGGCACGAAGCTCCCGTTCCACCACATCCCAAAGATGCTCTATTGGGTTGAGATCTGGTGACTGTGGGGTCCATTTTAGTACAGTGAACTCATTGTCATGTTCAAGAAACCAATTTGAAATGATTCGAGCTTTGTGACATGGTGCATTATCCTGCTGGAAGTAGCCATCAGAGGATGGGTACATGGTGGTCATAAAGGGATGGTCATGGTCAGAAACAATGCTCAGGTAGGTTGTGGCATTTAAACGATGACCAATTGGCACTAAGGGGCCAAGAATGTGCCAAGAAGACATCCCCCACACCATTACACCACCACCACCAGCCTGCACAGTGGTAACAAGGCATGATGGATCCATGTTCTCATTCTGTTTACGCCAAATTCTGACTCTACCATCTGAATGTCTCAACAGAAATCGAGACTCATCAGACCAGGCAACATTTTTCCAGTCTTCAATTGTCCAATTTTGGCGAGCTCATGCAAATTGTAGCCTCTTTTTCCTCTTTGTAGTGGAGATGAGTGGTACTCGGTGGGGTCTTCTGCTGTTGTAGCCCATCCGCCTCAAGGTTGTGTGTGTTGTGGCTTCACAAATGCTTTGCTGCATACCTCGGTTGTAACGAGTGGTTATTTCAGTCAAAGCTGCTCTTGAATCAGCCGGCCTTCTCCTCTGGCCTCTAGCATCAACAAGGCATTTTCACCCACAGGACTGCCGCATACTGGATGGTTTTCCCTTTTCACACCATTCTTTGTAAACCGTAAAAATGGCTGTGCGCGAAAATCCCAGTAACTCTTTCCCCGCCAGTCTTTAAAAAAAAAAAAGTTGCCAGCCACCGCCATTTTCACAAAAATTTTATATCCCATAGAATATTTCATTTTATGACTATCTGAGCATACAAAATATCAAAAGAAAGAGCAGACCCTCTTCTTAAAAAAAAAAAAAAACTAGCTCAGGCTTCCTCAAACTCAGGATCACTGTCCTGCAGAGTTTAGCTCCAACCTTAATCAAACAAACCTTCCTGTGATTTTCTAGTGATCCTGAATACCTTGATTTGCTTGCTCAGGTGTGTTTGATCAGGGTTGGTTTTTGTGAAAGACTGACTCCAGATCAGATTCAGAAATGATCAAACACAGATGGAGGAGATCGAGTCCATCAACACTCCTAATTAGGGGTGTGCATTGGCACTTCCTTCACGATTCGATTCGATTACGATTCACCAGGTAACGATTCGATTCGATTCGATTCTACGATGCATTGTGATGCATCAAAATTCTACTGCACACAAAGCAAATTTTTCATCAGTCATGAGGCAATACAAGCAGATATTAACAGATTGTATTGGCAGCTATTTGTCTCCTGTATCTTTGACATAAAAGTTATTAAATAAAATAAAATGTAATTAAATAAAATGCAATTAGCCCTTAAATGCATGACTGTTTCGCCAAACATTCTTACATATTCAGGTCGTTAGCGACCCAGATCTATATTTAACATGGATAGACCTCTACCTGTCGTGATAATATATAAAACTCCTGATTTTAGAGTAGCAGCTACAGAAGAATAAAATAACACCTATTTCGTTACCTTTTGGAGCTTGGAAGGATTCAGTTTGAGCAGATGTTTAATACCATCATCATCTGTCCTCGTCAGAGCTCGTTTACCAGCATCTGCCTCATATTCGCGATCTCCAGCATATTCTCCAAACTCATTTTCAATGTCTTCAAAATCAATATTTTGATCACTGACAGCTTCTTGACCACATCCATCATCAAGAGACAGTGACACTAATATCTGATTGTGTTTAGTTCTTGCTCTCTGAAGTAAATCACTGAGACATTTCAAGTTTTGCAGATTATAATTATTATAGTTTCGTTTTCTGTCAGAGGTAACTATGAGTGTAACGTCACTTCATCATTGCTTATCAGACATTGCCACCTTGTGGAATAAAGGTGAATTGCGGTGTTTTTCGTCATTATAGATTCATTGATTATTGTGCAAAAAAATATATACGTACAATCCTACACACCTCGGGTCGTTAGCGCGTTTTTAATAACCCGTCTATCGCGGTCATCTCCCTCCGCCTCAGCCATCTTCCTTGTTGTTGTTGTTATTCTCCCGGAACCGGAAGTATTTGAAACTTCACAACTTTATCGTCCGCCAGAAAATAAACAGTGACATAATCGATTATGGCCCTTTGCCGCATCGATGCTGAATCGTTCATGCCCCGCATCGCGATGCATCGCCGAATCGATTATTGTTGACACCCCTACTCCTAATGCTGTCACAGTGCTGTAGCTCATCCTGGGTCCGCATTTCAGTCAGTAACATTAGATAGTTTTGATAAATATGATGTTTAATGTTGATCTTGTTTTACTGCATCTTACTCGCGTGTGTTTTGATCAGGAGATTCAGTACTCATTCAGAAGATGCATAATAGCGCCCCCTAGTGGCCAACAGTGAAAACATGGAAACCCGGAAATTTCCGTTTTTGGCTGGGAAGCGTTTTCTCACAAATAACTGAAAATGCCGTGTTTGGTGGGGAAAGAGTTAAGGGATGAATTTTTCACCTTACAAATGATTGTCGAAAGCAAACACACTATGAAATGTTCATCATATTTTGTAAAGTGTGATGTGCGTTATTTTTTGAATCAGCACCCCAAATTTAGTTTATTTAATTACTTTATTCAGGAAATATGATTCTGGGTGATGTAACAGGCCTATATATTTTCATGTTCACAGATAATCCATCTTTACATGGTGCTTGCAGCTGTTCCCTGCCCTGTGTTTGCACTATTTTGCTCTTCTAAATGACTGTGTGACAGCTGAATGGTTAATAATCGTCCATTAATTATTCAAACTGGGTCATGTGAATAATTGAACAATGCAGCTACTGAATAAAGACTAACAAACATATTGGAAAAACAGCATTTGCAGCTAAAAGTGACACAAGTAAGACTTGGAATGTGTGTTTATTGTTGGTGGTACAGTATTTAAGTGCATATGTGTCATATGTTTACAGACGAAGGTGGGTGATGAGATGCCATCTGAAAAAATCTGTCCTGGTCGGAGCTGGTCTTTTCATTTTTACCAGCGTCTACATCTATATGCAGAGAGCAGAGTCAGGACACCTCAAGGTAACAGAGTCAAACGTTTATGCTTATAGAATGATTAATCAAATACTAATGCTGCGTCTCAATTCACCTACTGAAAAGTATTCTTCATTCATGAGTGTAGAAGGAAAGTAGACAAACTTTGGGATTATCACTTCATACAGTTGTTTTGCTCTCTGTCACATCCTCCCTTTATCAAAACCTCTTACCGTTGTTCATGCACACATATCCGCCATATTTTGTAGATTGTAGATTGTAGTTCTGAACCAAATGCTCCTCCAAAAGCGCAATTGTGGGCAATATAAGCCGTGGAAATAGCAGACCATTGGGGAACTTTTGACATACACTTTTCAACATACTATGCTTTGGGACAGACTTCTACTGAATTCTAATCTCACATGCTATTTATTATGAACTTTGGGATGCGGGGTAAGACTCAAACAGGTTTGAAATTACACAAGGAGGGAGTGTCTCTATAAGACATCCACTGAATCTTGAACAATTGATTCTGTTGTTTGTCTTTAGATTATCGTCGTTAGGAAAGAGTGACGGTTGAGTGCATGAAGTGTTCCAACTTTGTTTTTTTTTTGGTAAATGCAATTGAACAGGGTGTGAACAGGCTGGAATGCTGCTGTAGATGTGAAGCAGGTAGGATCACACAGCACATGTGGGACAGACACTGCACCGGTCTTGGCAGAGAGAGGAAGAAGCCAGATAAACTCAGATTTCAGGACAGGTTATGACACTATTTTCAACTAGGAACAAAGAAGTAGGAAGTACACAATAGCACATCAAACTGAGCAACGTGGGGGAGAGGACCAAGCGGCAACCTCCCACGATCTCTCTTGAAGCCAATACGGAAGTGACTTAAACTGCAATTCCTCAACAGGCTCCAGTAGGAGCAGAATCTCATTGAGCCCCATGTTAAAATGCTGAACTTTACAGCAGAAAAAAACATGTTACAGCCTGGAACAAATTGTGGTTTTGGCCTATACGGCTAATATTGGCTTTCATGACAACTGTGTGGGGGGTGAATTTTTTTTTATAACTCATTCGTTTACGTGTTATAAAGCCTTAATGTTCTGCATAATTAAAGGGGTACTTCAGCACTGGGAAGATGAATCTGTATTTAAACTGGGTCATCAATGTGGTAGAAATGAGAAATTTGTTTTTGAATTTGGTGCCTTCTAGACTGAGAAAAGACAGAATGTATTTTTGTCTCATATGGATGAAAGACTACAATTCCCAGAATGCTTCGCTGCCCTGTGAGGCCATTCCCAAAGCCACCTACTTGATTACTGTGACACAATCATTTGAATATACTCCAGGGTTTCTACTGATACAAAACCATATGCTAATGGCTGAAGTAACCCTTTAAGGACGTGGCCACTTTGAGTGACAGGTGGATAGCCATTTATCCGCCGTCAAAAGTCATTGCGTCACCTAAGCTCCGCCCACATCCCGCTTTTTTTCTGTTATCAGGGAGTGACACGATGACTCGCTCACAAGATGGCGACGCCCAGCTCAAAACGGCTTATCGGAATCCTATGAGTGACGTCCCGGACACTACGTCCATATTTTTTTACAGTCTATGAAGAGGACGCTGGCGTTGTCTGTTCGCCGCTTCTCCACCCACAAATCATGTTAACTGCACTGTTAGATTTAGATTTTATTTTATTTTATTATGACTGTGACTAGTCAAACAGTCCGAGCTACAAATGGGACTGTAGCTGATTTCTGGCAGCCACAGAGAGGACGTTGTTCGCCGTTCTGTTTTCCACCGCTTCTCTCCTGTTTTTGTTGGAATTGTTGCAGTTGGCTTTGGTTTGAAGGACGTTTGATGTTGTTCGCTGCGGCTGCTCTCTCTTCTGGGTGTCGGCTGCTCACTGGTGGTCTCCCTCGGGCTTGAGCTGCATGGTGGCTGAGGTTGCCGGTTGATTGGCGGCGTTAGCACGGGGCCGGCCTCATCAGCGTCCGGCATGATGTTGAGATGTTCCGCTTCTCGGCTGCGTCGCTGTTCCTTCTTGCATTGCGGCCGTGGAACGGCTTGGACTTCTGCGCCGATCCCGGTGTGTCCACAGAAGTGTCCGGAAAACTTTGTTTGCCTCCTGCATGGTGCTGCAGCGATCCCCTCCATCTGGTCTTCAGCTGCGCTTGTTGTGCCTCGGCGACGTCATCAGGACACCGAATTGGAAATATGTAGCTACAGAGCCTCTAGCGCTGGGAGAAATGTAAAACATGGAGTGGACCACTGTGGAGCTTACAGAGACTTCCACCATCAGCTCTGTTTTCTGTTCAGAAAAGCTTTTAACTGTTATGTGTTGGTTGATTGTTTGTATTATTCTACATTGTTCCTTTGTAAAAAAAAAAAAAATCTTCCCATTGTTGCATAGACAGCAATGTAATTGTTTACACTACGTCAACAGCGTAAGAGTCTGACACAGGCTAGAAGAAAGTGTTGAATAAAGTCAATATATTTGTTTGTTTTTGTGCACAACAAGTATTCTTGTCGCTTCAAAATATTAAGGTTGCACCACTGGAGTCACCTGGACTATTTTAACAATGTCTTCACTACCTTTCTGGTCCTTGAAAGTGTTTTTGCTCTTGGATTTCATCAAAAAGATCTTCATTTATGTTCCAAAGAAAGGTTTTACAGGTTTGGAATGACGTGAGGATGAGTAATTAATGACATAATTTAAATTTTTTAACAAGGAAAAATCTTTTAACAAGGAAAAAAAAGAGAGCGTGGTAATTGGAAACAAGGAGGCAGGACGAGAGTACATGGCCACCACAAAAAAAAAAAAAAAAAAGACAGAGCCATGTGCTCAAGCACAAAACAAAGAAACATTGATCCATGGCAAAACAGACAAAACTCTCAGAGGAGAACCCTGATAATCTGGCTATTTTTTGTTGTTTTGTAAAAAAAATTGAAAATTAGCCCATGATTTACTCACCCTCAAGCCTTCCTTTTTCTTCCCTTTCATCCCTTCTTTTAGAAAAAAACTATCTGAAATGTATTAAATAAAGCTCTTCCAAGTATTAAAATAGCAGTGAAAGGAGGCTTTGATTTTTGAAACCCAAAAAAGTGCATCCATCCATTATAAAAGTAATTCACACGGCTCCATCCGGAGCAAATCCTCCATTCACTGACATTAAAAAGCTTGAAAGAGCTAGGACATTTTTTAATACAACTCCGATTGTATTTGTCTGAAAGAATAAGGGATGAAACGGAAGAAAAAAGATGGCTTGAGGGTGAGCAAATCATGGACTAATTTTCATTTTTGGGTGAACTATCCCCTTAAAGAGCACTTTTTGGAATTTTTAGTGTGAACACACACACAATTTATGCTACAAAACGACAAAGAATATTGCACAAGTACGTGAATTGGGACACACTATTGCACACCACAAGTCGAGCTTGCAGTTCAATTTCCTTCCATTACAGGTCAGGCTTGTTTCCTGTACATTTGAGTCATAGCCTCTCTTGAGGCATCTCCCAAAACAAAAGGTTGCCTATGTATATATATTTGAAAGCATTGTGATATGCTGAAGGCCAGTTTAACAACCCAGAGTATCACATTGGAATCAAGCATATTGTGACCCCCCAAAAAAATATATACGTTTTAGATCCACGAGAGCAGCCACAAGTGGAGACTGTAAAGTTCCGTTTTGTAGAACATCGTTTGCTCAGTTTTTTTCTGTGAAAGGAGCTATCCAATATCCTGCTGAGATAAAGACTCTTACTAAACTGTCTACTTTTAAAAAAACGGACAAAATCCTGGCACTGTCAGCAACGACCATGTGTGAAATCATTTTTTTTTTTTTTTACATTCTTTTGACCTTTTTTGTATTCAATGTATTGTTTCTTTTTTTTTAAATTTACATTTATTGTAATATCTTGATACAAAAAGCCCTTCTAGAGACTCGAATTAGCCTTTGGCTATAAACACTATGATGCTGGCATGGCATTGTTTAAAGATAATCTATGTTTACTGTATCTGCCCCTATTAAATAAAAAAGAAAAAAAAAAAGAAAAAAAAAAAAGTTTGGGAACCAGACAGTTGACGAGCCCCTTTGACTTAATACAATTGAAGCCAATGGGACTCATCAACTGTCTGTTCTTCAAAAACTGTTCTTCAAAATATCTTATTTTGCGTTCAACAGAAGAAAGAAACCCATACCCGTCATCTGTCTGGTTCCCAACATTCATATTTTTTTTTGCTACAGGATTCACCAACATGGACGTGGGATAAAGAGACTTGGGTTGAAGATCTCAAGAGCCATTACCTGCATTTCAATGTTTCCATTAAAGTTCTGGCAGGATACCTCCAGCAGTCCAAGAGTGAGTTTTATTATTATCCATTATTTCTTTCGTTGTTATTATTTAACTAGAATACGCTTAAAAGTATCCTTATATTTATGTAGAATGTTAATTTTTATACAGTGAAAATGCAGCCATTCACACAAAACATCTGCAATGTTTAAACTGAAGATTAATGTGCATATGAGCCAGGCGGTGTCATATGTCTGTCTTGTCTGGTTTAGCACATGTGGGCTGCGTTCAGTGCTGACAAAACGTTTTTTTAAATGGAAACGGTGCTGAGTTGAACGCCCTATTCTGATGACACAGGAGTTGCAACTATGGCAGCTGAGAAGGCCATTCTTTGTGCTCTTTTTGAAGAATTTTCAGAGCCTGATGAAATCGATATAAATGCATGTTTAATTCCACAAAATACACTTGATGTTACAGTCACTGCCCTTGCCGTCCAGAATAAAAAAGAAACATCCCAATGGAGTGAAGGGATTTGTGGAAACTGTAGTTCCTAATTATTGTGATCCAACATTTGCCTCACATTTCAGGATGAAAAAACAAACATTTCAGGTGAAGGATAATCCACTTCTTACCTGTGAGATTGTGTTATGATCCATATGGCCTTATTTTTATTGTGAATATTAGGCGTATTATTATTTACTGATCACTTTGATATTGTAATATTTACCATTATGTAATCAGAGGAGTATATAAAAATTTAGGACAGTATCACAATACAATAGATATAAATATAAATATCTTTGTAATAATTATAATAAATAATTATATCATAATATATAAATATGTATAGTATATTTATGTTAGCACATCTTCCTAAGGAAAGGATATGGGCCAGAAGACATTGCAATTACTAAATGATATTTAAACTATAAAACTCTAAAGACAATCATGTCTTCTAATATCTTCAATTGTTGCATAAACCGAGCTGCGGCGGACACATTTATAAACAACTTTACTTGGACCCTTTGTGCGAGCTTCTCTTTAACACTGCGTGGTTTAGATACATGTTGCTGCTGATTGGGCTGACATATTTGACACACCCACCAAACGAGAGAAAACGCATCTCAAACCCATTGCACACCGTTGACAGGAAACATGACGTTCAACCGGAAACCGTAGCAA
Organism: Pseudorasbora parva; assembly: GCF_024679245.1. Classification (NCBI taxonomy): domain Eukaryota; kingdom Metazoa; phylum Chordata; class Actinopteri; order Cypriniformes; family Gobionidae; genus Pseudorasbora; species Pseudorasbora parva. The sequence continues at coordinate 38,088,135 of NC_090177.1, forward strand.
AACGCTGCGCACCGGTTTGAGCGTTGAACAGGGGTGCCAGGGGTGTTTTGGTTTAATTCTGTCATGTGCGTTCCCGTCTTCAGTCTTTGACCCTGCCCCTCTTGTTATCTGATTATTGATTCAATTGTCTCACCTGTTGTTCCCCATTATATGCCTTTTTTGTCTCCTATTTAATCTCCCTGTATATTCAGTTTTGTTATTGTGGTACATTTTGTTTGTTTTTTTGTGTTTAATAAAGACTCATTTCTTTGCACTTGAGTCCTGGCTCCCTTTTCATTTGAACCAAACCCAGATGTCTTCCTTTGTTGCTCCAGTTCTTAAAATAACGCTTTAAGCTCCATTCCGGACACTAATTTCTGGATTGTTTTTGACTGCATCCTGTGGGGATGTTTCTTGGGTAACACTTTATATTGATGTTCTCTTTTTGAACATTCTGTTGACTATAAGTAACTTTGCAACTACATGCCAGATAACTTAGTATTAATAGACTGTCTGCTCTATATCGGACTCTTTTTTTATAGTGATGTTCTATAACAGATATTCTACTGACTATAAGGAACTACGCAAGAACATGTCAACTTATTCTAACCCTAACCCTACTAGTCAACTAATACTACCGACTAATACTACCAATAACACTCTGAGAGTTAGTAGACATGTAGGTGCAACATTACTTATAGTCAGAATGTGTTAAAGGGACCATCCAAATAAAATGAAACCAAGTTTTGTTCACCAGTAAAAAGGTTGTACTGTATTTAAAATAAGCAATTTCCAAGAGAATCTTGAAATAACATTATATACACTACCGTTTTTGTTGTATGAATATCTGAACAGTCAATATATCAAAAGAATGAGAGTCTCTGCTTTTTTATCAACACTTGAATGTGGGTAAGTTTCATTTAAAAAGCAAAATTTTAAATAAACAGCTAAGAAAGTCATGTTTTTGCTGTAGACTTTGTCTGGATCTGATTGAGAACGACATGGATTGAGTATATTTAGTCTGTCAACACCCCCAAAAGCTTCACAGTCCTATAGCTAGTCCTAGGGTGCTTCCCAATTTTTATTTGTGCATCCTCGTTTCCTTTCCTAGCTTCCTTTCCTCGTGCCTTAGCTCCACCCCTTCAGGAAAAGACACGAGGACCGAGGAATTTAATCAAGTGAAATTATCGCTCCCATTAACATCACTTCAAAGCGTCGTCAATGATGACTGCACCGCTGGATTTAGTCGGGATTCTTGAACATTAGAGATAACTATTTATATTGTAAGCTTCAACCTCCACAAAATACCACATTTGTCCATATTTTAGTTAACACCGGTTCCAGGGGTAGTCGAAAACACATTTGACGCGATTGCTTTCTCAGTGAAGATGCTTGGTTGAATGTGTTCAAACAACCTCAAAAGAAGAGCCATACCTACTCTCTGCCTACTGACTTAATGCATAAACATTATGGGTTGTGGCTGGCCAGACGGGATTTGACCTTTGTCGGCTGGAGACCAAAGTTTGGTTTGAGGAGGAAAAATCTACCAAGCACAATGTTCTCTCAGCATTTCTGATTTATAACACACACTAAGTTTGGCTGGTTTTGCGGCTTTCAGAGCAGAAACGAAAGCTGACGTGGTTGCATTTAAATATAAATTGCGTGAGCTTATTTTGCCCATTAGATTGAAAGATCTGAAAAAGCCCATACGTTTACCCGCCCATAGACCCTCCCCTCAAAGAAATCAGGAGAGTAATCGTTGAAAGTGGACAAAAGAGACGGATTAAAACACCAGGAGTAAACGCGAATGTGTCTGATCTAATAAAATGCATCTTAACACCAGGTGTAAACAGAGCCATTGATGATCATGTTCGTTCACATGTGGGTCTATCGCAATGCTTCTATCGCTTGTTTCTTCTTCGCCTGTGTTTTGATCTGGAGATTCTGTACTAGGGCTGTCAACGAATATTCTAAATTCGAATATATTCGAATAGTAAAAAAAAAGAATTTTGGTGAAAATTAATATTCAAATAATAATAAATAAAAAAAATTGGGGAAAAAAGCTTGCGGTAGTAGAGGAGTGGCTGTCTGCTTTGCGAGTGCGCCTGATGGTTCAAGGACAGGTCACATGAGTCACACTGTCAGGCACTGCTTCTTGCAGGAAAGATGGCAGAAAGTGCAGAGCCCAAATTGCCCGCAGCAGAGAAAGTGATTTTAACCCCCCAAAATCTAAAAAGCAATGTCTGGAAGTACTTTGGATTTTGGTAGGTACGAGGTAAAATTGTTGAGCCACGAGAGTTGTATGCAAGCTACAGTTAAGGAAAAGTTCCATGTTTACCACAGCAGAGCTCGCTCGGAGCGTTCAATATGACGTAAAACAATAATATTTCAATAATATTATTCAATAAAATTATATATTTATTTCAATCACTGAGTCGTGACCTTAAATTGCTTGAACTAAACTCTTGATCAGCCCTCAAAATGCATTTGTTCATTTAAACCGTTATGCGTAGGGAGCGTGAAGCACACCGGACGGCCACATTATCCGCCTGTTTCTCCAGCAACCAATGGGTACTGAACTACTTACACTTTCCGGTATTGTGTTTCCTGTTCAGTGGCTATACTAGCGCTGACCATGATATCGACAGAGAAGGCAACATTACGTTGATTAGAATAAGTTTTGCTTAAATGTTGTTAACATGAGCTCAGGTTCAACTTGTGCCTTTGATGGTTGCCATAACAATTTAAGATTTTGTCCGAAACGTCTTGCTTAAAGGGGGTCTTACACCGGACGCGCACATTATATAGGCGCAACTCGCGAGCTCAATTTTGAACCGACTTCAGGTTTTTTCTTTTTTATTCAAAATATTCACAAACTTGTTACCTATGTCATATATAGTAGTAACTTATATAATGTGTGTCTGATATGAATAAAACACAGTCAAATTATAACTGTTTGAAAGGATTGTTATTGCCACTTCCATAGACATCAGCGTGTTTTTGCTGCTACGTATGTGCATTTAAATGTCTGAAACCTAAAATAAACATGATGTGGTGAAAACACTGAATAGTTGTGATATGTGACGAGCGCTGAGCGCGTCTGTCTCTGGCTCAGCACCAGCCAAAGTGTTAAAGCACGTTTGATGGCACCAAAATGAGGAACCGAGATATTTGAACACACGGCAGCACTCGCATGGATTGAACAAAGTTTACAAAGAGAGACTGTTTTGAGGGTGAGGGCGAGAGAGAGTGAGGTCTGTGGTCTTGGCCATTAGGTGGTTTACTTGTTTTTGTGTAGGTAATACGTTGTCAAATATGTTTAAACTTAAATAGATTATCTATACAAGTAGTTATGTCTCTTTGTGTTAATTTGTCCGGTTATTGACGTAATATGCATTATTGACAAAATGCGCAACCAGATGTTCGAATAGTTTGAATATTCATGTTTTTTTAGAGGGATTTTGACAGCCCTGTTTTGTACTCATATAACAGTGAAAACATGGATTGCTGGAAAATTCTGTCAATGGTAGGGAAAGTTTTAAACATTTGTGAACTTAATGAATCCCTGCAGCAACTAACTTTGTAGTCGCATCCTTGTGGTTTAATCCTTTACTAGAGTACCTTACGGTGGGCCTCTCGTCTGTGAAGAGGGAAAAGGGCAGTTATCTGCAGGACACTCTTCAGTCAATCTTCACCAAGTCCTCAGAGGAAGAGCTGGATCGAATGGTGGTCGTCGTCCTTCTCGCTGACTTTGATGCGAGCTGGATCCGGGAGAGCTTACAGAAAATTACAGATGAATTCCCCCGGCAGCTGTCGAAGGGTCAACTGCTGGTTATCCACGTCAACGAAGAAAACTATCCCCCCCTTTCAGGACTGAAGAGGAACTTCAATGACGCTCCCGACCGCGTGTCCTTCCGTTCGAAGCAAAACGTGGACTACTCCTATTTGCTCCATTTTAGCAGTAACCTTTCCCAATACTATATCATGCTGGAGGATGACGTGAGCTGTTCGAAGAACTTTCTCTCCAGTATGCATGAGCACATCCGTTCGATGCCCGACTCGAAGTGGGTCACACTGGAATTCTCCAAGTTGGGCTACATTGGCAAACTCTACCAGTCCAAAGATCTGCCCATTCTGTCCCGTTTCCTTTATAATTTCTACCAAGAGATGCCCTGCGACTTCCTGCTGTCACATTTCCACAGATTGTTGATGCAGGATAAAGTCATACGTTTCCGCCCATCTCTGTTTCAGCACATGGGCACTTACTCGTCATTTAGGGGGAATTACAATCATCTAAAGGATGAGGACTTTGTTGAAGAAGTCGCTGATAACCCTCCAGCAGACATTCGCACAAACATTGAAACTTTTAAGACCAATATAGCCGAAAAGGCTTACAGTCAGGATTTAGACTACTTCTGGGGTGTGGCCCCTATTGACTCTGAAAAATACTTTTTAGTGGTCTTTCATGAACCGGTTCTCATCTCCCGTGTCCAAATACGAACAGGATTAGATGAAAAAGATGAACTGGTCTCTGCTGATGTGGAACTTGGAAAAACTCTGGAGAAAACGGAGTCGACGATGGATTGCTCGGGATTTCACACACTAGGCTCTCTTCAGAGCGGCCAGTTTAATGAACCAGATGTCCAGAAGAGTGTGCCCGCAGCCGTGGCATGTTTACGAATTCGAGTCACAGCGTCGCAGCCTAACTGGGTTATCATAAACAAGATCCAGGTCTGGACTGTTAAAGCTGTTATACTTTGAGAAATATTTCTAAAGCTGTGCTGCAGCAGAAACAAATTCCCTGTCATCGTTGACGAAGATTTGAATCTTTAAAATAGATTGACTGCCTTTGAGGATCAGGATTGTTATTATAAATGAAACTAAAACCATAAAAACTTCTTTTTTTTTGTAGTAAAACAAATGTTAACTGAAAAAGGATAAGATTTTATTTCAGTTAGTTGCCAACATATCTCATTGTTTTTAGTAACTTGATTTACTAAAAAAAAAGTCAAACAAAAACAAAAATAAATTACTAAAACTAACTGAAATTAAAAAATGAAATTTAAAAATATAAACAAAATAAAATTTAAAATGATATGAGTAAAACTATAATAATTGTCTCTATACAGCACAAAATAGGTGTATTTCAAGTAAAATAATGGAATGGGAAAACCAAAATTTGAGAACATTGACTTTATATTAAGTTTATTTTTCTTATTTTGTTGTTTCTTTTCAATTAATTTGAACTTTGAAATGACCAAGTTCCATTTATTTTAACGTAAATAGTTTAAACTTGAAATTAACTTTTCTTAAAAAAAAAAAAAAAAAAAAAAAAAAAAGATTTTTTTGATAACTTTTTGCAAGGTTTCCCAAGATTAAATACATTTATTTTCATGGAAATAAGGTTAAAGTAACTGGTTAAAGTTACACTTTTTTTTATTTTTTTTATTTTGTCTAAAGTATTCGAACGTAATAAGAATTTAGCCTGTGGTCAATATTCTGCCTTAAGTATAATGGACTTGGACCCTTAAAAAGTAAGAGGTTACAAAATGTTAAAATTTGAAAATAAGTGCCTTATCTTCAATTAATATTAATAAATATCAAAATAAGAAGTTTCACGTCAGAGAGAGGGCATAGTTGAGTGAGGAAAAAGAGGTTACATTTACAAACCTTTATTTAAAAAGGTGAATGTTTTGTAAGGATCATACCGCCCCCTAGGTGAAATGGCCTTAAAATACATTTTGAAATACTAGTTTCATGGCTTTAAACATTGGTGAGGAAAAAGTGTAGATACTAGTTTACATTCAACACACACACATACACACACATGTTGTGTTTCCATGTTTTATAGGTACTTTCCATAGACATAATTTTATACTGTACAAATTTTGTCCACTTTACCCTGGCCCTAGCCTTAAACCTGTCATATATCTGTTTTGCATATGAGTGTTCTTTGTTGTTTTTTTTGTTCGAATCTTGCCTATATGAAAGCCAAATAAACACGTTTCCTGTTTCAACTCGAATCAAAATTTCATGTCCATTTAAGTGCTCATTTGTAGTAAGTGGCTTCAGAGGCAGGATAACTCTGGTACTCTACATTGCATTATGGGTCTAATTTGAAGAAATGATCTGCTAACTGTATGTGTGGTGTTTAAGTGTGGTTTTTCATTGAATATTTTATATACTGAATCAAATATGTGAAAATATCTGCGGCCAATTGTGAAGACGCATCTATTTTACATTTTTATTATTTCAGTATTTGAAACTGCAGGATCACCCCTTTTTTAAATCCTAAAACTTTCTGTTTATTTTCAATTTTAATTTTAATTTAATTTTATTTTTTATGACAGTGTTCTCTGACTTTTAGAGCCCACTGTAGCTACAGTGTATACAGTGGGTACGGAAAGTGTTCAGACCCCCTCACATTTTTCACTCTTTGTTATATTGCAGCCATTTGCTCAAATCATTTAAGTACATTTCTTTCTCATTAATGTACACACAGCACCCCATATTGACAGAGAAACACAGAATTGTTGCCATTTTTGCTGATTTGTTAAAAAAGAAAAACTGATATATCACATGGTCCTAAGTATTCAGAGCCTTTGCTGTGACACTCATATATTTAACTCATGTGCTGTCCACTTCTTCTGATCATCCTTGAGATGGTTCTACACCTTCATTTGAGTCCAGCTGTGTTTGATTATACTGATTGGACTTGATTAGGAAAGCCACACACCTGTCTATATAAGACCTTACAGCTCACAGTGCATGTCAGAGCAAACGAGAATCATGAGGTCAAAGGAACTGCCTGAAGAGCTCAGAGACAGAACTGTGGCAATGCACAGATCTGGCCAAGGTTACAAAAGAAATCTGCTGCACTTAAGGTTCCTAAAAGCACAGTGGCCTCCATAATCCTTAAAGTGCACACACTGAGACGATAGAGGAATGTATCAACTCTTTTTAGTTAAGGGAATAACAGTTTAATATGAAAAAGTGGTATCCATTTAAATGGAAGACATTTGGGATAACCAGAACCCTTCCTAGAGCTGGCCATCTGGCCAAACTGAGCTATCGGGGGAGAAGAGCCTTGGTGAGAGAGGTAAAGAAGAACCCAAAGATCACTGTGGCTGAGCTCCAGAGATGCAGACGGGAGATGGGAGAAAGTTGTAGAAAGTCAAACATCACTGCAGCCCTCCACCAGTCGGGGCTTTATGGCAGAGTGGCCCGACGGATCCCTCTCCTCAGTGCAAGACAGAGTCCTGCACGGGTCCATTTTTGGAGAACCGCCCCCGCCCGTACCCGCAAGGTTTAGCACCAGATCCGACCCGTGACCCGTGAAAATATCAAAATTAAATCCGCACTCGCCCAGACCCGTTAATATTTGGCCTGTTACACGACCCGTGCCCGCGAAAAATCACACGCTAAAACATTCAAATTAAACCTGCACCTCTCTCAACATCAACAGCGTCATGAATGGGCTAATGAAACAGCCTGTGCCTTTAAAGACTCATTGTCAACAATTTCATATAGCTACTCCACTCACCAACTTTACTTTTACTCCATCCATTACTCCTGCAAGAGGCATCAACAAAAGTTTCAATGTCGCAGTGGTGGTGACGTGATGGGTCGAATGGGTCAATCGTTGTTGCGTGTATGTGTAATGGTAATTTGGAAATGTGTAATGGTAACTCTCTCTCTCTCTCTCTCTCTCTCTCTCTCTCTCTCTCTCTCTCTCTCTCTCTCTCTCGTTCACTTTGCCACAGAAATATTGCACATATTTTTCATCCGCCCATCCGCGCTACTACCCGCCCGCACAGAGTTAATTATCCGCCCGCATCCCCGCCCGTGTGGCGTGCGTATGGTACGCGGTTTTTCGCGTGCATATGATACGCACTTTATGGCGTGCATATGACACGCTCTTGGGTAGGTTTAGGGTGGTGGGGTGGGGGGTTCGTATGTATAATACGCCATAAAGTGCGTATCATATGCACGCGAAAAACCGCGTACCATAAGCACGCCAAAACTCATTTTGGCGTATACATTCCAGGAGATTGCAAAGACGTTGCAGGACTCTGGTGCAAGACACATACACTTTGGCTAAAAAAAACACAGGAAAGACTCCAAGATGGTGAGAAATAAGATTATCTGGTCTGATGAAACCAAGATATAACTTTTTGGCCTTAATTCTAAGCGTAATGTGTGGAGAAAACCAGGCACTGCTTATCTCCTGTCCAATACAGTCCCAACAGTGAAGCATGGGGGTGGCAGCAGCATCATGCTCTGGGGGTGTTTTTCAGGACGACTGGTTGCAATCGAGGAAAAGATACCTGGGGCCAAGTACAGGGATATCTTGGATGAAAACCTTCTCCAAAATGCTCAAGACCTCAGATTGGGCCAAAGGTTCACCTTCCAACAAGACAATGACCCTAAGCACACAGCTAAAATAATGAAGAAGTCGCTTCAAAACAACTCCGTGACTGTTCTTAAATTGCCCAGCTATAGCCCCCGACTTAAACCCAATTGAGCATCTCTGGAGAGACCTGAAAAAGGCTGTCCACCATCGTTTACCAGCCAACCTGACAGAACTGGAGAGGATCTGCAGGAGGAATGGCAGAGGATCCCCAAATCCAGGTGTGAAAAACTTGTCACATCTTTCCCAAAAAGACTCATGGCTGTATTAGATCAAAAGGTTGCTTCTACTAAATTCTGAGCAAAAGGTCTGAATAATTAGGACCATGTAAAATTCAAGTTTTTCTTTTTTAATAAATCTGCAAAAATGTCAGCAATTCTGTGTTTTTCTCTCAATATGGGTTGCTGTGTGTACATTAATGAGAAAAAATGAACTTAAATGATTTTCGCAAATGGCTGCAATATAACAAAGAGTGAAAAATGTAAGTAGGATATATATATATATATATATATATATATATATATATATATATATATATATATATATAGTTGAAGTGTACTATAAATACTAGGTAAATAAATCTGCACACACGACCTCTGAACTTGACTGAAACGCGCTCCGCTCTCAGCTATCCCTCAGAAGATATGGCTGAGTATACATCACAAAAAATAGGGATGGGTCATTTATCTTTGTGACCTAGTTTGTCCTGGAGCAACCAATGTGTATCACGTTGCCCTCTAGCGTTAACTTCCATGTCCCACGTTCAACGTGACCAGGTCGACTAGCTGGCAAGAGACTTTGAATGTAACAGATTGCACAACCATATATTGTCTTCCTGGAATCCTCTGTGCGCCACAGAGAATCTTTTGATTATAAAGGGCTCAAATATCATCCTAATTATATAAACTCTTCTAACCCCGACGGTGTGATTATTGAGGCTGGCAGTGCACTAAACATAGACTGATTGAGTTACAGTCACCTGGAGTCAATGATGTGGTCAAGCCAAACACACACCTCACCCCATGCTCATGCTTTTTACTCCTGCGTTCTGTCATGTTTCATTTCTCATTTTACCTTAACATGTGAATTGAGTGTATCCCTTTTTTACCATATACTTTTGAAGGTTTCTTTGCAGGTAGGTCAACAATGTTTATTAAAAGACATTTTTAACAGAGCTGTGTGGATTTAAGGGACTAAACTTCATTTGGGATTTGTAATTATAATTTCCAAAACAAAAAAGGGTTATAATAGTAGTATATGCCTTAACCTTCATTTGCTATCATATTTTCTTATTCTGATTTACTGCCTGTTTTGTACACTGTGTACTGTTTAAAAGGCTAGATCAGGTAAAAACAGTTCTTTATATTAACAATTGCTATTTTTATAGCAATCAATATATTTAAACCTAATATTTTACCTTGGGTTTTAAAATATTTTCCTCTGGCCTAATTCAATCTAGCTGTTTTTTCCCCATAAAGAAGACATTTTAAGGCTGTTAAAATGTATGGTATGCAATTGAAGCTTTTGAGAATTGTATTTATTCTAATTGAGAATTACATCACAATGTGTATTTTATACCTATTACATATTTGAATTTGTGTAATTAAAAAGAACATGTAAGCTGCTCAAAAATGTGTATCTATCTTGAATCTTGAATTCATCGTTATTATTCACCTGTATCTGACCCATATATATATATATATATATATATATATATATATATATATATATATATATATATATATATATATATATATATATATATATATATATATATATATATATGTGTGTGTGTGTGTGTGTGTGTGTGTGTGTGTAATTTGGGTTTTATCAGTCTGATCTTTGACCGATTGACATGTTTCCTTTCAGGTGTCATGATGAATTATGTGGGCGTCTATCTATCTATCTATCTATCTATCTATCTATCTATCTATCTATCTATCTATCTATCTATCTATCTATCTATCTATCTATCTATCTATCTGTCTATCAAATATAATAAATCATCCTGACACACTCACAAAACAGGGTCAAATCAGGTATAAATTGCAGTTTCTTATTTATTTTGAGCAATTAATAATATTAATTATAATAATATTTTACCACAATATGTATAAAAATAATGTACCAGAAAAATTATAATATTAGGCTACTTGATTTTATAGTTTTTCTCTGACCTAATTCAAACTAGCCTAAAAGCGCATTCGTGTGGTTTCAATCATCCTAAATTCACATTTGAGAATAATGTCAATTAACACAATGTTTAACAGTTCTATACATCCAGAAATACTGTAAAAAGTGACGTGCAAACTAGTTTTTTTTATGGTAGGCTAAGCTAATGTAGTCAGGTTTATTCTGTCATAAAATATATATATATATTTTTAATAAACCCAGTTTATTCAAATATTTATCTGTTAATCATGTAACATGTCTTTGTGATATTTAACGTTTTACCATCTCCGTTTGAATGTGAAAATAACCTTTTGTTCTTGTTGTTGTTGAGACTAAGTTTTGAGACGTACAGCGCGCGCTGTTGCTATAGCTGCACCCAGTTTGGACCAAGGGGGTAATCTAGCGCTCGGAAAGCGTTCCACCCCTAGGGGCTGCCATTGCTAACCAAACCATCACCTGCTGTTAGCATCCCATTGACTCCCATTCATTTTTGAGTCACTTTGACAGTGAATAACTTTGCATCTGAGACGTTTAAAGACTCCATTTGTCCATTGTTTATTTCTAAAGAAACACGACAATGTATAAAAGGCTCCATTACCTTGTATCTTACACTATCGCCCCGCAGAAGCTGTTTTTGTAAAAATAGGCTAATGATTGCGTCATAACCAACGCGACCCTGTCGCACAGTTGAGAAATTACCGTATAGACCTGAGGAGACGCTCGCAGGCAATCTTTTACTGTCTATGAGACAGTCGGGGGGACGTGGAGACATGTCCTGGAGACTAGTCTGATAAAGTCAAGGGGGAAGAATGGGGAGAAGCCCATAGTGAGCCAAAAGCAGCGGGAGAAAATATTTAAACAACGTGATTCAGATTTCGCTTTCCACATCTACTAGAAGACTCACAGCTGTCAGACAGGAGGCTCACGTCACATCTACGTCGTCAAGCTTAGTCTGAGCCTGCGCAGTTCGCTCAGCCATCAGGAAGTGAGTGCCCCTAGGTTGACTTCATTCTTTCGCCGTTGGCGTCAATGGGAACCCTCCGTCCATTTCTTTTACTGTCTATGGTTTGGACGCATGCTGAAGCAGACACAGCGGGCGCGGCGGAGAGCGGACTCAGCGGAGCTTTAGTGGGGATTAGACGCGGAAAACACTGTCCAGGTGAGCGACGGAACACGTGAAACATGGCCGCTGTCTCTGCACAGCCCACTGATCTATATAGATAATATATAGATCAGTGGCACAGCCCCATTAACCCAGCAGAAGTGGGACATGGCAGGAAATGCAACACGACGGCAAAGACCATCAGTTCGATACAGACAGAAAACTGTAATGCACAGGTAGTTCTAGTCAGTTTATCACCGCTCTATATCAATGCGCTGTTCTTGTTGCACACATACACATAAACATAGGCTAACATAAACATTCAGGAGCACAGAAACTTGTCAACGCGGCCCTGCAGCTGTTAGTAGCCTAGTAAACATAGCTTCATACTGAATTGCTACATTATATTTCTCAGCAACAAAGGGGGTTACATCGCTGGTTTTGAAGTAAACACAGCTTCTTCGAGAAAGACACTGAACAGACACAAGTATTTCATAAGATAGTTACTCACATTACTTTATCTCTGATTCTTCTTTGCGCTAGGTAGTTCTTTGACTCCACACCATGCATTAAATTGGTTTAATGCACAGCTAGCCGTGGATTATCCATTACATTTTACCACATATGACACTTTTTTAAGTTAACTGACAAAATATATTTTTTCTGTTTAAAAAAATTAATAATTGTATTTAGAAATATTTATTTTCCATATTCTTTATCATTTTACTAGGCCTAAATATTACTTATTCCATATATATAATTTGCATGAAAATGATTTAATTAGAGTAATTATTACAATCTATCTATCTATCTATCTATCTATCTATCTATCTATCTATCTATCTATCTATCTATCTATCTATCTATCTATCTATCTATCTATCTATCTATCTATCTATCTATCTATCTATCTACACACCCACCCACCCATACATCCATCCATGGGTACATATATATATATATATATATATATATATATATATATATATATATATATATATATATATATATATATATATATATATATACCATGCAACATGCAATGTTGATGTTTATATCTATGGGGATATTTTCATAAATATGTTTATATCGGATATTTTCTGTCATTCATAGCTTAGAAATATCTAATTTGATATTCACATGAATCATGATATATAAAGGGAGATTTTTAAACAGATTTTTATGTGAAATTTGCTGAAATGATCACCAGTATATCTTATCAAATTGTTAAGATTTATTATTGATAAATGAAGTCAAGTCATGTTGCTTCATAAATGGGGACACCTGAAATACAATGCGAGATGTTTACCTTGAAGCGAAGCATAATTAGCAATTCCACCGAACACTTGAACACTGTTACATCAGGAGATGTTGGAGCGGGGCTGTGCGTGTCACGTTGATTCAACCTGGATCTGGATCAACCTGAAGACCCTCCCTCCCCGCAGAGCCAGATAAGAGGCACACACAACATTTGGGATTAGTGTGAGTCTAAAAGCAAGCGAGGACATTTGTGTGAAAGGAGGACTTTAAGTCTTAATAGTTGCAGGATTTTAAACAGTTCTGATCAGAGCATTAGCCTGGTTTTGGAGTTGCTGGATGAAGATGAGGATGTTGTTTTTCTGCAGTCTGCTTTTCCTGATGGGAGATTTTCTCCTGGCCTGCTCTCTGAAGAACTACACGCTGTACGTGGAGATGCACGAGTGTGGTCACTGCATGGCCATCAACACCACCATGTGCAGCGGAATGTGCTTCACGCAGGTACGGGCTCTACGCTTTAACACACACACTCATGGAGATGTGCGAGAGAAGCCGACCAATTCAATACCAGAGATAAGCTGCTTTCATGACAAATTAGGTGTCAAAATATTAATAGATTATTATTATTTTATAACATAAAGTATTGGTAACACTTTACAATAAGGTCTCATTTGTTAATGTACGAACTAACAATGAGCAATACATTTGTTACAGTATTAATCTTTGTTTATGTTGGTTGATAAAACAGTTGTTCACAGTGCATTCACTAATGTTAACAAATTCAACTTTTGATTTGAATAATGTATTAGTTGAAACTAGATTAATAAATGCTGTAGACGTGTTATTCATTCAACTAAAGTTAACTAATGAAACCATTTTGTAAAGTTACCAAATATATATGATATTATAGAATATCATTTTAGTTCTGTCTTTTTTGTACACTGTAAAAAATTATTTTAAAAAAAGTTACCTGGTTGCCTTAAAATTTTGAGTTCATTGAAATTAAAATTTGGAGTTAACACAATGAACATTTTTTGAGATTCGACAACCTTTATTAAAATATTATTAAAAGATTTCTTAGGCACATTGGGTAATTGTGTGTGTTTTATTTCTGATGATGCAGTTAAACATGCCAAATAGTGCTATTTTCATGATTTATCAAATTGTTTTATGTGGTTCAGATACAAAAATATTTAGAGTTTCTATTTATTAAACAAATTTCCTTCATTGTATCAACTCAAAGTTTTAATTTCAATAAACTCAAAATTTTAAGGCAACCAGGTTACTTACTTTTTTAAGTTAAACCAACAAAAAAAACATTTTTTTTTTTTTTACAGTGTATGCAGTGTGTGTGTAAGATAGATGATTACTGTTTATTAATAGTTAGTAAGGTAGTTAAGTTTGGGTATTGGTAGGATTATGGAGGTAAAATATGGTCATGCAGAATAAGGCATTAATATGTGCTTTATTAACAGCCAATGTCCTAGTGATATGCATGCTAACTGCAAAAAATTATATGATCAATAAGTTACGTCAACATATGTTTTTACTTTGCTTTAACTCATCAAAATAAGTTACGTTACACAACTAATTTTTAAAAGTCAGTTTAATGTAATTTAACTTAAATTGACTCATAAGTACTTTATACGTTATGACAACATATGTTTTTACTTTGCTTTAACTCATCAAAATAAGTTAAGCAGTTTTCAACTTTTTGTCATTTGTATCAACTCATTTTTCTAAGTCAGTTTAATGTAATTTAAGTTGAAATGACTTGAACATCCAAGTTGATTGTACTTAAAAAGTTAAGGCTGCAACGTTTATTTTTCACGGTTAGATTGGGACCCTAAAGTAAAGTGTTACTAAATAATATTCATAAGTGACTTGTTTCGGCATCATAACACACACAGCCTTCATTACGTGAAATTTTAATAAGAGGAACAATTGTCTTTCATTAGCCTGTTATATTTGTACATGTTGCTTGTGACTCAAATGTGTCAGTGCGCTGCCTGAATCAAACTCTCTGCAGGCTCACAAATAACACGTGAAGCAAGATAATAATGTCACACGTATTCTGTATGTGACAGGACACGAACGTGAGAGGATTTGTGGGCAAGCGTTTCCTGATTCAGAAAGGATGTATGCATCGTTCTGTGGTCTATCGTTCTGCCAGGATGACCGGCTGTCCCGTTCACATCGACCCAGTCTTCTTTTACCCGGTGGCACACCGGTGCCGCTGCACCAAATGCAACACCGCCAAGAACGAGTGCGTCTACAAGCCAAGTCACACTCCCAGCAAATGCCCCGAGCACCTGCGTGCAGTCTGAGGATAAAGCATTAGGATCTTCCCTCCTCACCATATGATTTTCTTCTGATAACCTTGTTTTATTAGAGTGTTTTTGAATTCAGGGATAAACTATAAATATATAAATGTCATCTATGATGTCTTGGTGAATGTTGCAGGCAGCAGAAGGTCTTTGTTCTGGTTCTGCATCTTTTTCACTATAAATTTCTGCATTAATCACTCAAGTTTCATTTACTGTGACTCCTAGGCCTGGTTTCACAGATAGGGCTTAGATTAAGCCAGGATTAGCCTCAGTTCAATTAGGACATTTAAGTAGCTTTTATAAACATGCCATAGAAAAAAAAACATTACTGGTGTGCATCTTGAGAGGAAACAATGGCACTGATGTATTTTAAAATGTGTTAACACAGCTCAAACATGCAATTTAGTCTGGAACTACATTAAGCCTTTTCTGTGAAACTGGCGGCTAATATCATTCACTACTTCTTTTTCATTTTCTTTTTATACAAGCAAAGGCTTCCTTTTTTTCCAGAGCACCAAAATATATATTTAACAAAAATAATACATCTCCACAATATCCTTGATCTGTTATGTATATGAGAGGGGTTTGCATAGTACATATTCATTTTACAGGTTATTATGAAATCAGAAAAGTATATAAATAATGTTGTAAAAAACGAAAAAGAATCAAATGATAACATTTTGTCTGATATTATCATATTATGAAAATTGCAAATGTAGTATTTGTGTGATGTTTGGTTTTAGAATCAATGTAACTATCCCCATCACTTCTGACAGACTTTCATTCAGTTGGCTATATTTGTAACAGAACATATAATAATAATAATAATAATAATAACATTTTAAAAATCTAATTAAATGTATGGTCATAATATAGTATCAAATGAAGGTTATTTTGTTGTGTTTTTTTGCAGTAAAAACAATTATGAACACATTATACTGACCATATTTTGTCACTTCTGTACACCTTTATTTTATTTTTATCTAGAATTATTAAACATCCTCTTTCTGTTTTTTATTCTTTTTTGTGCCACATTAAAGAGTTTTTGTTTGAAATTCATAGAAAAATCCTCAGAAAAGACAACTGATGACCAAAACCATTTTATGAATCGTGGTCTAACAAACAACATTTTGTCATTTTGTGCAAAATCATTTTAGTTGATTGTACTTCATTTATCCAACGTTTATTTCAATCATTGTGATTTATAAATTTACTTAATCCAAAATATATAATAAAATTAAAATAATATTATAGTTTGGTTAAAGTTAAATAAATATATGTTACTTCTGTCAACATTTATATAGTAAAATCCAAAGTTAAATTTGCTAGCCTAAATTTTATTGTTTGTATGTTTTCACAACATAGCACAAGCATTTTGGGTAAAATAAAAAGAAATGCAAATCTTCGACTTAAAATACATTGTACCATAGAGGGCAACAATATATTTTACATTCATTATTGTGTTGACACTTTTGTTACGGATTTTGGCAAAACGTCCTCAGCACCAGGTTCTTCAGCTCCACCCATCTGTTCTAACCAGTTGCACCTGTCACTGCCTAATTACCTCCTCTACATATACTCACCATCCACACTCACCTGTTGTCCGGTCTCAGCAAGAGAGCGCACTCTTCTGACTTACCTGCCTAGTGAGCCACACTCATTTGGACCAAAGTCCCCTCCACCAGTCTACGAGCTTCTTCAACTCCTGCAAGAGAAAAACATCATTAGTTAAGTGTGACTGTTTGCAACCTGAGCTCAACATACCAACTTACCTGATTGCTTGTTTGCACTGTTATCCACAATCTGTAAATAAAACTGCTCAAAGCTACTTATGTTCAACATCCTGTTAGTTTGTGACAGTTTTAATCTTCAGCGACTTATGGAATATTTATTAAAAGTGCACCTATAATTAAGTGAGGTTCATGGGGGCACGATGATTTATTAGAAAGCCCTGTACAGATTTCATTCTACAATCTTTAAATGGCCAGCCAATATTAGTAGCCTTCTATTGAGATAAATAATTTTCATATATTCTATTTATTGATATATCTATGTGTCACGGTAGGTGGCTGATATTTAAAGTGCACAATGAAGGAGATAATCAAAATGTCATTTAATTGTAAATTTAAAAAAAGGCAACAGTTAACAACTAATCATGGGTATTCGTGTGCTGCTGTTTCACTGTACATTCCTAAACCCTGGGTTAACATTCTTATTTTGTATATTTGTGGTGACAGTGTTTCAAATTTGGATGCATGTGATATGCTTACATAAGGGTTCTAGCATTGTGCATCATCGTATTATATAGTGGCGAATTTGCCGAATGTACCTTTCAAGCTATAAAGGTAAGACTGACATACTTCACTCCATTTGTCACATTTTCTGTCATTGTTTGACATTTTTCTCCTTGCACACTGAAGCTACTGTTTATACAGCACGCTGTATTTTCATGACTGACCAAAGCACGTGAATATGAGACACGCTCATTGGTTGTCAGTTGCTGAGCATCGAGTCAACATTCAACATCCTGGAGTCGTGGCAGGTGATAGGCAGGTGACCAGGATGATGAGGACTGCTAGAAAGCCTCCAGGATGGCACCTGTAGTACAAGAGAGCAGGAGAAACCAGTAGGTCAGGGAGCCAGGAAGAATTCTGGAGCAGTTTCATGGGCTGGACTGGACTCTGAAGCAGACTTATGGGCTGGAGCGGCCTCTGGAATGGGTTCTTGGGGCTGGAGTGGCCTCATGGGCTGGAGTGGACTCTGGAGCAGACTCTGGAGCACACTTATGGGCTGGAGTGGACTCTGGAGCTGGCTCATGGGCTGGAGTGGACTCTGGAGCAGACTTATGGGCTGGAGCGGACTCTGGAGCAGACTTATGGGCTGGAGCGGACTCTGGAGTGGACTCTGGAGCAGACTCTGGAGCTGGCTCATGGGCTGGAGCGGCCTCTGGAATGGGTTCTTGGGGCTGGAGTGGCCTCATGGGCTGGAGTGGACGCTGGAGCGGACTCTGGAGCAGACTTATGGGCTTGAGCGGACTCTGGAGCGGACTCTGGAGCAGACTTATGGGCTGGAGCGGACTCTGGAGTGGATTCTGGAGCAGACTCTGGAGCACACTTATGGGCTGGAGTGGACTCTGGAGCTGGCTCATGGGCTGGAGTGGACTATGGAGCGGACACTGGAGAAGACTCTGGAGCAGACTCTGGAGCACACTTATGGGCTGGAGCTAACTCTGGAGCTGGCTCAGGGGTTGGAGTGGACTCTAGAGCAGACTTATGGGCTGGAGCTGACTCTGAAGTGGCCTCATGGGCTGGAGCGGACTCTAGAGCAGACTTATGGGCTGGAGCAGACTCTGAAATGGCCTCATGGGCTGGAGTGGACTCTAGAGCAGACTTATGGGCTGGAGCAGACTCTGAAATGGCCTCATGGGCTAGTGCGGACTCTAGAGCAGACTTATGGGCTGGAGCAGACTCTGAAATGGCCTCATGGGCTAGTGCGGACTCTAGAGCAGATTTATGGGCTGGAGCAGACTCTGAAGTGGCCTCATGGGCTGGAGCGGACTCTAGAGCAGACTTATGGGCTGGAGCGGACTCTGGAGCAGACGCATGGGCTGGAGCAGACTCTGAAGTGGCCTCATGGGCTGGAGCGGACTCTAGAGCAGACTTATGGGCTGAACCAGACTCTGAAGTGACCTCATGGGCTGGAGCGGACTCTAGAGCAGACTTATGGGCTGGAGCAGACTCTGAAGTGGCCTCATGGGCTGAAGCGGACGCTAGAGCAGACTTATGGGCTAAAGCGGACTCTGGAGCAGGCTCATGGGCTAGAGTGGAGTCTGGAGCGGACTCTGGAGCAGACTTATGGGCTGGAGCGGACTCTGAAGTGGCCTCATGGGCTGAAGCAGACTCTGGAGCAGACTTATGGGCTAGAGCTGACTCTGGAGCAGGCTCATGGGCTAGAGTGGACTCTGGAGCTGGCTCATGGGCTGGAGAGGACTCTGGAGCGGACACTGGAGAAGACTCTGGAGCAGACTCTGGAGCACACTTATGGGCTGGAGTTAACTCTGGAGCTGGCTCAGGGGTTGGAGTGGACTCTAGAGCAGACTTATGGGCTGGAGCAGACTCTGAAGTGGCCTCATGGGCTGGAGCGGACTCTAGAGCAGACTTATGGGCTGGAGCAGACTCTGAAATGGCCTCATGGGCTGGAGTGGACTCTAGAGCAGACTTATGGGCTGGAGCAGACTCTGAAATGGCCTCATGGGCTAGTGCGGACTCTAGAGCAGACTTATGGGCTGGAGCAGACTCTGAAATGGCCTCATGGGCTGGAGCGGACTCTAGAGCAGACTTATGGGCTGGAGCAGACTCTGAAGTGGCCTCATGGGCTGGAGCGGACTCTGGAGCAGACGCATGGGCTGAAGCAGACTCTGAAGTGACCTCATGGGCTGGAGCGGTCTCTGGAGCAGACGCATGGGCTGGAGCGGACGCTAGAGCAGACTTATGGGCTGGAGCAGACGCATGGGCTGGAGCAGACTCTGAAGTGGCCTCATGGGCTGAAGCGGACGCTAGAGCAGACTTATGGCCTGCAGCAGACTCTGGAGCAGACTTATGGGCTGGAGCAGACTCTGAAGTGGCCTCATGGGCTGAAGCAGACTCTGGAGCAGACTTATGGGCTAGAGCGGACACTGGAGCAGGCTCATGGGCTAGAGTGGAGTCTGGAGTTGACTCTAGAGTGGACCCTGGATCAGACTTATGGGCTGAAGCGGACACTATAGCAGACTTATGAGCTGGAGCGGCCTCTGGAGCGGCTTCAAAAATTGCACTCGGGCACCGTAGAAGGCAACCGTGCCTAGGGTGACCAGACGTTCCGAAATCTACACTGTTGTCCCGAATCCCGAATCTGTCCCGCAAATTCTACTAAAGCAAAATCTTGAGTAATTAATGTCTGATAAACATTAAAAAAAACTGTCTGCGGAGGTTTATGGCGTCCTGCAACCACCCCCCGCCGGCTGCTCATTGGCTGCAGCATCTTTTTTCTAAGTTCTTAAAAAAATAGCTACTGTAGACGAAATGTGCTGTTGTCGGGCCTCCACAACCTATAGGCTATAGCTGTGTGAATTTAAAGTTTTATTGATTCTATACATCTTATTAATCTATATGCACAAAGACAATACAACCTTTTTGTCCCCATTTTGTTTTAATCCTAGATGAAGAGAGCACTGCAGCCGCGAGGAGGACAGTGATGTGATGCACGTGTAAAGGAGTGATTGATTGTTCGCGGCACTGTGTAAAAAAAACAATACTTCACTACACAATTATTTCTTTATTTTTGTTTAAGCTTATTATCGTTAGGCTATACAGAAAGGTCTGATTCACGCACTGTCATTGTGGTTTTTTTTTTTCACAGTAACATTTGAGTTCATGATTTTAATGTAGTGTTTTTTGTGGCAGACTAAAGACTAACAGACGGTTGATGTTTTAATAAAAAATTTTGGTTCAGGTTTGAAATTCATTATCTTTTATTATAGGCTAATGCTATGCAGTCTAATTTCATAGACTACAATTCCCAGAATGCTTCGCTGCCCTTTGAGGCCATTCCCAAAGCCACCAACTACTGGATTACTGTGACTGAGTTAGAGAAGACACTACAATTAAAAATTGAACATGGCTGTTCAATATAATGAGTGAGTCACCGCGCGAGTATCACAGCACTGAGCACTATAGTTAATAGGGTACAGTTAATAGGGTATAGGGTATAGTTAATCAATATTAACTATATTGATATTTTGTTTCTGTGATTCATCTTAATTAATTGCCATTAAAACATATATAATATGTATATTAGCTCCAAATTAATGTAGAAACAACAAAAATTTGTTTATTGGAACCTTTTTATCTTTTTAGCCCAGTATCACTGATAGTAATACAGCTTCTGATGTCTCTATGAAATAATATTTAATTCACACTTAAATGAAATAACACACTAACATTTATTAAGCTTCAAAAAAATTTACTTTTAATTTAAGTGAATAAATAAAAAAAATCCTCACATTTCATTTGTACCAGTGCTCACGAAGTTAACAAGTAGGAAAAATACATGTTATCAGTTTGCACTACATACATTATGAATTATATATAGATTAATCCTTATTAAAGGTACTAAAGTTATTTACTCAAGAGCAGAGCATATTTAGTGAGCAATTACTTTTTTTCTTTACATTGTCATTATAAGTGGTTACTGTCACTTTAAAAGATCTTCCGCTGTCGCACATGATGCGTACCAGTGGAGTCTTCTCTCGTTTCTACCATGGTTTCTACTAATGATGCTTGATTCAACTTCCCGCGCCCTGCGCAGATATCAACAGCGCAACTAGGTTGCCAGGTCGAGGCCACAAAGGGTTTGAAATTTGTGCAATGTGTCGATTGTATGAGTCGCCGTTTCATACAAGATCTAGCAACTGAACAACCTTGGAATAACACATTTGTGATTATTCAAAGAATGAGGTTTGGGCCATACAAATTACGGGAGATTTCCGGGAGAAATTTCAAAACGGGGTCGGGAGATGGGTGTGAAATACGGGAGACTCCCGGCAAAAACGAGAGTGTTGACAGGTATGCTCATGATGAGAGCTGAGGTAATCGCGACTACACTCGCGGCATACATTCGCAACGCGAGTTCAGTCTGGCGCGTTTCAGTTCATGCCTTTGCAAGCTTAACTTTCATAGAAATTAATTTCAGAAGTTAGAAGACTTACATTGCTCACCATAGCTGTCACATGCCTGTCCTGTCTTGTGTGCACATGTGGGTTTTGTCAGTATGGCCTTTGTGCTTCTGTCATTGTCTGATCCCTCCCCCCTTGTTATCTAATTAGTGTTTTATTTCTTTCACCTGTGTTTCCTCGTTCCCTGCCTCATTTGTTCCCTGTTATAAGCTCCTGGTGTTTGTCAGTCTTTGTGGTATCGTTGTAATGTCTGCGTCTCCCGTCCTCCCCGTGATTCTGTTCTGGTATGTTTTTGAGTTTATGTTTTGATTATGTATTTTTGCCCCCTTGTGGGTTTTGTTTTGTATTTATGTTTTATTTTAGAATAAATTACCACTTCTTTGCACATGAGTCCTCGCACCATTTTCCTTTGTGTTTGTGACGTGACAGAACGATACCACCAATTAGAGGACTCAGCAAGATGGAAGGCTTCCTTTTCCCATCTCCCTGCCCCTCTGCTTCACCGATGGCAGGACGACGGCGCAAGCTCCTCTCCCTCCGGCAGGAGGGAACCAGCGTGAAGGAGTTTGCGCACCGGTTCGTATTTGCAGCAGAGGGGCTCAACATCAGCGCGACAGAGCTCAAGGACATCTTCAACAACGGACTAAATGAGTCTGTTAGCGCTTGGGAGATGGGAATGCTGGGGATTTTATCATTTTGGCAGTTTGTGGGATTTATGTACAATCGTGGTGGTGGAGGAGAGTTATGGAAGGGTGGCCTTCCTCCGCTTGGTCCTCCTCCACTTATCCTCACAGACTGCCAGGTCCCCAGTCCTTCGATGACCCCTTCGGGGAGAGGGAGGAGGAAGAGAAGGAGGGCTCCTTCGGTGATTGTTCCGGTGATCCCAGTGCCGGTGGATCGTGTTCCGGTGGTCCCAGTGCCGGTGGATCGTGTTCCGGTGATCCCAGTGCCGGTGGATCGTGTTCCGGTGGTCCCTGTGCCGGTGGATCGTGTTCCGGTGGTCCTTGTGCCGGTGGATCGTGTTCCGGTGGTCCCTTTGCCGGTGGTCCCTGTACCGGTGGATCGTGTCTCAGTGGACCCTGTTCTGCCCGCGCCGACCCGGCGCCCTGCTCTGACCGCGCCGCCCCGGCGCCCTGCTCTGACCGCGCCGCCCCGGCGCCCTGCTCTGACCGCGCCGCCCCGGCGCCCTGCTCTGACCGCGCCTCCCAGGCGTTCAGCTCTCACCGCGCCTCCCAGGCGTCCAGCTCTCACCGCGCCTCCCAGGCGTCCAGCTCTGACCGTGCCTCCCTGGGCGCCTGAACTTTGTAGGCCACCATGGCCTCCTGAAAATTTTGTTTTCCCCATTCCCTCCTTGTTGACCCTTCCCTGGTCTGTCCCTCCCGTCCCGCCCTGGTCTGTCCCTCCCGTCCCGCCCTGGTCTGTCCCTCCCATCCCGCCCTGGTCTGTCCCGCCCGTCCCGCCCTGATCTGTCCCGCCCGTCCCTCCCTGGTCTGTCCCGCCCGTCCCTAGTGGAGCGTCTGGTAGCCGCTCCTTAAGGAGGGGGTAATGTCACATGCCTGTCCTGTCTTGTGTGCACATGTGGGTTTTGTCAGTATGGCCTTTGTGCTTCTGTCATTGTCTGATCCCTCCCCCCTTGTTATCTAATTAGTGTTTTATTTCTTTCACCTGTGTTTCCTCGTTCCCTGCCTCATTTGTTCCCTGTTATAAGCTCCTGGTGTTTGTCAGTCTTTGTGGTATCGTTGTAATGTCTGCGTCTCCCGTCCTCCCCGTGATTCTGTTCTGGTATGTTTTTGAGTTTATGTTTTGATTACGTATTTTTGCCCCCTTGTGGGTTTTGTTTTGTATTTATGTTTTATTTTAGAATAAATAAAACAAATACAAAACAAAACCCACATGTGCACACTAGACAGGACAGGCATGTGACAATAGCTCGGTTTAAACGAGTGCCTGTAGCCGCGAGCTGAGCTGTGAGTGTTATCTCCCATCCCCCGTGCGCGGGTTCAAAACATGCGGAAATGGCTCCCTCTGCTGGCTGTAGTCTTTAGCCTTATTCCAAACATTCCTCCTATGATGCAAATATCGTCAATTTGCATCATAGGAGGAATTTTTCCAGAAATACAATGCATAAATCTCTTGTCTCAGGGGGATATGAGGGGGGAAAGCACAATCATTTGAATATACTCCAGGGTTTCTACTGATACAAGGCCATATGCTAATTGCTGAAGTAACCCTTTAAGAGATGGTGGCCTTTCATTTGAATTATATTATACTATCTGCAAATACTCTTTAAAAAAATATACTTTAGATTTAAAGTACACTAAAAGTACAATAAAGCACACTTGTTTTGCACACTTCAGTGCTTAATGATGAGGCAATAATGAAAAATACTTTGTGCAGAAACAATTTTCACTCAGAAATTGCAAGTAATTTTCACAGATTGCCAAGATGCCAGGAAGTCTGGCCTGAGAAACAAATAACTTTCTTAAGGATTAACATTTGAACACATTCCTGCAGCACCTTCCGAGACACCATACTGATACACTCACACCTCACCCTCTGCCCATCACCCTCGGTACTTTTCTTGTCTCTCAATGAAAATCCATACAAAACCTATATAACATTAAGTGTGTACGATGAGAACCATACATGTTTAGTATCATCTGAAATGTCTCGGTGCGTCCGGTAAAATGGTCTCATTCTCCCAACCATAATACAAATCTCCAAGAAGTTCTATAAGTTGAGAAAATATTGTATGACATTAAAAAGGTGACCTCCCACAGATCTATAATTCAGGATGCCTCCTGTGTGTAAATAAGTGCCCTCTTCACAGATGTTGAGAACCCATTCAGACACGGAGTGCCCATTTGTGACCCCCTGAATAAGGGGCCAAAATCTAATTATAATTACAGTAACCACCATTTAGGGAGTCTATTGAATTATCTGGGTATTTAAGGAGATGTTTCATAAGGATCAGGGCTCGAATCTTTATATGGGTCATAACGTTGAGTGTCTCCAGCCACTCAGCATTATGTAATCTTCAGAAGTCAGGTATCCATATTTTATTTTGTACTCTAGAGTATTTAATGTTATGTATGGATTATCTTTAAATTGATTATGTAATTGGCGTTATACATTTACCCGACTGCTAATAAATTGTTACATTTTGATTTATTGTGATTTACTCTTTAACTATCGCTAGTAGATTATGAATGGGTATAATTTAAACAAAGAGTTAAATAGAATAATTAAAGGTGTGGTAAACTATTAAATATAAATAACCAGCCAGATAAAACTAAATTAGAATTAAATCCCAGTTGAAAATACTGAACGCGCAGCGACCTTCACCCACCAACCGTAAGCCCCCATTGGGACGATTAGGCAGTTTACAATACAAATAAATGGCAGGTGACGCATTGAATCAAATGTGAAATTTTGAAGTAAAAAATCTGAAGTAGTAGCCTATTTTATAGTAAAACATACAGTAATAATCTTTATTTTGAATAGTACATATCTGTAATCCAAATAATATGATTAATTTAATGTAAATCAATTGTATATAAAATGAATTGAAAAATATATACTGTATCAACACGATTTGTCTTTATGTAACTTACACTTATCACAAAGTTTTCAATAAAAGTACTATGAAAGGGAATATTATAGTCATTTAGGTATCAAATTCTGGACATGTAAGAGCACATTTTAGAAGAATTCCAACACTCCTCTTTGTTCAAAGATTTCCTCTAAAATGTACTAATGCACTCACCTAAAATCCTTAAATGTGCATGCGCGAGTGTGTGCAAGTATCTGTTTGCATGCTTATACTGTAAGAAGATCCCGCTCCTCTGATTGGCCGTGCAGTCGGTCCTGTAGAGACACACAGTGTTGCCTGAGGCAGCAGGGAGGGGTTGCTGTATATAACCCCTCTCTGCTGCTTTGCATACCGACTGCTCCTCTGTCTACCTCAGTCCTCAGACCAAACCACAAACCTCTCACCATGGCTCAACAACCAATCAGGTATGGAAATAGAACAACTATAGTTTGTGTATACTGTATACACCCTTTTGGTGCTGCACTATTATTGTAATTAGTCTGAACCTGCTGATTTGAACTCTTTCACACACGAGGGCTGTAGTATTTTAACAGGGAAGAGTGGCAAAAGTGTCAGCCTGACATTGCCTTGCTTTTTTTGTCATTTCTTCTTTACCCTAAAAGCAGTGCCTTGATTTTTGTATGTAAAATGGAAGAATGGGTCAGCACCGTCAGCATTAGGAATATAATGAGTATGATTTCTTGGGGTGAAATGATTGAAATTACATGAAATGATTTGCTCTTATCTGTTGCACGCAAGCCTCCCCGCCAAGCTCATCAATGGTGGAGTTGCAGGACTGGTGGGTGTTACCTGTGTGTTTCCCATAGATCTCGCCAAGACAAGACTCCAGAACCAAAGAGGAAGCCAACGGGTCTACAAAAATATGTATGTTTGTATTACACATTTAGTTAACATTTAGTTTATTTTAATTTAGGAATTTGCTTTGTCTTTTCCAATCCACTTAAAACCACACAAAACACTCATTGCAAGTTCACTCAACCTTAAACAAGAAAGTAGTTTTCTTGAAAGAGATTTTCCAGGAGAAAGTAATTACCTGTTAGGGAAGTCTGAAAACTCGTTTTTCTTTCTCAGAAGACAATAAGTCAAAGGGGTGCAGCTTATTCAGGCTTTACTGTATAGATTCAGAATGCCGATAAAGCTGAGTGAACAACAATAACATATTCTTATTATTGTGATTAGGATGGACTGTCTGATAAAGACTGTTCGGTCTGAGGGATACTTTGGAATGTACAGAGGTAAGTGGTTTATAATTGATCAAATCACTTGACCTTTCCCCCCCCCCAAAATCTGAAGCCCATGAGCTCTAATCATAAAGCAACATATTTTGCTTGTCAGCACTTTTAACCATTTACGTAAACTTGCTTGAGGCACTGGCTCCAAATGATTTGACTGAGATGGGTGTTGGTCTGAGAATGCATTTATAAACTTGCAAATGTGACCTCGGCTAAAATCATTTTGGAGTAGCACAAAATACACAAAAATATGCTTTGAGGTTCCTAGAACAATTAATATGCTAGCAATGCTTTAAAATGCCATGCCTAGCCATGTCAGAGTTTAGCAGTTATACAGTCCTATATATTCATTATAATATTAGAATAAAATGCAGGATGTGAGATTAAAACACTAAAATAACACTGAGCAATAAAGCCAGAGATGAAGAGTATTTTCTAAATATATTGTCATATACACTGATCAGGCATAACATTATGACAGGTAAAGTGAATAACACTTATTATCCCACCTGTTAGTGGGTTGGATATAATAGGCAGCAAGTGAACATTTTGTCTGCAAAGTTGATGTGTTAGAAGCAGGAAAAATGGGAGAGCGTAAGGATTTGAGCGAGTTTGACAAGGGCCAAATTGTGATGGCTAGACGACTGGGTCAGAGCATCTCCAAAACTGCAGCTCTTGTGGGCTGTTCCCGGTCTGCAGTGGTCAGTCTCTATCAAAAGTGCTCCAAGGAAGGAACAGTGCTGAACCGGCCACAGGGTCATGGGCGGCCAAGGCTCATTGATGCACGTGGGGAGCGAAGGCTGGCCCGTGTGGTCCGATCAAACAGACGAGCTACTGGAGCTCAAACTGCTCAAGAAGTTAATGCTGGTTCTGATAGAAAGGTGTCAGATATCCAATTGTTGCATATCTAATCGAGCATCTATGGGACAAACAAGTCCAATCCTTGCAGACCTGACCTTGCAACTTACAAGACGCTGCTAATATTTACTGCTTACACCACGGCACACCTTCAGGGGTCTAGTGGGTAGGTGGAAGGTGGTCATAATGCTATGCCTGATCATGTATGTGTCCTTGATATAGATTAGATTCTTATATTTAATCAATAAAAATACAAGTTACAACAACACTGTGTGGCTATTATTACTATTATCCATATTTTACATTGAATCCAATATTAAATGATTGAAATAAATGAAAGATATTCTACTTTTTAACTATGACACTAAAACCGCCAGTAGGTATCAATCAGCAAGTGTCTAATGAGTGAGTTTAATCTTTTACTCAATTAATTCTTTTATTCAATCAACTGCATTTATGAATGGGTAGCGTAATTCAATTATTTACTCACCTGGTACGTTCAAATACACTGATTTTTTGAGAAACAAAATACTGCTGTGTTGCTCGGAGGCAAGCTTTACAGTCCTACTGGGTGGGGCACATGAGCGCCAGCCCAGTCAAGCCCAATGGTATGATGGTAACCCATACTCAGTATTTGTCTAAAGCAGCCACCCCCCCCTTCATATTTGTAGTGGTAAATATTCTTCACAGACCGACTGATACGTTTTCTTCTTACAGGTGCAGCAGTCAACCTAACACTGGTGACCCCTGAAAAGGCCATCAAACTGGCCGCCAATGATTTCTTCCGTCAGCGACTCAGTAGGGGAGAGTATGTTCCCTCCACGTCTTTCAAGAAATTGTACAATACTCAAGAATAGTTACATAAAAAGAGTGAATGATACACACCTGTGTTTCAGACTCAAGCTGAGCGTGTTTCAGGAAATGCTGGCTGGTTGCGGGGCAGGGATGTGTCAGGTTATTGTAACAACCCCAATGGAAATGCTCAAGATCCAGCTTCAAGATGCAGGACGACTTGGTGAGGCAAAAATACTGACCCAGGTTCACCTTCTATCATGATGAATCTACAATTTTAGATTTATAGTATTTATAGAAAATTAGAGAATATGTCACACTTTCCCCAACAAACTTTGTATGATTTAGAAGACTTGTAAGGTTTTATTTTGGAAGAAAGATATTTGACAGGCTGTGCCAATATTCATATTCAGTGGCTCAGCAGAGAAAGTTACCCATGCTCCACACTGTGAAACTGGGAACGGCCAGTCCAGTCCTGAACTGCTCGTACAGTGTGGGTCCTATGGCTTCAACCAGGAAAGTGTCGGCCATACAAATTACCCAGGAACTGCTTCGCACAAAGGGCATCCAGGGACTTTACAAAGGACTAGGTGCAACCCTCATGAGGTAAGACTCCTTCCTGTAATGTAAATGTTAATGTAATCCATTCCACTTCCCTAAAGTGTGGCTGGGGCAAGAATATTAATAAATTTAAGTACCACAGGCCTAAATAAGAGGTTCCACAGGACCACTAGTTTAAAAACCAAATGAAAATATTGGTGAAGCACAGAGGTATTCAATCCTGCTCCTAGAGGGCAACTACCGTTCCACTTCGTCTAGCGCACGGTTGCTATATAAGTGGACTTTGTTTTCAAGCTCTTGAATCACTCGTACATGCGCTGTTGTATGCAAACTGAAAATTGGGGTTACATAAGGATTGGGTGTGTGGACGTCCACAGACTCCTCAATGACGAAAATGATGCCACATGGACCGCCGCAGAAAACTGAAGGCCAAATTATACTTTGAGCTTAACACGTTTTTACAGTTTCTAGTGGTCCTGAAGGCCTTGGTTAGCTGGTTCAAGTGTGTTTAATCAGGGCTGGAGCTAAACTGGCTCTCCAAAAGCAGCTGGACACCCCTAGTCAAGTTGGACTTGCCCCTGGATCAACATACTTGTTTGTCCTGGAACAACATTGTCATCAAACAATTGTATTATAAATTCACGTTATGGCAGAGGGAGGCAATGTTCAGACTGCCAGAAAAATCTTTTTTGCATATCCAGATGGGTTTTTAAAAGTCTTGACAGCTTCTTCAGCAGTGACAGTGACAGTAATATTTGACTGCGTTCAGTTCTCGCTCTGCAGTAAATCTCTGAGCCATTTCAACTTTTGCTGATGATTCTTCCTATTCTTTTGTTTTCTGCCTGCGGTAACTATGAGAGGAAACGTCACTTCATCATTGTGTGTCAGAGATCGCCACCTTGAGGTATAAAGGTGAACTGCACTTATTAAGTCGTTAGAGAATCAATTATTGTTGTGCAGGAAAAATACACTTACACTGTTACACACCTCAGGTCATTAGTGACCCTAAATAATATTTAAAAAAAATTTTTTTAATAATAAATTAATTGAGGAATACTAAGAAGGTTGATGTCTAACTTTACTTCAGTACTACGTCTGGGACTGCTGTGTTTTCGTAGGTTTTCATCCGAACAAATTTTTTACCGGTCTGATCAGCGAACAGAGGGAGTGTCTGAGAATGATGACGTTGATGTCATGCGCTAGTTTGAGATGTAGTTCAGTAATGGCAGCGGAGAAAAATGCAAACGAAACTATTCATTCCGTTGTGGCACCGCTGCCGAATATCCAGAAGTTAAAGCTGGAGCAATAACAATGTTTGCTGGGGTTTGTTGGTGGCCATGATGTTGTGGCCCTCCTCCCCAACAGGGGGAATTCAGGAAAAGTTTGATTTTCCAGCTCGCTCTGTTAGTGGTGAAGGAGTTGCTGAAGCTACAGGTCCTTCTAAAAAAATTAGCATATTGTGATAAAGTAATGATAAAAAAATATATTTTTAAAATATTTTTATTCTTTCATATATTTTAGATTCATTGCACACCAACTGAAATATTTCAGGTCTTTTATTGTTTTAATACTGATGATTTTTGCATGCAGCTCATGAAAACCCAAAATCTCAAAAAAATTAGCATATCATGAAAAGGTTCTCTAAACGAGCTCTTAACCTAATCATCTGAATCAACTAATTAACTCTAAACACCTGCAAAAGATTCCTGAGGCTTTTAAAAACTCCCAGCCTGGTTCATTACTCAAAACCGCAATCATGGGTAAGACTGCCGACCTGACTGCTGTCCAGAAGGCCATCATTGACACCCTCAAGCGAGAGGGTAAGACACAGAAAGAAATCTCTGAACGAATAGGCTGTTCCCAGAGTGCTGTATCAAAGCACCTCAGTGGGAAGTCTGTGGGAAGGAAAAAGTGTGGCGGAAAACACTGCACAACGAGAAGAGGTGACCGGACCCTGAGGAAGATTGTGGAGAAGGACCAATTCCAGACCTTGGGGGACCTGTGGAAGCAGTGGGGACTGAGTCTGGAGTAGAAACATCCAGAGCCGCCGTGCAGAGGCGTGTGCAGGAAATGGGCTACAGGTGCCGCATTCCCCAGGTCAAGACACTTTTGGGCTACAGAGAAGCAGCACTGGACTGTTGCTCAGTGGTCCAAAGTACTTTTTTCAGATGAAAGCAAATTTGGCATGTCATTCGGAAATCAAGGTGCCAGAGTCTGGAGGAAGACCGGGGAGAAAGAAATGCCAAAATGCCTGAAGTCCAGTGTCAAGTACCCACAGTCAGTGATGGTCTGGGGTGCCATGTCAGCTGCTGGTATTGGTCCACTGTGTTTTATCAAGGGCAGGGTCAATGCAGCTAGCTATCAGGAGATTTTGGAGCACTTCATGCTTCCATCTGCTGAAAAGCTTTATGGAGATGAAGATTTGGTTTTTCAGCACGACCTGGTACCTGCTCACAGTGCCAAAACCACTGGTAAATGGTTTACTGACCATGGTATTACTGTGCTCAATTGGCCTGCCAACTCTCCTGACCTGAACCCCATAGAGAATCTGTGGGATATTGTGAAGAGAAAGTTGAGAGACGCAAGACCCAACACTCTGGATGAGCTTAAGGCTGCTATCGAAGCATCCTGGGCCTCCATAACACCTCAGCAGTGCCACAGGCTGATCGCCTCCATGCCACGCCGCACTGAAGCAGTCATTTCTGCAAAAGGATTCCCGACCAAGTATTGAGTGCATAACTGACCATAATTATTTGAAGGTTGACTTTTTTTGTATTAGAAATACTTTTCTTTTTTTGGTCGGATGAAATATGCAAATTTTTCGAGACCTGAAATATTTCAGTTGGTGTGCAATGAATCTAAAATATATGAAAGTTTATTTTTTATCATTACATTATGGAAAATAATGAACTTTATCACAATATGCTATTTTTTTAGAAGGACCTGTATTCGGACGGTAACTGTTTCTCGTGGGGTCGGAAGGTATTGCCATCATTTAAGTTAGAGGGGCTAGTCAGGAATTTTATTGCTGTCCGTCTCTGACCACTCATGTAAAAATCCCCAGCCGAGTTACCGACTGCTTTTGACAAACGTAAGGTCGTGTGGTGATGTAATAGCTGTCTGAATCCACATCTCTGAGTTTTAAAGAATATATCACTTCAAAATTCACTGCTTATAATAATTTTTGACCACTGCAGAGCACTGTACGGTTGCTTTGCTGTTATTAGGATGCATTTCTAGACTTTTATTTCTTTAAAATGCTGGCAAGTATTTACAAGAGAAATATATTTCATCACCGCTCAAACAAATAAAAATAAAAGCACTTAAACATTTGAATTGGTCTGTTATTTACGGCAGCATTTATTATAATACCAAGCATATGTCATTTTATTTACAACATACAATCATGTTACGGACCACGTGAGCAGTGTGTTCCTGATTGCAAAACTCTCCCCTCCACGTGGCGTGAATAAAACACAATCCAAGTGCACAAGTTTTAGGTTTTATCCTATGATTATATGACTGAGGTGGCCTGCACAAGTGCACATTTATGTTGTCGGATTTCCATGTGTGGAACAGGCGAAGGGCGCATGACATACGTCACGACCAAACGTTAGTGATTGGTTATGGCAGATCCAGAGTGTCTCAGGGCAGATCCAAAAGTTTAACTATCTTTCCTCTCCTCCATTTTAAGGGTTGGTTAGGGTTAGGGCTGTAATTGGTTAGTAGATATGTTGGACAAAGGACACTGATCGAGGAACGTCCAACAAGTTATCTTTCTAAAACAGACCTTGGGTCTTCTTACAGGGATATCCCCTTCTCTGTGATTTACTTTCCACTGTTTGCCCACATCAACCAGCTGGGCAAGACATCTGAGGATGACGATGTGCCTTTTTACTGGTCCTTTATTTCGGGCTGTGTGGCTGGATGTACAGCGGCTGTGGCAGTCAGTCCTTGTGATGGTGAGTGTTCAAGATTGGCTGAACAAAATGTCTTTGAGTAGATGTTAGTGTGCAAATACTAAGGTTGATCCATGTCTATCCAGTGGTGAAAACCCGGCTGCAGTCACTCAATAGAAGTGCCAACGAAGACACCTACAACGGCGTGTTAGACTGCATCAGGTACAGTATCCAGTAACCTGGACAATGGACATTCTGGGTTAGAGAATGTGTAGGGTTCCCCTTCTGTTGTATTAACGGTGATGCCGCTCTTTCTTCCCACAGAAAGATAATGCGTAAAGAAGGGCCAACTGCTTTTCTGAAGGGAGCCGGCTGCAGGGCGCTAGTCATTGCTCCCCTGTTTGGAATTGCTCAAGTGGTTTACTTCGTAGGTGTTGGAGAGTTCCTCTTAGGACAAACCCCATTCAACCTTTACTCTGTATAAACATCTACATACTATGAAACCACCTGAATTAAACTTTAAAGACCAACGCGGCTATGATGCGACTAAATATTTGAGAACAAACCAACCTGGTCGAATGACAATCTGTAATTCATATGAGAAAATCATTCAATACTGGGTCAAAACATACAACTCAAACCTACTTTAGTAATCTGGAAGGTTATGTTTCTATATGATCCACGTTATAGGACTTGCTCAAATGATTATGCATTTCCATGAGTGTGTGTTTTTGGAGAATACTCATAATGGCCTAGAGTTTAAGTTAATATCTTTACATGCTAAATTTAGCATATTCAACTGGCTTATTCGGGAAGCTATATCATTAGACATGATTATGTTTCTTTTTATTTTGGAAATGTTTGCTCAGAGACAGTCAGATTTATCCTCAGTGAGGGTTGATTTGAAAGCGTACAGCCATGATCATGAGCCAGAAAATCTTGTAATATCTTTTTTCTATACTGAATGTCCTCTATTAACAGTTCTGTCCTACATTTCTTGTGATGTTTTGAATGTGCACAATATTACGGAGGCGCAGCTGATTAATGCGGACATTAGCATGGAGACATATCTATGAGGACATTGTTATACAATATATTTGACTCTAAAAAAAGAGACGGGATGTTTGATTCCTGCTAGAGTGAGATAATGGGGTTTACATTAACAGAATTAAAAGACATTCTGTTCAACCTAACCTGGTTAAATTGTCATACTTATAGCTTTTAACAGGTCTGTACACATCTTAAACCATTCCAAACAATTTTTCAGAAATTGGGATTTGTGCGGGATTCGCACGTTGAAATGTACCAAACAGTAGACCATGAAAACTAAAATCAAGGTGTGTTTTATTCTTGTTAATTCTACAATGTTACTAATTTTGTGGTTAGCGTGCAAATACATTTCAAAAAATGTTTCTTGAATGCTTTCAGCTGTTTTTAAATGTGGAATGTCACAATATTGTGAAGTTTGTTTGGCTAATCTATTTGCTATCAACAGTAGTGATATGAAGTATGTGGTACTTCTAAATTTCGAAATAGTAAAAAAAAAAAAAAATTCAGAGCGAATGATCTGCTTTATAAGCAAGATGGTATTAAATATGGAAGCCTGGCTCCGTCACAGAATAAAAAAATAAAGGTAATAGCGACTTTTTATCTTGCAATTCTGACACGCAATTGCTAGATTATATTTATATCTCACAATTCAGAGAAAATAACTTATAATTATAAGATATAAACTTGCAATTGTGAGAAAAGTTTCTGATTTTAAAATTAATCCTGTCTTTATAATTTACTCACAATTCTGACTTTATATCTCACAATTCAGATATTATAACTCACAATTTGGACTTTCTATCTCCCAATTCTGATTAATAATTTTGACTTTATAACTAACAATTGTGAGATAAAAAGTCGCAATCATCTTTTAAAATGTTTTATTCTGTGGCGGAAAAAATCTTTCATAGTTAAAAGATGTGAAAGTCAGTAAAAAACTAAATCAAACTAACAAAACTCAGAACAGGTGATCATTTGTAAAAAAATAAAATACAAATGCAGTTCATTAATTATTTGTAGCAGTAGTTTGTACTTACGCCTGTAAACAAACTCTTTGCTTAAGTTTTAGCAGTATTAAAATATAATAACACTTGCTTTTATTTTCAGCACACAAGTTTGTGTGGTTTAGTGAAAATGACAAATTAAAGATTTAAATAACGTGTCAGTGCAAAGAAAACACACAAGTATACAAACGTCTAAAGTGCTTGGTGAGTGTTAACTAAGAACACATCTGTGTTGATGAAAAGTGCACACTGAGCACTGTAGCTGAAACTTTAGCCTGTGGTGTGTATCTGCCCAAGAGATTCCTGCGTAGCATTCACTTCCAGCTGACACGCAATTCATGTCAGAAAGACAAGACAAAGTCTCGACTATGTATGTGATGTACGTGATCAACTGTAGTTAACAGTGTAATTTACTATAAATTGGTTTCACTTTCTAACTTCTGACTTTTTTTAACTTAAAATAACTCTTTAAGATACATTTCTGTTTGGTGCTCATATGGCAAAAAATATATATAGTAATAAAAAATAAAAAATGAACACATTTCTGAGCTTTCCTAGAAGGTTTAAGCTTTTTTTTAATGATTTTAAAATGTAAAATATATTTGTCTATATCATTTTTTATGTATATGT
Organism: Pseudorasbora parva; assembly: GCF_024679245.1. Lineage (NCBI taxonomy): Eukaryota > Metazoa > Chordata > Actinopteri > Cypriniformes > Gobionidae > Pseudorasbora > Pseudorasbora parva. The sequence continues at coordinate 38,123,733 of NC_090177.1, forward strand.
TTATACATACACTTTAATTTCAAAAGCATGTACATTTTTTAATGTCATCATTTTGCCAGAAATTAAGAGTTAATAAGACATTTGCAAACTACTTGTTGGGCCTAAATAATTTTTTGGGGAAATCTGTATGATATACAGTATAGTTAGAATGAACGGGGTAGTAGAAGCATTACTTTTCACCTTATGACCGCAAGCTTGTGCCAAATTCACACTGCAGGGGTATTCGCATTCTCTCTCTCTCTCTCTCTCTCTCTCTCTCTCTCTCTCTCTCTCTCTCTCTCTCTCACACACACACACACACACACACACACACACACACACACACACACACACACACACACACACACACACACACACACACACACACACACACACACACACACACACACGGTTGGGAAATGTTACTTTTAAAATATCACTACAGATAACAAAATGCATACTTTAAAAAATACTTATAATAAATATTATTATAAGATACTTAGGGCCCGAGCACTGATGACTGATGAATGTGAGGACTCTATTGTAATTGCTGAGCTTATTATTACTATCGCAGAAGTGATGAAAATTTCAATTAAGTGCCATTCGAGTTTCGTTTCATGTATGAAATTCAATAGACCCATGTAACAGCCCAATACCTAAAAAAATGGGTGCATAATATAAAAACCCAACAGGAAATTAGATATTTGTAATTTTTTCTCTGTTAAATTGTTGCAGTTTTTGACATTTGAAGGCATTGTATTTCAACAAACTCCTCCTGGAGATTTTAACAGAACAACATCATATTTGGTCAGTCTAATCTTAAGGCCTTGGTGATGTTAAACTGTGAAGATCTTGAGTTTTCGCTGAACTGTGGCGGCCTGACAAAGTCAGATGTTTCGCCATGACACAGGAAGCTGTTGTAAGTCAGGCATAAATGTCCGATCTGCCCCAAACTTCATGTTTGATAAGAGTCCTGGCCTGAAGATATAGCGCCACCTGCTGGCAACAGGGAATGGCATGCTTTACACTATAATTCACTCCCAGAAACACACCTAAATATGCCATCATGTCCCAAACAGGGTAAATTGTACTCATTTTGTCTTCAGGGGAAAAAATATCTTTAAACAAAATAAGAACATTGCAAACAGTTTTCACACTCTCTTAAAGGGGCACTTCAGTGCTGGGAAGATGAATCTGTATTTAAACTGGGTCATTAATGTAGTAGTAATGTGAAATTATTTTTGAATTTGGTTTGAATTTGGAGAAAAGACAGAAAATGTGTTTTTGTCTCATGGGGATGAAAGACAACAATTCCCAAAATGCTTCGCTGCCCTATGAGGCCACTCGCAAAGCCACGGCTACTAGATTACTGAATCACTTTCACTTTCCCACCGCGACCGCGTTCATTTTCATAAAAACAGTTCAGTTAGAGAACACAGAACAGACACTACAATTAAAAACTGAACGTGTCTGTTCAATATAATAACTCCCCTAGCGGCTGAGGGAGTCTCACAGCACAAACACTGCAGGAGTCAGATTGCATTGACATCCATTGTCATGGATGAGCTCGTGATGAGAGCTGAGGTAAACGCGTCCACGGCATACATTCACAGCGCGTGTTCAGTCTGGTGTGTTTTCAGTTCATGCCTTTGGAAGCTTAACGTTCATAGAAATCAATTTGAGAAGTTGAAACACTCACTTTGCTCCGCTGGCCGCCCCGTTTACATGAATTCCTGCAGCTGCGAGCTGAGCTGTAAATGCGAGAAGGTAAATTAATGCCTTAAAGAATCGCAAGCGCAGGGTAAGATTTGTGAAAGTGTAAATAAGATTGCAAGCAAAAATTAAATTTGCAGGCGCAAGATACGTTTTGTAGAGGTGTAAATTGCCTTTCAAGTGTGAGAAAAAAATATTTGCAGCATTTTACTGTTATTCATAAGTGTAATTCATGTATTGTGAAACTGCAGCTTCATGTTAACGCAAAATAATTATGATCTGAATTCTTTTGACTTGTGTTCTGGCATCTGAGGTTTTTCATGAACCAATCAGATCAGAGTAAATCAAGCAGCTCATTTGATTGGCTCCAGAAGAAGGTAAACCCGCCTTCCTCCTCGGCTTGATAAACTCAGTGACAGAATTGTGCCAAAACTTAGCCTTGAAATCTAGACGCACCCTAGCGGCAGTAAATTTAATCTGCCCACGAGTGTCGTCTAGGAACTCTCAATACCCTTCTGAGCTGTATTCCCCTAACTTTTGTCGGGCCAATCACATCGTGTATGGAGTCGGCGGGCGGGGCCATAATGACGACGGCCGAGTTGCGCGTGCTTCTAGTAAACACAGAAACTGGCAAATGGCGGTCTTTCGAATCAGCTTTGACCACGACTCTGGAAGACTTGGAGTTAAGCTTTTCTCTTTTTTTTTTTTTTTTTGATTTGTTTATTTGAGTAGGGACAAGTATGTCACATAAACACATGTTACATACTACAACATTTTAGCCGAAGCTAATTCTCAATGTCCGTCCCTAGTGAGCCTTTACAAAATTAAACAATACACAGTAAAATTAAACAAAATAATACAATATAAATATATGTTCAATATTCAACACAATATAAATACAATATCAACAAAGCTGACAATCAGTGGTCACATATTTGACTTCTGATTAAAGAAGAAATTCTCTGAGAAAAGAACAAAGAACGGCACTGAAGTCATTCTTAAAGAGGGAAGATGTGTTCGGAGTTTTGCCGACCGGATACGGCGAAAGTTTAATCTATCAACGAGCTCTGCTTCACCTTCGTTGCTCTGATTGGTTGTAGCGCTATCCTATCGCGTGCAGAGCGAGTTTGAAAGACAACCGTTTATCCGCCCCTCGGATTGAGCTGTCTATGGGGAGTTTCCAGACCAAACATCTTGATGTGGGTCTGGCTTGTCAGGCTAGCCAAAACTGTAAGTGGAGCTAAAAGAAAGACAGAATTGTACAAATCGGTTTATTTCGGGATCCTTTTTTGCCCTACGCACACAACAAGTCATTTAGACATTTGCAACAGTTTATTTTTTTTATACAAAGGTTGGTTTTACACCTGTCAAAAGGGTATAAGCGCAGAAAAACGGAAGTCAGAAGAATACAGATCAAATTTGTTTTGCATTAACATGAAGCTGCAGTTTCACAATACATGATTGGGGGGGGGGACACTATCTTGAGTACCTATAGAGTAGTATTGCATCCTTCATATCTCCGAAAAGTCTTTAGTTTTATTATATTTATAAAATAAATATGGGCTGTAGCGAGTCTTTCCGGGAAAAAAACGAGCGGCTGGAGGCGTATCGAGTGGGCGGAGCTAAAGAATGACGAGCGCACTAAGCGGTGACGTCCTCAAGCGTGGAGAAACCCATGGCTATCTCAGTTAATACAGATAATGATCCAGAATCATTCGGAGGCTGAAATAAATTGAACAGGAGAAACAGCAACAGCAGGACGTCCGTCTCTGTGGTATGTACTGTATTTAGTGGCCTGTCAACATTTGTGTGTCTTTACTCGCAGTTTATGAGGACATGATTCGGTTTATGGACTATTGTATGCGACTAAACCTTAGCAGTTGCAAGCAAAACGGTTTTTGTTTTGCTTGCTAGTCCGTTAGTCCGTTAGCGCATTTGTATGAGTCCGTTAGCGCATTTGAATGACGAAGCACGCGATCGTGTCGTTTACTGATGTTTACTCACGCGACGATAAGCAACAGCACAGACATTTGAAGCAGTTTTACTCACCGGCTGCTTCCAAAGCAGGACCGAACCTTTATCGCTGGGACCGCTCCGTCAAAAACACACTTCTTGGAGTGTGGAGATCCACTTTGCGACGCGACTGAAGCAATGTTGTGAAGCTTCTCATCATTTCTGCGTTCAAATCGGTTCAAATGCAGCGCTGCCTTCCCGGAATGCTGTGCTGAAGCGTTGAAGTCGCTCGACGTCACCCAAAGGAATAAAGTGGAGCGAGGCGCAGACCATAACGACATAAGTGTTCACGGACGAGTGGATCTGTAGCTGAGCGAGTGTTTATGGGCGTGCATTTCCTCTCTCGCTCTAGTCACGCGCGCGCGCACCCTACCGGGAGAAGAGCCCGTACGGCCCATACAAGGACCTTCCGCTCTATTAACGTCAAGTCGAGCCATACTCGAAAAAAACTCTCTGAAACTTGTGAGAAACCGGAAGGAGTATTTTTGACACAGAAATACTCCATCAACCGTCCAACATTAGTTTTTGAAACTTTGTCTATGTTTAGGATGGGAATCCAAGTCTTTAACAGTGTAAAAAGCTCAGTATGCATGAAACAGCATTTCACCCCCCCCCTTTAATACTCATGAATAACAGTAAAATACTGCAAATATTTTTTTCTTACACTTGAAAGGCAATTTACACCTTAACAAAACGTATCTTGCGCAGGCAAATTTAATTTACGCTTGCAATCTTATGTACACTTTCACAAATCTTACCCTGCGCTTGCGATTCTTTAAGGCATTATTATACCTTCATAGCGATCTCCCACTCCCCCGTGCGTGGGTGGAATCATCATTCTAATATACTCCAGGGTTTCTACTGATACAAAGCCATATGCTAATCGCTGAAGTAACCCTTTAATGTATTTGTACAGGGAGTGCAGGAATTATTAGGCAGATGAGTATTTTGAACACATCATCCTCGTTATGCATGTTGTCTTACTCCAAGCTGTATAGCAGTTAAGCATATTAGGTGATGTGCATCTCTGTAATGAGAAGGGGTGTGGTCTAATGACATCAACACCCTATATCAGGTGTGCATAATTATTAGGCAACTTCCTTTCCTTTGGCAAAATGGGTCAAAAGAAGGACTTGACAGGCTCAGAAAAGTCAAAAATAGTGAGATATATTGCAGAGGGATGCAGCAGTCTTAAAATAGCCAAGCTTCTGAAGCGTGATCATCGAACAATCAAGCGTTTCATTCAAAATAGTCAACAGGGTCGCAAGAAGCGTGTGGAAAAACCAAGGGGCAAAATAACTGCCCGTGAACTGAGAAAAGTCAAGCGTGCAGCTGCCAAGATGCCACTTGCCACCAGTTTGGCCATATTTCAGAGCTGCAACATCACTGGAGTGCCCAAAAGCACAAGGTGTGCAATACTCAGAGACATGGCCAAGGTAAGAAAGGCAGAAAGTCGACCACCACTGAACAAGACACACAAGCTGAAACGTCAAGACTGGGCCAAGAAATATCTCAAGACTGATTTTTCTAAGGTTTTATGGACTGATGAAATGAGAGTGAGTCTTGATGGGCCAGATGGATGGGCCCGTGGCTGGATTGGTAAAGGGCAGAGAGCTCCAGTCCGACTCAGACGCATAATCATTAGGCAACTTCCTTTCCTTTGGCAAAATGGGTCAAAAGAAGGACTTGACAGGCTCAGAAAAGTCAAAAATAGTGAGATATAGGGTTGAGGATGGAGTCAAGCTCAACTCCCAGTCCTACTGCCAGTTTCTGGAAGACACCTTCTTCAAGCAGTGGTACAGGAAGAAGTCTGCATCCTTCAAGAAAAACATGATTTTCATGCAGGACAATACTCCATCACATGCGTCCAAGTACTCCACAGCGTGGCTGGCAAGAAAGGGTATAAAAGAAGAAAATCTAATGATATGGCCTCCTTGTTCACCTGATCTGAACCCCATTGAGAACCTGTGGTCCATCATCAAATGTGCGATTTACAAGGAGGGAAAACAGTACACCTCTCTGAACAGTGTCTGGGAGGCTGTGGTTGCTGCTGCACGCAATGTTGATGGTGAACAGGTCAAAACACTGACAGAATCCATGGATGGCAGGCTTTTGAGTGTCCTTGCAAAGAAAGGTGACTATATTGGTCACTGATTTGTTTTTGTTTGGTTTTTGAATGTCAGAAATGTATATTTGTGAATGTTGAGATGTTATATTGGTTTCACTGGTAAAAATAAATAATTGAAATGGGTATACATTTGTTTTTTGTTAAGTTGCCTAATAACTATGCACAGTAATAGTCACCTGCACACACAGATATCCCCCTAAAATAGCTAAAACTAAAACTTCCAAAAATATTCAGCTTTGATATTAATGAGTTTTTTGTGTTCATTGAGAACATGGTTGTTGTTCAATAATAAAATTAATCCTCAAAAATACAACTTGCCTAATAATTCTGCACTCCCTGTATTTTCAAACCTGCACACACATGTAAGACCCAAGCTCATGTCACGATACAACATGAATTCAAGATTGTGCTAGTAATATTACACAACCAGTGCCTTTCATTGCAATCAGTGACAATCATGTAATGATACCATGTGATGAGGGTGCCCACTGAGGTCCTGTGTATCCTGTATATCCAAAAAGCATTTCCATAAAAATCTAAATTTGAGGGACGGTCACATGGGATATGAAAATCTAAAAAAAAACAACAAACTCAGAAAGTTCAAACAAGTTTATTTGTTCTCATGCTGCAGCATTCCTGAGAAACTCCAACGCTATTTTGAACTTGTTCTCCAGAAAATAAATTAAACACACAAATTATGAACACTAACACCCCTGCACCAAAAAAAAAAAAAAACACCCCGGCAGTGTTATGTTTACAGTACAAAAAAAATCTCTGCATCGTTTACACAATTTGTAAGAATGACTCGCTAAAAATAGTTTACAACAGAGCCTCTACTCGAAAACGACATGCTCCATACTAGTTATTTTACAGTCTGAACAACCACAAATGGGTTGCTTTTGGGCGGGAGGACAGATCTACATCAACATTGAATGTGAATGGACCACTTGTTTCATGTTTTACTCTCTATTAGCATCGACTATGACGTATCCTAATCGCTACACTAATGCCTCTTCAACTTGAGGAACTTCAGCAGTGATGCACCAGCAGAAATATATCTGACCAAACAATGGCTGTCCTATTATAAATAATAATAATAATAAGAGAGATTTTGTCCCTTTTCCAATCTTTTCATGAAAAAAAATTTCCTCCAAATATTATGTTGTCTTTTTGGATAAATTAAAAAAGACACCTTAATATGCAAATGCAAACAAAATATATATAAAAATATAGCTGCAAGCAGCAATTGTCGGGGCCAAGCGAAATGAAGACCCTAAGACATGCCAGCATAGCTAGCTAGGAGTATAAGACCAAATGCAACAATGAACCATTGAAGACCTATTAAGTTGGTTTTAGGCAAAAAAGCAGTACAATTTTTAATACAGTAAATAATAATGATTTAATGGTTAATCTTTTTCGACCAATAGGTGGCACTGTTATGAAACTGATGTGGTGTAGTCAGAATGAGGTGGCAATGACACATGCAAAGTTTGGTGTCAATATGTCAAAGCATTGCAGAGATACAGCCTCAAGAGTAATTTTTTGCATCATAGCTCAACTGCGTTGCTGTGGTGTATGACAAATGGTTTGTCTATCAACACGAAATCCATAACTATTTGTTCTCATGGTCTGAAGACGATACGATTCAATTTTGGTGAAAATTGGACAACAGTGTAGGATGAGTTTGAAAAAGTAGGTTTTTAACCAATAACAAGATAAAGGGTAGAGAGGTTTGTCAAATATGGACAAAATTGGCGTCTATGTTCTTGGCAGGAGCCAATGAATGTCACCAGTCTCATTACAATAGGCTAATTAAATCAAAAGTTATTAGCATTTTGCACACCTTATTACAACTTTTGACCACAAGGTGGCGCTGCCTGAAAATCTTTTGAGTACCTTCAGGGCATGGAGCAGAAGACACATACTGAGATTTGTAATGATACACAAATGCATTCGTCAAGTGTAACATTAGCATTTTATTCCCTAATACTGCATTGAAGTCAATGGGTATTTCATGTTTTGTTCTATTATAGCGCCACCAAGAGGCACAATCCCACCATTTTTTTAATTTTTCCTCAGTATGAGCCCATACATATACGTGTCGAGTTTGGTGAAAATATCTCATTTTGTTTTGGAGTTATAAACATTTACATGAAAAAACACGTAAAAAATGACTGACACCTGACTTTGATTGGATTTTACTACCCCTTACTATGAATATTTTGACATTTGGGCATTAGCGTATAGCTATCGACCTATGTTTCCGAACTTCTGAGGCTGGTTTCGTCTCGATCGGACTAGCGGTTTTGAAGATATAAGCTAATGTTTTTTAAGCACTAAATTACAATGCTGCGCAAACCATACGCCGAAACCTGGCAAGTCTGGTATCATTGGACTCGGCAAGGATTCAGGAGACAAAAAAAGTTACTCCCATCCAAATATGTCAACCACACCCAAAGATATAAGCTTTTGGGGAAAAAAATTCTCCACTAGGTGGCGCTGTTTCGAAACTTCTCAGGCTACTTCAGGGCATGGTGTTGATGACCCATACCAAGTTTCGTAACAATCCGTTCATGCGTTCATAAAATACAGCATTTTAGCACATAATTCAAAATGGCCGACAGCCAAAAAGGCAGACCTAGTAAACTTGGATATCAGTTGACTCGACATGACTCCCCATATCTAAGGAGATACATTTTATGATTTTTGGATAAACTGTTTAGAAGTTATAAGCCAAAATAGCCCTTTTTTTAATCTCCGGACCAGTAGGGTGCACTGCGCCGAAACACTGCATGTTGCCTCAGGTCATGCTTGTGATGACATGTGCCAAGTTTGGTTTGAATACGATAAAGCGTTGCAGAGATATGGCCTTTAGTTGTTTTTGCAACCTCTACGTAAAATTTGTTCGCACATTTATCGTAAACGATTTGAAGAATCAACATGAATTCCATAACTTTTTGTCACCATGGTCTGAAGATGATCTGGTTCAATGTTCGTGCAAATCAGATGAACCGTCTAGGACGAGTTCGAAAAAGTAGTTTTTTTTGGAAAATTAAAAATGACGGGTAATTTTTATGACGCAAAACGACGTCATAGGGTGCAATCGAATCGGCTTGAGCCAAGGAGTCAGAGAAAATTTGGATTTTGTTTCTAGCCCTTTTAGTTCAGGAGTTATTAGCATAAACATGAGTGCAACTTTGGACTGTTGGTGGCGCTAGAGGGATTGAGTTAGAGACTCAAAATTTGCTATATTGACAGTTGTGCCTGTCCTTTAAATGTGTGCCAGATTTCATCATGTTCCCGCAAGCGGTTCTATGGGCTGCCATAGACTTGTGAGCGGAAGAAGAATAATAATAATAATAGGAACGCTAACGGTTTCAATAGGTGCCTCCGCACCTTCGGTGCTTGGCCCCTAAAAATCATGAAACAAAAGTTACTGTACACTGGCCAAAGCTGCCTCTATACACAACACAGACCTGCATGATCACTACAATACTACAGTCAGGACTTCAGAAACTCTCACACAGATATGCACACTGAAAAGGAAGTCTGTTTTTTAAAAAAAAGTAAAGTTCCGTTATGTGGAAAATTTGGTACATTACAATTTGGAGATAATTCAGTGTTCATTCCAAAAATGTGACCAAAAAAAATGTATGATAAACCGTTGCAAGAAAAGGTATGTGAAAATGTAGACTCTGAAAATGTGAATAATTATAAAATCTTGAATAAGATATTTTACGTAAAAGATGTTTGCATGTAGTCCACAAGACAAAAAATAGTTGAATTTATCAAAATGACCCTTTCAAAAGTGTACATACCCTTAATTCTCAATGCTGTGTTGTTCACTGATGATCCACGGCTGTGTGTGCGTGTGTGTGTTTAGTGATGGTTGTTCTTGAGTCTCTTGACTCGAGTTCTTCAGAGAAATCCTCCAGGTCCTGCAAACTCTTCAGTTTTCCAGCATCTTTTACACATTTGAACCCTCTCCAGCGGTGACTGTAAGATTTTGAGATCCCTCTTTTCACTCTGAGGACGATTGAGGGACTCAAACACAACTATTAAAAAAGCTGCAAACATTCACTGAAACTCATTAAGGGCTGGGGGTGAACACTTTTGAACAGGAAGTTTTTAGGATTTTTTTATTTATTTAGTACTGCCCTTCAGAAGCAACAGAAGATACTAACATGTTTCCCAAAAAACAAATTAAGTACAGTTTACCTCTATCTTCAAATTCAAAACGTTTTCATCCCCGGCTCTTAATGCATCGTGTTTCCTTCTGGAGCTTTAGTGAAGGTTTTGAACCTTTTTTAATAGTTGTGTTGTTTGAGTCCTCAGAGTAAAAAGCTGGATCTCAAAATCATACGGTCACCGCTGGAGAGGGTTAAAATGTGGAAAAGATGCTGGAAAACGGAAGAGTTTGCAGGACCAAACAAGAGACTCAAGAACAACACCACACACACACACACATACACACACACACACACATACACACACACACACACTACTGTGGATCATCAGGGAAGTATTGAGTACACACAGTATTGAGAATCAATGGTTCATAAACTTTTGAATGGGGTCATTTTAATAAATTCAGCTGTTCTTTGTCTTGTAGACTATATGTAAAACTTATTTTGTTCTAATTTTGTTAAAATTATCCACTTTTCACAGATTCTGCAAGAATTCACAAACGTTTTCTTGCAACTATATATATATAATTTAGATTAAAAATGTTAGGGTTCAAAAGAAAATCAGAGAAACAAAATCTAATTAAAACCTCAAAATACGACATATGGTGCAGATGTACCGTGAGCGACCTGAGTTCGTGCCCTGGCTCGGGGTCCTTTCCCGATCCTATTTCCCTCTCTCATTACTTCCTCTCTTAACTCATCGGTCCTATCAAATAACTGGCAAAATCACAAAAAACATATCTAAAAAAAAAAAAGACAGAAAGAAAAGACTAAAATATAGAAATGAATGCATGATATTGAGATTGACCATGTGGATTCCTTTCTAAAAAGAGGTCACCAAATGCATATGCAATTATTTCATGCATTTTATATAAAGTTGTAGATGTGGCATGTCACACTTAAGGACACTGTCCTCGAATGGTGACCGAATCAAACAAGTGATTCAGATTCATTTTCAGACGGTTGGACGCAACCACAGACAGACGGTAAAAGGCACAAGATTGTGTCAGCCTTGAGTATTTACTTATAGCTACATGCATAAAATAACCAGGCAACTCCACACCATAGATCCACTGTGAGAACGAGTAGATTTGGCTCCACTGAACACCAGGCTGTGCCGTTATCAGTGGGGGCTGCAGCTGTTACATAACAGAAACCCAATCGCCTGAGTTCAAACGCAAGAAAGTGGAGCTGGAAATATGAGTTGGTGTGCATTTCCCGAAGTGGAAAGGACATGGAGAAATTCCAACACAAGTTTCGGGGCTTACTGAACAAAATGGTCTTCAATGACACAAGGACTCCTCTAAAGATCTCAGCATGTGACTTTAGAGTTTTGTGTGGATGTCGTTTTGATCCTCCATAAATGTTTAATTGCGTTTGCAATCTCTCAATGACAAAGAAGACTACTTTCTTTGTGTACAAACATAAAGTGAAAGGCATCTGTGGGTCTGGTCACCGTTCCTACCGGCCGTGGGATTGCCACAGAACCCCCTGGCATCACATTACACAATATTTTTATCTGACATGTGAAGCCACACAGCAACAGCCAAGAATAGCATGAAAACACAAATCAGTGTGCACTAAAACTGAAGTTGAAATCTAAATGAGCAATTTTAAGAAATAATAAAAAATAATACAAATCTTGTTTTTGTCGCATTTGGAAAATCCAGCTCGGCACCTCACCAGCAGGCATAATGACAACCCAGCAATATGAAAGGGTTAAAACGACTAGGCTGGAATAATCTTCGGAAGGTGTACAGGATTATGAACATGGAGTTTGCTTTCAGCTCCTGAGTTTGTAGAGAGGAAGTAGAACACCTTGAACTTGGTTGGAATGTTATTGTTGTATATGCAAGTCCAGTGAAGGTTAGGCCTAAAAGGTGAAAGGTCATGCCGGGGCGAGGAAGACTGTTAGATCACCTCTCTGCTGTTCCTGATTGCACAGCATAGGACCATACTGAAGATCATGCCGATAATCTGTAAAAAGAGAAGATGTTACACATACACAAAGATGACATGACATTTAAATCAACACTGTTTGCTTTCTTAATAATTATCCCTAATCATACTGTATACAGTAGATGCACATTATTCTAAAATACTTGCACAACATATTTGGCAGAGAAAATACCCACAAAAGATAGTCATTAACATAGAATTTACTAAACATAAAGGTTTATGTGGGAAGGGCCACGATTGTTTTGTTCAGAAGCTGCATCTGAATTGGTATTTAGAGACCAAAAGAGTGTCAACATTTTTCATAGTATCGGTCCCACTTTATATTAGGTGCCCTATCTACTATGCACTTACTTTAAAAAATAAGTACAGTGTACTTATTGTGTTCATATTGTATTACAAAACACTTGCTTATTGAGGTGAGATACGGGTAAAATTAGTGGCAGGTGAACTTTTAATGGTCCGTTGGTCTTAGTACACGATAGTCAACAGGAAAAATATTATCTTTGAAAAAATAAAGTCTTTGGTCATTTTTGAGAGTGATGCTAATGGACTGATATGATTCAATGATGTATGTGTTCCTTTAAGGGTAAAGTTAGGAACAGGTGTGGTTGTGTGGGTAAGTTTAAGGGTAAAGTTAGGGACAGGTGTGGTGGTGTGGGTAAGTTTAAGGGTAAAGTTAGGGTCAGGTGTGGTGGTGTGGGTAAGTTTAAGGGTAAAGTTAGGGACAGGTGTGGTGGTGTGGGTCAGTTTAAGGGTAAAGTTAGGGACAGGTGTGGTGGTGTGAGTTAGTTTAAGGGTAAAGTTAGGGTCAGGTGTGGTGGTGTGGGTAAGTTTAAGGGTAAAGTTAGGGACAGGTGTGGTGGTGTGGGTCAGTTTAAGGGTACAGTTAGGGACAGGTGTGGTGGTGTGGGTCAGTTTAAGGGTAAAGTTAGGGTCAGGTGTGGTGGTGTGGGTAAGTTTAAGGGTAAAGTTAGGGACAGGTGTGGTGGTGTGGGTCAGTTTAAGGGTAAAGTTAGGGACAGGTGTGGTGGTGTGGGTCAGTTTAAGGGTAAAGTTAGGGACAGGTGTGGTGGTGTGGGTAAGTTTAAGGGTAAAGTTAGGGTCAGGTGTGGTGGTGTGGGTAAGTTTAAGGGTAAAGTTAGGGACAGGTGTGGTGGTGTGGGTCAGTTTAAGGGTAAAGTTAGGGACAGGTGTGGTGGTGTGGGTAAGTTTAAGGGTAAAGTTAGGGACAGGTGTGGTGGTGTGGGTCAGTTTAAGGGTAAAGTTAGGGACAGGTGTGGTGGTGTGGGTCAGTTTAAGGGTAAAGTTAGGGACAGGTGTGGTGGTGTGGGTCAGTTTAAGGGTAAAGTTAGAGACAGGTGTGGTGGTGTGGGTAAGTTTAAGGGTAAAGTTAGGGTCAGGTGTGGTGGTGTGGGTAAGTTTAAGGGTAAAGTTAGGGACAGGTGTGGTGGTGTGGGTAAGTTTAAGGGTAAAGTTAGGGACAGGTGTGGTGGTGTGGGTCAGTTTAAGGGTAAAGTTAGGTTCAGGTGTGGTGGTGTGGGTAAGTTTAAGGGTAAAGTTAGGGACAGGTGTGGTGGTGTGGGTCAGTTTAAGGGTAAAGTTAGGGACAGGTGTGGTGGTGTGGGTCAGTTTAAGGGTAAAGTTAGGGACAGGTGTGGTGGTGTGGGTAAGTTTAAGGGTAAAGTTAGGGACAGGTGTGATGGTGTGGGTAAGTTTAAGGGTAAAGTTAGGGTCAGGTGTGGTGGTGTGGGTAAGTTTAAGGGTAAAGTTAGGGACAGGTGTGGTGGTGTGGGTCAGTTTAAGGGTAAAGTTAGGGACAGGTGTGGTGGTGTGGGTCAGTTTAAGGGTAAAGTTAGGGACAGGTGTGGTGGTGTGGGTAAGTTTAAGGGTAAAGTTAGGGACAGGTGTGGTGGTGTGGGTCAGTTTAAGGGTAAAGTTAGGGACAGGTGTGGTGGTGTGGGTCAGTTTAAGGGTAAAGTTAGGGTCAGGTGTGGTGGTGTGGGTAAGTTTAAGGGTAAAGTTAGGGACAGGTGTGGTGGTGTGGGTCAGTTTAAGGGTAAAGTTAGGGACAGGTGTGGTGGTGTGGGTCAGTTTAAGGGTAAAGTTAGGGACAGGTGTGGTGGTGTGGGTAAGTTTAAGGGTAAAGTTAGGGTCAGGTGTGGTGGTGTGGGTAAGTTTAAGGGTAAAGTTAGGGACAGGTGTGGTGGTGTGGGTCAGTTTAAGGGTAAAGTTAGGGACAGGTGTGGTGGTGTGGGTAAGTTTAAGGGTAAAGTTAGGGACAGGTGTGGTGGTGTGGGTCAGTTTAAGGGTAAAGTTAGGGACAGGTGTGGTGTGTGGGTCAGTTTAAGGGTAAAGTTAGGGACAGGTGTGGTGGTGTGGGTCAGTTTAAGGGTAAAGTTAGAGACAGGTGTGGTGGTGTGGGTAAGTTTAAGGGTAAAGTTAGGGTCAGGTGTGGTGGTGTGGGTAAGTTTAAGGGTAAAGTTAGGGACAGGTGTGGTGGTGTGGGTAAGTTTAAGGGTAAAGTTAGGGACAGGTGTGGTGGTGTGGGTCAGTTTAAGGGTAAAGTTAGGGTCAGGTGTGGTGGTGTGGGTAAGTTTAAGGGTAAAGTTAGGGACAGGTGTGGTGGTGTGGGTCAGTTTAAGGGTAAAGTTAGGGACAGGTGTGGTGGTGTGGGTCAGTTTAAGGGTAAAGTTAGGGACAGGTGTGGTGGTGTGGGTAAGTTTAAGGGTAAAGTTAGGGTCAGGTGTGGTGGTGTGGGTAAGTTTAAGGGTAAAGTTAGGGACAGGTGTGGTGGTGTGGGTCAGTTTAAGGGTAAAGCTAGGGACAGGTGTGGTGGTGTGGGTAAGTTTAAGGGTAAAGTTAGGGACAGGTGTGGTGGTGTGGGTCAGTTTAAGGGTAAAGTTAGGGACAGGTGTGGTGGTGTGGGTCAGTTTAAGGGTAAAGTTAGGGACAGGTGTGGTGGTGTGGGTAAGTTTAAGGGTAAAGTTAGGGACAGGTGTGATGGTGTGGGTCAGTTTAAGGGTAAAGTTAGGGACAGGTGTGGGTCAGTGTGGGTCAGTTTAAGGGTAAAGTTAGGGACAGGTGTGATGGTGTGGGTCAGTTTAAGGGTAAAGTTAGGGACAGGTGTGGTGGTGTGGGTAAGTTTAAGGGTAAAGTTAGGGACAGGTGTGGTGGTATGGGTCAGTTTAAGGGTAAAGTTAGGGACAGGTGTGGTGGTGTGGGTCAGTTTAAGGGTAAAGTTAGGGACAGGTGTGGTGGTGTGGGTAAGTTTAAGGGTAAAGTTAGGGTCAGGTGTGGTGGTGTGGGTAAGTTTAAGGGTAAAGTTAGGGACAGGTGTGGTGGTGTGGGTCAGTTTAAGGGTAAAGTTAGGGACAGGTGTGGTGGTGTGGGTAAGTTTAAGGGTAAAGTTAGGGACAGGTGTGGTGGTGTGGGTCAGTTTAAGGGTAAAGTTAGGGACAGGTGTGGTGTGTGGGTCAGTTTAAGGGTAAAGTTAGGGACAGGTGTGGTGGTGTGGGTCAGTTTAAGGGTAAAGTTAGAGACAGGTGTGGTGGTGTGGGTAAGTTTAAGGGTAAAGTTAGGGTCAGGTGTGGTGGTGTGGGTAAGTTTAAGGGTAAAGTTAGGGACAGGTGTGGTGGTGTGGGTAAGTTTAAGGGTAAAGTTAGGGACAGGTGTGGTGGTGTGGGTCAGTTTAAGGGTAAAGTTAGGGTCAGGTGTGGTGGTGTGGGTAAGTTTAAGGGTAAAGTTAGGGACAGGTGTGGTGGTGTGGGTCAGTTTAAGGGTAAAGTTAGGGACAGGTGTGGTGGTGTGGGTCAGTTTAAGGGTAAAGTTAGGGACAGGTGTGGTGGTGTGGGTAAGTTTAAGGGTAAAGTTAGGGTCAGGTGTGGTGGTGTGGGTAAGTTTAAGGGTAAAGTTAGGGACAGGTGTGGTGGTGTGGGTCAGTTTAAGGGTAAAGCTAGGGACAGGTGTGGTGGTGTGGGTAAGTTTAAGGGTAAAGTTAGGGACAGGTGTGGTGGTGTGGGTCAGTTTAAGGGTAAAGTTAGGGACAGGTGTGGTGGTGTGGGTCAGTTTAAGGGTAAAGTTAGGGACAGGTGTGGTGGTGTGGGTAAGTTTAAGGGTAAAGTTAGGGACAGGTGTGATGGTGTGGGTCAGTTTAAGGGTAAAGTTAGGGACAGGTGTGGGTCAGTGTGGGTCAGTTTAAGGGTAAAGTTAGGGACAGGTGTGATGGTGTGGGTCAGTTTAAGGGTAAAGTTAGGGACAGGTGTGGTGGTGTGGGTAAGTTTAAGGGTAAAGTTAGGGACAGGTGTGGTGGTATGGGTCAGTTTAAGGGTAAAGTTAGGGACAGGTGTGGTGGTGTGGGTCAGTTTAAGGGTAAAGTTAGGGACAGGTGTGGTGGTGTGGGTCAGTTTAAATGTAGGTTTTGGTGTAAGGTATGTGTCAACAGTGTCATTATAAATGTAACTACATTAAATACAGATGTAATTACATGCAGGTAATTTTAAAAACATAAGTACAATGTAAAAAATGTATGCACACAATAAGTGCATTCTATCAAATGATTAATTTAAATGCCAGTACATAGCAGTTAAGGGCTCCTAATATAAAGTGGGTCTATAATTTGTAATTATGTTCCACAAAAGAAAGAAATTAAAATTCCCCCCAAAATATATAATTGACACCCCTAATATATTATACATATATATACACTATATATATATATAGGCTGAAGACAAATATGAAAAATAAAAATGGACTAAATTGACTACATTTATTGACATGTTGTAATTTACCATGACTCCTGCGATTCCAATTCCCACATAACCCACGATGAAAAGCCTACTGTTGAAAAACTCTTCAATGGCCACATCACATGTCTGCAAACAGTGAAACAGATTGATAATATGTATCCGAATACCACAACCTTCTACACCAGTGGTTCCCTTTTCTGTAGGAAAAATATTTTAAAAGTATAAAAGCGGTAGAGTACATAAGAAATAGAAAAGGGCATCAGGCATCAATACAACTGATAACACATTGCTCAAGAGGGTACTGCAAAACTTCTTGAAATAACAAAATGCCAAATAAATATTTTGTGTTAGTGGGGGCGGTGGGGAGGCATTGTCAACAGGGGGCGCCCCAACCTCATCAGCACCCCCCCGCCACTCGAGAGCTTGTCTTGGCCGCCCCTTTGGTCTAGTGTCCTGGGCGTCAACCCCTCCCTGACACTTAGCCTTGCTGCACCCCCATTTTTATAACTCTGTGCCCCCTAGTTTGGGAACCACTGCTCTACATAATTCAGTTTCAATGTATGTTCAACAGGCGTCACACTAGGGGTTGAATGACTTCCATTTTTTTAAAGTCGACATTTTTGTGATGAAAGTCGACGTCGACTAGTCGTTGATGACGTCATTAATGAACAAATAAGCCTGAACCTTGAGCTGAGATGCGAACATGGGTTTTCTTGTGCCCAGGACAGCTATGGCATATGACACAGCGCTGCCCATAAGGTTATTGGTCCTACATAACACCTTTTGTATCAGTTCTTTTGTCTTATGGTCGTTATATATTTCTCATAGATTTCTGCTTGTTCGGAATAAGATACAGATAAAGTAGCACAATAAAGAATACATGTATATGAATGCATTAGTAAGTGATTGTGTGTGAATTAATTCTACCTCTCTACTAACAGTGAAGCTGTGAGTTTTAGTTATCAAGAAATATATGCTAGAACTTTTCAGTTTCTAAGCTATTTTATTGATAAATCACAGAACAGTGTTGACAATACATATTCTGCGACAATACATTTCAAACCATTTCTGAATGGTTTTTGAATCTGAACTTGTGTGAAGCGCGCGCGATCTCCGTGTGATTAGGCTATGTGTGTGTGTTGCAATGAAGCACGCAGTTTAGCGCGATGATTAACTCACCTGTACAATAAGAATGCATTCTCTCAAACAATTTTGAGCATTTAGATGGTAATCAAACATGTCTTGTAGTATGCATTTATTTGTCATTTTTAATTGAAGTATATACAGCTCTTGAAGTATGCATTTATTTGTCATTTTTAATTGAAGTATATACAGCTCTTGAAGTATGCATTTATTTGTCATTTTTAACTGTTCAAAACAGGAAATTTTTTATCCTGTTGCGCCCTCTATAGGCCAGCGACTAGTCGACGTCAAGCTTACAGCGTCATGACAGAGCATTAAGGTCGACTAGTCGATTAGTCGACTAGTCGGTGCAACCCCTTTGTACACTAACTGAAGTGTTTATAATTTTAAATTCTTAACATACTGGCATTTAGCAAGCAAACACTTCTACTTATTGCATAAATAATTCATTTAGGACCAGAAATCCTCACCTGGTTTGATACGATGTCTTGACACAAAATGGGCTTCATTGAAGGTGAGCCACAGCAGTTCAACTGCAGATGTGAAGTGTTACAAATTCACACGTTCATGACAAGGTTATACAAAAATACAACCATTAAAATATATTTATTATATCAGTGTTGTTAGTGTAAACTAAAACTATTTAAAACTGAGAACTGAAATAAAGCTGAAAGAAAATTACATAAAAATAAATATTAGATTAAATATACATTAAAAATATTAACAAATGCAGTATAAATAATACAAAATAGTCGTGATTTATATCTCATTTATATCTAAACAAGCATATGACATTTTAAAATGAAGCATTGTATTCAGTAAATTTGTGTTCTCTTTTGAGGTAACTCGATGCTGATGTTATGGGAAGTCTTTCCAAAGTTTCTACAAACTATAAGATAGAAGCAAGCAAACATTCATTAAGGAAGTGTGCATCACAATGCCCTCACTTTATTATGGGTGATGATGCACACAATCTATGTGTGTTTTGTTTAGAAGTATGTTTGGGCTTTTTTTACAAGGAATGGGAGCCAGACGACTGTGCCTCGCGGTTCAGGTCCCACGTCTGCGAAGGTAGTGTAAAGAGGTTGTGGATGTATTTGAGACACGTACTTCACTTTCTCTGATTTCCTCCGCTAGCTCTGAGGTTCTCAATTTGGATCCAGAAGCCTGCACTCTAGTCTCTTACGATCCGGTTGAGATAATTGATTGTTGGAAGTTATGACACATGCTACGGCTAGAATCTGTCTAACAGGAGGTCGTTTAGGAAAGGATAAATGAACAATTCTTGCCAGGTCATCAACATTCTCCCCCATGTAAACCTTCCATGAGAGAAACAGTATTCATCTCATGTAATCACTAGTTCACCTTCAAATTATTCAAGTGCAATGGCTATGCAAACAGGGATATGTTAGGATGCCCCAGGTAGAAGGGCACTTGGAAGATACCTCTCTCCTAGTGCGGTGTCTTTACTGAAGGTTCCTATCTTCCCATGCAAGCTGTATCGGAGCTGGTGGGAAAGGCCTATGTGAAGGTTGGTCATGCGTACCAGACCTTCTTTCTCAAGGATCTGCAACAAGATGAGGAACTGAAAACTGAGGCAGTCCTGGAACTCCGCAGGGCCACAGACCTTGCCCTCTCTGCAACAAAGCAGGCAAATCGACCAAATCTATGGCTGTTAACATTGTGTAATCTGTGGCTAAACTAAAGGAGAAGGAGAAAACTTTTCTCCTTGGTACCTGATGTCAGTCTCTTCGGTACTACCATTCATGCTGAGGAGTTGGGATTGCTGTTGGGATTGTGCAGTGCACATTTAGGCTCACAGGTCTGATATCATGCATTGGGTATCCTTTTTTGGGAACATTCTTCCCTGATGCAGAGAAGCAATGTGGGAAGTATTGGTAGAGCAGAATATAGAGTGTATCAAAATTGGCATTCTACTCTCTCATATGTCACCCCCTCCAGTACATTGTTGTTTGAGGTTTAGGTACACCAATACACTTCCCTAAAAAGGTCTGCTAAGTAGGAGACAGAGCTCATAGTGGACTGAATCGCTATTGTATCATACTTTACATCTGTTTCCCCTCCAGCATCTTCTTGACACTCTTGTAAGGGATCAAGCTAGCATTTCCAAGGATAAGAGCTCAGGGATATTTCACAGATCAGCGGCAAGAAGCAATTTTATGTGACCCACTCTCTCTGTGGCTCCTTTCTGTTTACGTAATCTAAGGTAGAAGTGAGCAATGCACTTGTCCTTTTACTGCTAATTTAAGAGTAAGGAAAACTCCTCCAGTAGGAAAAACAAAACAAAAAAATGAGACTAAAGTAAGAGTCGTCTTCGTCACAGGTGGGAGGCATTTGGGAATAACCTCTACACTTTCTTGCATAGTACAGAGGCCAGACACAGCTCACTGTAAGTGGCTGGAGTATAGGCGGGGCTCTAACCCATCCCCTTGTGCTCTACGTGGACTGAAAAAAGATTATGTTGCAGGCTCATGGACCTGTTCAGCTTGGGCTCTCGGGCAATGATTGGCTCAGGCATCGGCTCTGGCGCTGGCATCAGAGCGGGCTCTTGCTGTTTGTTTCCTGTGGGCTCTGGATATGGAGTGGGGCTGGCGTTGACTTTGTCTGTGAGGCCAGTGGTGAATAGGGATTCGTTATTAGCCAACACCTACTTTACAAAAGTGCCAAAATTCCCCAGAAGGCCGTTCATGGGCAGGCAGTGGGTCCGGAGTGGGTGAGGCAGATCTAAAAAAGTCCCTTGTGTGGTCCTCGAGAGAGCAATCTTCTTGTTCCAACAAGAGCAGGTGTACTGGATGGAAATCCATATTATTTTGTCTTACAAATCTTGTGGCTAGTCTTCTGTTCCAGTGAGCTGCAGTAGATAATTCAAGAGTGAAGATAATCCAGAAGATGATCAATCTAACTTTTAATAATCGCCAGGGAAAACAAAGCACTATGGGCTTAAACATAACGGTAACGCAAGACAAGTACATAAGGAAAACTCAAGGCTTAAATACACAAAGGAAGTTATTTACAACAGGTGTGAACATCAATTAACATCCATAAAACTAACAATGATGAAACAGGACAATAGAAACAAAACACAACTAAAACACAATGAAAATAACATACACCTGACACCAAGCTACACTAAAGCTCTTACGGATGGTCACTCAGTAAGTGCTTTGGCAACTGGGAAACTCAATCTTGGACTTAGATCCCTGGGTTGCCGTATGCTTGCTTGCTTGTGGTTTCTATCACAGCTTGAGCACAGGCATTTTACAGTATGGCGCAGTGGGTATTAAAGTTCCCATAGTGACAGCAACTGACACAGCATCGAGTTCCCTAGAAAGGAAACGTCTTGGGGTTAGGTATGCAACCTGGATCCCTAAGAAGGTTATGAGACGCTGCGTCACTGACATATTTGAGGCATGCCTTCATGTCTTCCTTTCGACAAATCGAAGAAGATGATGTCTATTGCAGTGACATCATATGACTGCCTGGGAAAATGATTGGTGTGTTATTACATGTGCAAACACTAAAGACATTCCCATAGCGCCTGCCATTAAACTGATGCAACGTCTCGTTCCCTTCTCAGGGAACTGGGTAAGATATGTGACCCCAAGATGTTATCTCTGGCAATTTACACTTAAATTTACAACATATTTATTGTTCCTGATTAAATCAACTGATTTCTTCCTGATTCATTTTTTTTATAAAAGTGTAAACTCACAATTATGTGGTAGGACTGGATGGTTGTATTATCGTTGTGGTTTCCTGCTGATTCTTCATAGAAATGTTTTATTTCCTCAATGATCTAAAGGACAAATTAATAACAATGTGTCGCAAAGGTCAGACTAAAATCATTTCACTCTGAATCAACATGACTCTTCATAACTTCCAATTTAGCAGTACCTTATCTTTGTTGAGGAACCCAAACACTCCAGCTGCAACTTCTGCTCCAAAGATGACCAGAAGACAGGCAAAAAACTGCCACGCAAGAGAGACACAGAACCTGGGTTACTTATACTTTAAATTCCAATTAAAAAAAAAAAAAAAGATTCTGGTTGCTTCTTTTTATTCTTTTCTCAAATGTAAATGTTTAAAACAGCAGACACATTAGTAAGATAATGTATTTGATGAATTATGCAATGTTTTGTGGTATAAGTTGATTTGTCTCAATCTAAAACATTCCAACTTGTTAAAAAAATACAAATTTAGTACACTATGATGTTATGAAGATTTTACAAATGGTTAAAAATGTCAAAATTAATTTTAAGTTGAGATCCTCATGTAAGCTTACTGTCAGTTTCTCACCAGGCATTTGCTTTGAGCAATATTGTTTAGTTAAAAGAAAAAACAGAAGAATAAGCACTATACCACTCACCAATCCCAGCAGACACTGAGACTCTCTTACAGCACCACAGCAGCCAAAGAAGCCCACCAACATCACCAGACCCCCGGCCGCAATGAGGATATAAACCCCTGCGCAGAATACAAGAATAAAGCAACAGTCAGCATATCACATGACAGTTAATACAATGACCAGACCCACATGTGATGTGACACACCAAGCCATTTTATGCTTCATCACCTGGTGTTAAAACTGCACTATGTAAGGCGTAGTTTGATGACGCCAAGTTTAAGCTCAAAAGCTTTGGACATGTGGTCTTCATCTCACAGCCGGAGGAAAAGTATCAGGATAGGACTCCGGCAAAAAAATCATGTTGATGGATGTGATTATTAGCGTTACTGTAGTGTGAAGCAGAGCTGGACCGAGTGTTGAGGAGCTGAGCAAGGCCGCTGGAGCGATTGTTACGCAAACACACGGCTCGCGAGCAGCGGGACTTTTATAATGATGGGACACAGCTGCCGGCGCCATTTTCGCTTTTCCGGTCAGCTCCTCCTTAAACTTGTGTTTAATCAGTGTCTTTCTGTTGTTATTGATGCATGCTCTGTTCTCATTGGGGGTATTTAATTAAGCTGCTCTCCCAGTTTAAAAATGGGAGGCTGTCCCCAGAAGCTGCTGCTGTTCCCTGCCTTGGCTTTACATGGAGCTAGGGTGGCCACCCGTCCCGTGAAATACGGAATTGTCCCGTATTTTCAGGAAAAATGACACGTCCTGTATTGCTTTGATACGGGACGCGGCATTCGACTGTAGATTTGTCCCGTATTTTACATAGGTCCACCTGCATTGTGTGAAGACACGTCCTTTTTCCCCTAATTGGGTCGCTGCTGTCGTTGGTTTGTTTGATTGGTTTGTTTCAGGTACACAGGCCGTGAATTACGGCCAATCAGAGTCAGAAGAGAAGGGGACCCCGCCTCGCCGGTTCTTTTCTATATGGGCAGAATCCATTTGAAATGATGGCGGAGGCAGGTCCAAATACCCCCTACATTAATGATGTTATGGTATGATTTGTTTATTAAGGTTAAGTTGTACTGTCAGACACAAGCATTACTTTAATAAGAGATAAGATATATATTTATATATATATATCACCACTGCACATATATATATATATATATATATATATATATATATATATATATATATATATATATATATATATATATATATATATATATATATATATATATATTAATCAAAATAGGACCTTTTAGGAATAAAATAAACAACTATTTGTTATGCTTAACAAATTTAAATAATTGCATCATCCAATACTATAGAATTAACAATAGACTATATAAAAACGGAATAATACATAAATATATTTACTTAACTTAGTAAAAATAAAAATGTTAAGTGTTTTATTAAAATAAGAAATGATTGTAGATATTATATAATTTACAGTTATTTAGGTGTGGTTTCACTGTTTGGATGGTGTTACTGCAAACAATGACACATATTTTAGTCAAAATCTTTGTTCACAACACTATAAAATTACTCGAGTTAATTAGCAATTTCTTATCCTACTCCCCTCTAGGTTACAGCAGCTGAGTTTGTTTTTTATTGTCATAGCTGAGTGCATCTGTTCACACTGATTTCAATAGCAGATATCCTATTATAATGTCCATTGGTATCAATCTTAATATATATAGAGATTATGAAAACATGTTTTAAGTTATGATATACGACCACTGCACTGGCACACCATCGGGACTGTGGTCATCGTGGCCCCGAGGGGTGTGGCCACCGCTGCGGCAGGCGTCCCTTATTTTTCTGTATTGAAGGTGGCAACCCTACACGGAGCTCATGAAAAGGATGGGGAATTCAGATCAGAAATGTTAGCAAAATATGCCAATAAAGAGTTGACTACAAGTTTGTCTATGGAGTTTTTGTCTTAAGTGGTCCTGACTGAAGTTTTGTAATTTTACTACTGTAGTGTAATGTAAAATTATTAATATTGTACATATTATGAAATATTATTTTCTTATTTTACCACGCAGTTTTATATTATAGTAGTGATAGTTTTATATAATATACAGTAGCCTTTAAATATTAGCTAACAATAAAAATGTTGGCTTTCAATATTGTCACAATTGAAACGTTAGCAATAATGCAGATTCCCAATCTTGAACTTCTAAACAGTCCTGCTCCAGCTGAGCAACTGCCACTGATGTGAATGTGAACGCTAAAAAATGAATTTCTCCAGGTTAAAACTCTTTGTCCTGACATTATAGCAGGATGTAATATAACCTGATCACCAGCAGAGGGAAGCAGAAGCATCAAGCAAGTTTTTTTGTGAGATGACGGCATGCTTTTGAGAACAGCGAGAGCGCACACAACACTTAAAGATGATCTCATTAACGTTCACTCCAGAAGAGGCTGGAGTGAAAGTTAATGAGATCATCTTATTATCCTCATTAGAGTAAAACAGAACGAGGGCGAAGGGTGCACGAATTCCCATCTGCATCAACAACAGATAAAAGCCGACAGGTTCAGTCAACATCAGGGCCAAGAGAGTCGGCTTCCTGTTGATGGTACTCACTGATCTAAGATCAGCATCATCAGACTTTAGCCTCAAAATGTAATCTAGAGACATATAAGAGCTTTAGTTCATGAAGAGTTCTACCTGAGCTGTTGTAATTATGCCTCCAGAGACCTGGGACAGGTGGGAAGACTGGAAATGAGAACTAAACTCTCTTGAGGGAGAGGAGGATATTGCTTTATCTAGCATTATAATGTAGGATAAAAATACAGAAGACGTTGAGTAATTATTGCAGTGCTTTCAAAGTCATGTTGCAGTGTGTATGATAGCCTATTCCTCAAACATTATGGTCAGGGTGTTAAACGTTTCAAAAAGTGTTTTAGAGAAGTCTCTTATGCTCACCAAGGCTGCCTTTACTTAAATCAAACATAAAGCGAAACAGTAATATTGTGACCCCAAAACTGTGAAAGGTAGCATACTAACTAACAATAGCATACACTTTGGTTTGTATATAACTCAAGCCATATGTGTGCTATCAGCTTTTGTTTGTTTATGGGTCAACTAGAACTGCAAGCAAGTAGGACGCAGGTATGTGCAGCAAAGCCTTGCTGATATAAAAGCGTGATATTGATTTTAAAGAACAGTTCCCTGAGTGATACAAACAGAGAAAAGTGTCAGTTCTTCAACCATACGTTAGAAGACCTTCTCCTCAACAAGCGGCATGATGATTTAAGGTTTCTTTAACACAAAGGGCTCTGTTTTAACAATCTGAACACATGGTCTGAAGCACATGGCTGAGGTGGACTTAGCCTGAATCCACTTTTCCTAGTTTAACCTAGTTCTAACCGCATGGTCCAAAAGGGTTGTACTTAGTGTTAGGGTGCGTTCACACTTGCCATGTTTGGTTCGATTAAAACGAACCCTGGTGCGGTTGCTCGGTTAGTGCGGTTCATTTGAACATATGTGAACGCTGCCATCCGAACCCTGGTGCGCACCAAACAAGCGGACCGAGACCGCTAAAAAGATGGGTCTCGGTCCGCTTCCAAACGAACTCTGGTGCGGTTCGATTGATATATGAACGCAACACGGACCAAAGACAGGTAAACGGACCAAAAACCGGACGTAATGTCACAAGATGCGACGCATAATGCAGCTGATTTGACGACGCGGAAAGATCGGTGTATCCAAAATGAGTAACTTTAACGTTAGAGGGCAAACGTGGAGCAACGAGGAAGTGCCTAATCAATATTTGGTCAGACGAGCATGTTTCGAAAATGCTAGAAAAAACACACAAAAAGCATACAGTACCTGGCTCTTCCCATCAAAGTTCCTGTGTTGCCCATTATTAGCAGGTACAGACGACAGAACGGCCGTCTCTTTTCTGCACAACGGAGGAAATCCTGCTGCTGTTTTGAATGTTTTGAACATTTCACGAGCTCTTCATGAGTTCTCTGGTAAAAAATAATGTCATGTACACGCATAAAATGCCCGCGCGTGTAATCCGCACACAGCATTGTTTTGAATGTTCGGTAAGCGAGCTCCTACGTCATATAAGCCGACCAATCAGGTTGTGACCGTCTCCCTGTGCCTTTGGTTCGGTAACTTTAGGTTCGCTGTTAAAAATGCCCGTGTGAACGCTAAGCGGACAGGACTATTATGTTTTGTTTTTGTTCTTTGGTCCGGACCAAACGAACCAAACTAACCGAACTACAAGTGTGAACGCACCCTTAATGAGTCATGGGTGTGTTTTGGCCGTAACCTGCAATAAACCATTCTGTCTCATCTCCCATTCCCTTTAAAAACCATTTGTGCTCGTGCCATGGTGGATTCGCTATTTAAAGACTGAACGCTTCTCCAAAGAGGAATACTTTTGATTTGGATATTTAAAAATGTGTGTGTGCTGCTGCTCATAATAAGCAGAGTGTACGTGCGTTGTGTACCAAGCTATAGGCACATATTACTAACAAGCCCTTTAAATGACCAAAAACATTCTGCACTATTGACTTTAGAACAGGTTTTTGTTGGTCAATTGTCGTTTTCAGTTCCTCAAAATAGCAATGCGCCTAAAAATACCTGGTTTACAGACCAGCACACCCATGGGCGAACTGACGGGCACGAGTCCATTTGATATTCAAACAATGTGGCTTTGGAAGTGAAAACTATGTCGGGCTGAAACTAGCAAAAAACACTTGCGTCATGCCTGGTGTCGCATTGCGCCAGTGTATAATAGGGCTCAACGAATACGATGATAAATGGTGATACTTGTCTTTGCAAACACCACTAAATATTGAGCCACACACACACATACAGAAACATTTTCCCAGAACATACTTCTTCCATGTGTTACTTACTCAAGCTTAAAAATCTCACACCAGTATCTCAAGGAAAAAAAAGGTGAGAAAATTATAGATGAAACTAAAAGTATGACAGAAAGTGTGAAAAGAAAATTGTAATATTTACATCGTTGCCACAGTAGCAGTAGAGAAGACAATCCTTTGTTATTGCAAAGGCTATAATCTTAAGTCATGTAAGTGTGTGTGTGTGTGTGTGTGTGTGTGTGTGTGTGTGTGTGTGTGTGTGTGTGTGTGTGTGTGTGTGTGTGTGTGTATAGACAGAGAGGACCATGAAGCCGAACTGGTCACTGTCAGCACTGTCAGATGGTTTATTCCAAGCGATTAAGTTTTGCCAGGTTAGCGTGGTCCAGTTAACCCTTGCTGTTAGATACTGCTACTTCCCCATTCTTCCCCATTCCCCATGAAAGCAAAGAGCATCTTTATTTATTTATGGCCATTACAAATGATTGTAATTACAGTCTATTCTAAACTATTCTGACAAAATATAATTAGAGCAACATGTATCCTGCAACAGTAGAATACAAATATTCACTTTAATTTAATACAATTTAAAATTTTATGAAAAACCTTTTATGAATTCCTTTTATTAACCATGCCAATGACATTTATAATGGATGGATACACTAATTGGGCTTCAAATTTTGACATTTTTTCAAATATGTTTCACCGCCATTATAAAGCTTGGATAGTTTGGATAACTCTGATTGTATTCGTCTGAAAGAAGAATGTCATATGCACCTAGGATGGCTTGAGGGTGAGTAAATCATGGGGTAATTTTAATTTTTGGGCGAATTAAGTCATCATTCACTAATTGTCACATTTGGGTTTCGTTTCAGTTCCTTGATTTTTGTTTTCTGTTATTTGGTTCCTGTTTCCTTTGTTCCCATTGCTAGTCTGATTCCTTGCCAGTGTTGCCACAGTTACTTTGAAAAAGTAATCAGATTACTGATTACTCCTTTAAAAAATAACTTAGTTACTTTATAGATTACTTGATTTTAAAAGCAGCTCATTTGGATTCCAAGTTACTTTATAGGTTACATTCAGCTGCCGACAACACCCCCATCGCCTCAACATAAAAATTACAATTACAAAAAATTGTTTTTGCCAACACTCGCTTTATTGGAAGTGCATTTTTAACAGTAACGTCAACAATGTATCTCCTGATATACTGATTATAAGTTGACTTAAACACTATTTCCTGAAAAAAACATGCTTTAATATATATATTTTTTAAATATATATTCAGTCTTTTTTTGACTTCCCTTAACATAAATACTTGTTTTTTATTAAATAAATAAATAAATAAATAAATAAATAAATATATAAATAAATATATACATTCTCTCTTGATCTGACATGTCCAAACTTAACATTTATAATCTACATTGTTTATAAATGTAACTATTAAAATCTTTTTAACATGTTTTAGGAATATTGAACCTGTTGTTCACAGCATTAGAGCAGCAAGGAGTGGTTTTACAAAGCAAAACAAGTGTATAACACAACGAAATGAGGGCGAGTCAATGGTGTTTAAGGGCAGCATGTCCTCTACTGCCCGGCCAACTTCTTCAACTCTCCCCCACTAACTGGTTTTGCATCAAAGTCCAGCTTTTGTTGTTTGAGTGGTGGGGGACCTCCTGCTTTCTGCTTCGCAGATCAGTGCTGCGGCTCCAAGTGTTTCTTCAAATTTGACGTAGTGTTTTTGTAGCTTGAAACCACTTTGTCGGCGCCAGCACAGAGTGTACAATGAACCATAATTTTGTCATCTTTAGCTGGCACAGCCTCTCACTCCTCCCTCTATTTTTGTTTAAAATACGTTTATGTCTGCAGTGTTGCTGCGTGTGTATTTCCCGTGAACAGTCCTTTGAACAGTCCCTGAAAACATGATTTGTCGCATATGTGACTTCACTCCCCGAGACGCAAGAAGAAAGCAAAAATATATATTTTTACTAAGGAAAATGAAAACAATAGTAATGCACAGTGACTTGGATAAGTTACTTTAATCTGATTACTAGTTTGTAAATAGTAACGCGTTTTACTATTTTTATTCTAAAATTAAAGCAATGTGTTAATAACTAATGTGTTACTGGCATCACTGTTCCTTGGTTACTCATCATCATCACCTGTGTCTTGTTTAGTTCCTGGTTTACCTGTGTATTTATGGCCATAGTTGTTTTCAGAACCAAATGTCCATGCGGTTTTATGACTGTAGGTTGCAACTCTTAATCTAAAGCCCTATTTGGACGGTAATTGTTTCTCGTGGGGTCATAAGGTATTTTTATAATTGATGGGCTAGTCAGTGATTTTATTGCCATCCGAATCCAGAATGTCAGTGTTTTTCTGACATCCACCACCCGAGTAAAAATCCCCGGCCGAAGTACCTACTGTTTTTTGACAAACACCAAGGTCATGTGGTGATTTAATTGCTCTGCGAATCCATATCTTTGAGTTCCCTTTATCGAGGGAACTCGCACTGTGTCGTCGAGTGATGACTTTCAGCAATACCTCCCCCGCCACTTATTGCATATTGTTTGTCTATTTACTGTTGTCTGTCCACTATATATCGAATACAAGCATGGCAAGCGAGCAATTTAGAAGGTGTGTGCACCCGTGCCCGTGCTTCATTACGGGCACGGACACACACCAGCTGTGTGTGCAGTGTCTCGGGGCGCACCACGCTCAGGCGGCTCTCAAGGGTGCCGCCTGCAGCGAGTGTGAGGAGGCACACGAGCCCCAGGAATCGGGTCCCGCGTCTGTTGAGGCAGCGCGGCGGCGGCGATCATGGGGCTCACAACTGGATCTTGTGACGGGAGGCGGGCATGCTGAGGCATCTTCCCAATCCTTGTCCGATGATTCAGACACTCTTCCACCTCGCGAGGAAGCCCGCGGTGTGGCATCTTCCCCGCTCAAGACAAGGTGAAATCCTTTCTCTTGAATTTCCCGATAGCCCCTGCGGGTCTCTTCGGAGGAGCGGTCAATAGCGTCGTCGAGAGATTCCAGGAGGTGAGAAAGCAGTCGGCGGCCTTTCGGCAATACCTTCCTTTGCCGCTCGGGGCCTTCAGATACCAGCAAGGAGGCCTCGAGTCACGACCGTCTAACAGCACCGCCTACCGGCAGGCGCAAAAAGAGAGTGTCGCCTCCCGCGCCCCTCCCGAGGAAGCCTAGCGAAGGAGACAGCGTTCTTGCCAGAAGGCTTCTAAGCCGAAGGGCGACTTGAGAGACGTCCTTCAGGCTAAGAAGACTTCTGGCAAACGGTCCTAGCTGTGGCGGGACAGCTCAGAGCTGGCCCTCCCAGGGGCGGACGACCGAGCGGACGAGGGTTCCGAACCCACAGCTCTGGGGAAATCGATGCTGTGCTCCCACCGTTGACAATGTTTCGGGCATCATCAGTTTCCCGCGTATTTACGCCGCTCCAGCCGCCTCGAAATCGACCTGCGGCGGGGCAGCGAACGCGTGCACACACCGAAAATCCTCCCCGATCAAGCTCTGCTGGACGGCCGCTTCAGGGGGCCGGGCAGGAGGTTCGGTGGGTACCAGATACCAGCCCCGAGAGGTGGGTTCCCCTAGTAGAATATATCGGCGCATGGTCATGCCTCCCGAATATTTCTGCTTGGGCCTTCCATACAGTGGGAAGGGGGTACAGACTGCAGTTCAGGGTTCCACCACCGAAATTCAACGGTGTGGTCTGGACCGTGGTCCCCCCGGCCCAGAGGCAGGTTATGGAACAGGAAGTACGCTCCCTACTGGTCAAGGAGGCTATAGAACAGATCCCTCCGCCAGACAGGGAGTCAGGGTTTTACAGCCGGTACTTCATTGTTCGCGGTACTGGGAGTCGTATGGGACTCGACTACGAGACGTGTCGAGACCATACAGGTGGAAGTCTCAGCTATGAAGCTAGGCCACAGCCGCACTGTGAAGCAGTTCCAGAGACTGCTGGGCCTCATGGCAGCAGTGTCCAACATGATTCCGTTCGGCCTGTTATACATGAGGCCCCTCCAGTGGTGGCTGGGGACCAGGGGGTTTTCCCCGAGAGGAAAACCTTTCCGTATGATCAGGATAACTCGGAAATGCCTTCGTTCCCTCGTCATATGGAAAAATCCTGGGTTCCTGTCCCAAGGGCCAGTGTTAGGAGCGTCATGTTGCAGGAAGATCCTTTCAACAGACGCCTCCCTCACGGGCTGGGGCGCGGTCATGGAAGGCCGGTTTGCGAGAGGTCGGTGAGGGCCCCAGCACTCTTCCTGGCACATCAATTGCCTGGAAAGGTTGGCGGCTTACAAAGCTCTGAGGAGTTTTCTCCCGGACCTCCACAGGCCACCATGTCCTGATCATCGGGAGGGGTCTGAGGTCACGCCCACTATGCAGGTTGGCGTACCAGATCCTTCTGTGGTCCCAGAGGAAACTGTCGTCTCTCAGAGCGATGTATGTCCCGGGGGACCAGAACCAGGGAGCAGACGTCCTGTCGAGGCAGGGGCTGAGGCCCGGGGAGTGGCGGTTCCACCCTGAGGTGGTGGAGGACATGTGCGAGAGGTTTGGCCCAGTGGAAGTGGACCTGTTTACGTCTCGAGAGACGACCCACTGTCCACTGTGGTTCTCCCTCAGGCATACGGCCCCCTGGGGCTGGATGCCATGACACAGATGTGGCCGAGGCTACGTCTGTATGCATTTCCCCGATCGTTCTGCTCCCGGGAGTTCTAGAGCGGGTCCGCCGGGAGGGCATCAGCCTTCTCTTAGTAGCACCCCGGTGGCCGATCCGGGTTTGGTTTCTTCGACATCGTGGCACTCCTAGACGGCCTTCCTTGGCAGGTGCCTCTGAGGAGGGATCTGCTGTCTCAGGCAGGGGGCATGATATTTCACCCCAGGCCTGAGCTGTGGGACCTCCGGGTCTAGCCCTTGAGGGGGCGCAGTACCTAGGGGATGGCCTGCTAGCCGATGTTATGGAGACCATTCTCAGCTCTAGAGCCCCCTCTACGAGGAGACTGTATAGCCTTAAGTGGAATGTCTTTTCCAACTGGTGTCGAGAACCGAGGGTGGGCCCAGTCAACTGCGCTGTGGCCTAAGTGCTGGAGTTCCTCCAGGACCGTTTCTCCGCCGGTCTGACCCCATCCACTCTGAAGGTGTATGTGGCTGCCATAGGGGCTTTCCACTCGCCTGTAGATGCGGGTCCATTGGGGAGACATCACTTGGTTGTACGGTTCCTCCATGGGGCTCGGAGGTTGAAGCCTGCGGCTCATCCCAGAGTCCCAGCCTGGGATCTGGCAGTGGTTCTCGAAGGGTTGGCTGAGGCCCCCTTTGAGCCACTGGAGTCAGCCGGGGCGAGAAACCTGACCCTTAAGGTGGCTTTTCTCCTCACCATCACTTCTCTGAGGAGAGTGGGGGACCTCCAGGCCTTGGCGGTGATGCCAACTTGCTTAGAAAGCTATCTTACACCCCAGGCCGGGCTACGTGCCCAAGGTACCATCTGTGGGGATGAAGTCAGTGTTTCTTCAGGCTTTTCATCCTCCGCCTCACGCGACGGCAGAGGAAGCTAGGCTGCACCTGCTCTGGCCGGTGCCGGTCAGGGCTCTGAAAATCTATGTTGAGAGGTCAGCACAGTGGAGGAGATCGGACCAGCTGTTGGTGTGTTTTGGCCCTCCCAAGAAAGGGTTGCCTGCGGCAAAGTAGACGACCAGTAACTGGATCGTCCAGGCTATAGCCACAGCTTATGGGGTGCGCAATTTGCCTTCACCCATGGCCGTGAGGGCTCACTCTACGAGGGGCTTGGCCTCCTCGGTGGCCCTCCTTTCGGGAGCTTTGCTTATTGAGATTTGCGAAGCAGCGGGTTGGGGCAACCCTCACACCTTCATTAGGTTTTATAAGCTGGATCTCCCAGCTACGCCGGGGGCTAGGGTGCTCGCGTCCTAAGTGTGCCTGGGGGGTGCCAGCTTCACACTAGGAAGGGCGTGATACGGTGTGGCATAGTGGGTATTCGTTCCCCAGAGTGTCGCCACGCGACGACGCAGTGCGAGTTCCCTCGATAAAGGGAACGTCTCGGGTTATGTATATAACCCTTGTTCCCTGAGAGGGAACGAGACACTGCATCTCGTCGCCACACCTTCACGTAGAGCGCCCACTTCATCGCAAAGGCTGTCTGTACTGTCATGATGTAGCACCAATCAGATTGGTGGCAGATTTCATTTGTGCTTCAGAGACGTCACACCGAGGGCGTTCCCCAGAATGTCGTCACTCGACAACGCAGTGTCTCGTTCCCTCTCAGGGAACAAGGGTTATAAACATAACTCGAGACGTTTTCAGGAATATATCACTTCAAAATGAACTGTTTATAATCCTTTTTGACCAATGCAGAGCAACGTACGGTTGTGCTTTGCTTTAAAGGCACAATATGTAATGTTTCAGCATTAAAAATATAAAAGATCACTATATCTATGTTATATATTTTTTAAAGTTGTGTGTTTACATTATCCCGACAGTTCTAATTAACTTCTAAATCCAGAGAAATTAATATTTTAATTCGAAGACACGGACCGTGTCTTTATTTCCGTTATGTCGCCAGTCTTTCACGTCATATCCACGTTTGCGTCTTGCTTCCTGCGGAACTCGGCGGAACCATAGATATCTATGGGCGGAACCGCCAAACTCAAAGAGGAACACTGACAGACAGTATAAGGGGAACCCCCGTATAAAAAAGTCTGTATGATAATGGATCATGACTACTCTTTGCCTGTACGTTTTGTCAGCTCAACAAAGCGCAAACGTAAGGGTGAAAAAAATGACCCGAGAAGATTTTGGGACAGTAGAAGAAGCAAGAGACGTGTAAACCTTGGAGAAGCCTTTGAAAGATGGCGAAATCTTCGTGACAAGCTCGGACTGCAGAGAGATGCTGATCTCGCTTGTGTTTTAATAAACAGGTCATTTAAGTAACCATTCAGCTAACATAATAATCATATAATCATAACATGCTGTATGTTTGCATATTGCATAGCGATCTTGACCACATTGAGACGCGTTTAGCTGAATACGTAATGTTATACATTTTGTATCGGCTTTTCAAACAGGCGGATTCTCTGTTTTTGGAGACTGAAAGAGCTATTTTTTTAAAAACTGATTCAAAAGTATTTCTATCCGTATATTTGGTGACACGATGATGTCATGTGTAAAACGCAGATGGACGAGCTATTATTGGTTTTATATGTAGCTGGAGAAAGTAACGTTAGCTTCATAAGGTAATATGCCACTATCTTTGTCAATTAATATAAGGTGACCGTCACTTTTATCATATGTTAATACTAGCTGCATATAATATTGATTTAATAATGATCTACTTATTCATATATCTCCGAGTTCCAAAATAAATGTTTATTAGAATGATTGATGAACGTGGGGAGCGACACAGCGCGTGTTCCAATGAACAACGTATTGCAGGTGCTGGTTCTCTCATTTACTGTTTTATGTTGGTAATGATAAACTAAATTGAAATGTATTTCCGTATTGAACAGTTGATATACAGAATGTTCGACAATCGCGGATGCCATGTCAATATATCTATAATTTGAGTAACTCAAATTATGATGCGCGGTTAATATGTCAACATAGCCTACCAACTTATAGGTATGTTGGCACAGCGACCGCCCGCTCAACATTCTGTCTCACACATTATCTAACGTTACTGATAAGTTTGTTAAGTAACGGTAGCTTGCTGCTATTTCATTAGATTGACATTACATAAAGTGAAAAGCCGTAACTAAACTTAACAATAATAGAGATGTAATATAACAATCAATTACCTTGTCAGTGAACATGTTTTCTGCTGGAGATGCCAGATTCGCTGGTTGACAGTGGCAATAATGACAACAACTCCCATGAGCCCACGCACTTTCCCGACGTCACCAAAGTACGTCAGTTGTTATTATTTTGAATGAGTGACCCCTAGTGGCCAAAAGTTGCATACTGCACGTTTAATTTGGATGCATTTTAAAGATCTAGACTTTTATTAATGAAATGCAGGTATTTGCAAGTATTTACAAGAGCAATAGATCTCATCACCGCTAAAAAAAAGAGCAAGTAAACATTTGAAATGGGCCATAATTACGGCAGCAATTATAAATGTTAAAATAACCAAGCAGCGTTATGTTTACCTCATGTAAATAAGAGAGGCTGTATTCACTTATTTCCGCTCATTTCCATTTGGAATAAAATGACATCCGTTATTTTGAGATGAAATACAAAAAAGGAAACCATTTGAACTGTAATGTGCATCTATATATCTTCCTATTAGGATATTATTGTCCTATTATTACATTAAATATGCATTTGTTCTTATTATACCAAGCATATATTTTATATTTACAGAATAAAATCATGTTATTGACCACGTGAGCATCCCAGGTGCGCAGGATCACAAAACTCGCTCCTCTACCGTGAATAAATCGCCATCCAAATGCAAGAATTATCACTGAGGTGGCATGCACATTTTTTTTGCGGACTTCCATGTGAGAAACAATTACCGTCCGAATATGGCTTTACCCTATAAAAAAAAGAAAGAAAAAAAAGGCAACTTAGTCACTGGGATATAACTGAGAATTTGAGTCCTCTCTTTCACACTGGCTTCTCTTCACAGCTTTAAGTACTAAAAGCCACAAATGAGGGTGATGTCACTAACTAAACCAAGCTGGGGGAGGTGGTTGGAGGATAAGTATATTTCCTGACATCATGGAAGTAGTGCTCTCCTCCGCATCTAGATATAGCATTGCATGACCTCTCTCTTTCTCGCTGTCCTTGAAGGTTGAACTGTTGCTACAGCAAACCTGAAGTCTTGTGGTTTCCTCCATGCATGCACAATTTGAAATTTCACTTCCTGTTTTCAGAAACACCCAACCTCTGAAATTAGCAAGAACTTACTGTGTCTCACGAGGGCTGGGAAGAAGGCTGTGGAAACTTTGCCACCATTAATGGCCTCAGATGTTTCCATCCAGTCCCAATAAACTCTGTCGGTCATACATTTATTTCTGTTTTACAATATGAGCTACAGTAGGGTCCAAAACTCTCAAACCCCTAAATAACATACTTTTATTTAGTTATTTAATTGAATACATATTTTGCAGAGCTGTAGACATACACTATAATTGTAATGTTTTATATTAATTAATTATTTAAATATTTCTATTACAAATAATTTAGAAGTTGACCAGATATAGATAATAAGTATAATAAAAATCATAATAGATAATATAGATGAACAGTAGAATCTAGTAATACAGTATTTCTAGGGTCCAAAACTCTCAAACCACTAAATAACATGTTGTTTTTAAATAAAACAGCATCCTGTTTTCCTATTTGTTTCTTATTCATTTTTAATTATATATAATTCAAGCTGCTTCAAGTCGATCACACCCAGTGTTTAGTTTCTGAATGAATCTTTTGAGTGAATCAATCGGGTGAACCAATGAGTCAATGGCCCATTCATAAAGACAGCCATCGGCTGCATCTGAAACCGCACACTTACTGAGTAGCTACTTAATTTCAGTAAGCACTTACTTATCGAGTGCTAAAAGAGTAGGTACTATATAGCCTGATAGCACCATGTTGACCTTATTATGTGACCTACGATGTCACTTAAAGGAACTGTATGTAAGAAATGTATTTCAAATAATCATAAAATGGCCCTGACATTAAAGGGTCATTAAACCCCCCTGCTGCAGCGGTGTTTTTTCACACCTTCGATTTGAAAAAGCTTGTTAAAAGGGGAGTGGTCGACTGTGAAAAGGTGGGATGGTATTGTGTGGAAAGAGTGAATGTTTGCATAAATAGGGGAGTGTCTGTCAGTAGGTGCTGAGCGGTTCTGAGACATGTTCTTGGTTCACGTTGGCATTGTTTACCACAGAGAGATTAAATGAGGGATGAGTACAGCGAATGAGAGAGCTATGAGTGGCGTGCAGCAGAGATCGCAAATCATTCAGCTCTTCAAAGTTCAAACCAGCATAATTCAGTGAGAAAAGAAAATAAATGTTATTCTGCATGACGAAATATTTTGCAAACGTGATAAAACTATATTTGTCCAAATATGCACGCTGTTTGGCAAGATGAACAACGCGCCGACGTGATAAGAGAACGTGAACCACCCAACATGCGATGTGATAAGAGATGTGTAATTCTAGATCGGGGTAAAAGCGAAGAGGTTTGAGGCTAGTCTCGACCGCGCATTGCCGTGACGATCCGCGCTGTCTATCACTCGGCAGCTAAATCTATATTTGTCCAAATATGCAGCACACTGTTTCACTAAGAGCCCGAACACATGCGGTTTAGTGCATGGCTGTGACGACAAATAAAACGGAGAGGACGTGGATTTTGTTCATTGGCCTACAGATTACAGATTGGTTATTTTGCACTCCTGACATAGATAGTCAACGCTTGCAGGTTCGGCGTGCGATTCCTCGGGTGAATTTTACTTTACCGAGCCTTTGTAGCAAAGGCTTCCACAGACGGCGCCGGTTACAGCTCGCTCGGCGCCCTTTACGTTATTTCGTATCAGCACAACGCCTAGCTTTCCTCCGTGACTTTTCCGCACGCTGCTTCCAAAACTTCCCCACCATATCTCTACAATAATGATGTAAGACGAGCCTGACAGAAGTGACTGTCTCATGCATATTAACTAAATTATCTTGTATGCATACTACAGCGCAGGGATTGGACTGAATGAGCTTTATGTCATGAATATATATCGAGAATTGCTCAGAGCGGTCGACGTCAGCATGTGCCCAGCAGCCCATACTTGGGCCGAAAAGGCCGTGCCGACGTCAGCATTTGTGACGTTGCTCCGACTAAGCTTTTCAAACCGGAAGACAGAAATCGCTCTGAAAAATGCAAAAATAACTATTTTCACATATGCATACCATTAATGAGTACCCTTAGTGTTTTCAATGATGTGCAGCCTATACATATCTGTTTACATCTCAAAAAAAGTGTTTTGGGGTTTCATGACCCTTTAAGAAATCGTGTTAATTTCAAATACTTATATCACTGACAACAGTAGTTGTCAGTAAAAGCCAGGATATTGTCATTTAAAAGTTGTTGTTGCAGCTCAACTGATGTTGATGTTGTCATGTTGTGTTTTGGCTTGAAGCTCCACCCTCCACCTATCGACCAATCATGAAGTCAGTAGTGTTTCGGCATCCTGGTTGCCAGATCTGCTCTAGTTACCACAGCTGCAGATGTACAAATGTTCCTGCTGATCCTGCAGCCTATCTGGCAACCTCAAGTCAGGGGATACACTGCTCTACAGTCATTTGAAAGTTATCGAAGTACCAGTTTTGGCCACAATCTTACATACACTTCTTTTAAAAGATATAAGGGACAGGTTTAAAGGGGTGATGAATTGAGAAATCAACTTTCCCTTGAGCTTTTGATATATAAAAGTTCATGGTAATAAAATATTATCATGTAAGTTTCAGAGCTGAAAACTTTCTTTTTAGTCAAAGATAAGCTTTTATAGACACCAGGCCCAGAAAACGATGGTGTAATTCATCCTTATGTCATCGTGCGACGAATCACACACCTCTACAGAGCGTGTAATTCAGTAGCCCTGCCCACCGACTCATGGAGCTGATCGGATCGCTAGCCAGCAGCAATAAACATGTGGAAGAAGATAGAAAGATATTGTGGAAGAACAGCCGCTGCATAAGCTTCCTTCGGATCGTAATATGAGGAATGTGTGACACTTCATTTATTTTTAATGAAGTTCCAGCTCTTGTGGGGAAGACTGTACGTGTGTTCGCTTTATTTCACCGCTGAATCGTTTGTAAACAAGCCTCAAGTGCTGGATTTGCAGACATATTGAGATAAAAACAATGTTGTGCCTTCTATATTGGATCCGACAGGAATAGTGCAACAAACCTATGTGAGTAAAACATCTTTTTTATATGTAGAAATAGTAGTCCGGGGGCTGTGTGTTTTCTAGATGGGCTACAAAAACGCACGTGTGTGTGTGTGTGTGTGTTTGCGCTTATATCAACTGATCCTGCGGGCCATGTAATACTGATATAATATTCCAATCAATTGCGGGTGGATGAGAAATAAATCATTGGGTTTGTTTGATAAAGACGTTTAAGAGACCTGTGGACGAGAGAATCTTTGCAGTTGACACTTTAATAATAATAATCTTCCCTCATGTGAACTGAACTGATTGAGGCATAGATATGACATCAGAGCTGAGCTCATTAAATATGCAAATATTATCCAATACTAGCCGTGGGCGTTTACTTCCAAGTCTCCAGTGCGTCACGCCCATCTAAACCCAGCATTGAATGTAAAAACCAGATGAATGTCATTAGTTGACCTCAGACAACAGTATAAAAAATAAAATAAAATAAAAAGCCAGTTCATGACATCTTTAAGATATGTAAATATCTTGATGTTGGTGAAACATGCTTATTTTGTGGTCTTGTTGGAGAAACAGCAGCCCGTTTATATTGTAATTGTAGTAACCAGTACATTTTGGGGATAATTTGCACAGAAATGAAAAATCTGTTTATTTACATTTTCTCATCCTCTTGTCATTTCAAACCTGTATGACTTTCTTTCTTTTGCGGAACCTAAGATATTATGAAGAATGTTGGTAAGCAAAACTGTAAAGTTGATTATGTCAATGATAATGTCATATGTATAACACTATTAGTTAATGATCTGCAAGACTGGGGCTTGATTGGTGCTCTTCATTGAGTAGAGTAAATGTTTTGCCATTTGAGTATAAAGTGTTTTAATTCTATAATATACGGTATAAAAACGTCTGAGTGCTGCCCTCTTAAGGTTGAACCGTGGCTACTGCAGTCGAATTTTCCAATTAGACGTTGTTTGCCATCGTGACAAAAAAAAAAAAAAACCTGGAAGAGAAGACTGATGCTGAATAAAGTCGTAGTTTTTGTTATTTTGGGACCAAAATGTATTTTCGATGCTTCAAGAGATTCTAATGAACTAACTGATGTCTTATATGGACTACTTTGATGATGTTTTATTCCCTTTCTGGTCCTTCTGGAAAGGGACAGTATAGTGTGCATACTTTCAATGGAGAGACAGAAAGCTCTCAGACTAAATATGAAATATCTTAAACTGTTCTGAAGATGAACGGAGGTCTTACGGGTGTGGAACGACATTAGGTCGTCATTAATGAATTAATCACATACAGAACTAAATCAGTATTTTCACAGGTATATGTTTGGAGAACTGGACATTGCCTTTTGTAACACTGCAAAAAAAAAAAACTCTGGATATTTGTATGGCAATAGAGAGGTGGTCATAAAATATGATCAACTGACTGCTTACCGATAAAGAAGGTTTCAGGCCCGTCTTCTCCTAAAAGTGACACAGTGTTTGGATCTAGTCTCAGCCAGAGTCCCACAGCCAGAACCAGCGAGCCCATCAGCTGCAAAAACAAGACCAAATGATCTTTAGAGAGTAAAATTACTGAGCAACAAATTATACGTCAACATGTCTTATGACTTCGGCCCAACTAAAGTTAAAGAATGAATTAATAAATTTGACAAAAAAAAAACTAAAATAAAACATTGTCAGACCGTTATCTAAGGCCTGAAAAGTCTGTACTCTCTGTCTTATGTTTTTTCTTAGCTATGGAAAGGTGGCACAGATATTTTTCCACTCTGGCACAGGATCCTTAAGGTCTTAAATCTAGCAAGAAATGACGAATGAAGCCATGAAAGGAAAAGCAGACCGTAGAATTCACCCGCTATCACTCTTAAATGAACTCTTATTACTGCTGATAAAGAAAACAGACACTCATCTGTCAAAGCACATTAAAAAGGCCATCCATTTGAGGAGATTTTGATTACATTTACAACGTCCCTCCCAGTTTTACGCTCTTGGTCTCCTGCCACCACTGGAGGCAATTTCTCCATTTGTTGGGCTTCATAAATGGGTAAAGCGTTAAAATGGGCTTTTATGTAAAATCAACACCTCTGAGTTGTCTCGGGTGTTAAAGGCAAAGGCTGGCTGTGAAAATCATACTACGTATCTATTTAAAAAGACATCCATGAGAATGATGCAAGAGGAGCAGCACTTTCCTCAGCCTGTCCTGTGTCCTACAGCTGTCATATGGCACAGCCCCCTTCGGGAGACGCAAGCCCTCAAACACTCAGTAACCCCACTGCAGTGTAACATCATCCGGCTGACATCAGTGCCCCACCCCACACCGAGTCCCCCTCCCCCCTACAGAGATCTCCTCAGGGCATCAGGGTTTATCTGGAGGACAAAAGACCAACTGTCTGTCTGTTACACACTCCGCTATACAAGACAATGAGCGAGTGTGTCTGCACGTGTCCACTTCAATAATAATCCCTAAAATCTATTCATAACACAGACAAAAATGTGTATATTTACATATATTCACACATACACACACACAAATTTGAACATATCTATAATACAAAATAATACATATTGCAACTGGATTATATGTATAGAAGCGTTTGCATTTGATTAATTTGTGACTGTGAAATCTGGACAATAAAGACAAATGTCTAATATGGAAAAAAAATGTTTTATTTGTTATCTTTCTCGTTCTAATGACGGATAGATTCTTTCACTTGTTTCAAGTCTAAACCTCACTAAATGTATGACTTACTAATGTGTTTATACATACATATATATATGTGTGTGTGTATGTGATATCTATATAAATTGTGAGGTCAGGCACTGGTGTTGGACGAGAAGGTCTGGCTCTCAGTCTCCGCTCGAATTCATCCCAAAGGTGATCAATCGGGTTGAGGTCAGGACTCTGTGCAGGCTAGTCAAGTTCCTCCACACCAAACTCCTCATCCATGTCTTTATGGACCGACGCTCTGTGCTCTGGTGCGCATTCATGTTCGAACAGGAAGTAGCCATCCACAAACTGTTCCCGAAAAATAGGTGCATGAACTTTTCCAAAA
Source organism: Pseudorasbora parva (assembly GCF_024679245.1). Lineage (NCBI taxonomy): Eukaryota > Metazoa > Chordata > Actinopteri > Cypriniformes > Gobionidae > Pseudorasbora > Pseudorasbora parva. The sequence continues at coordinate 38,165,774 of NC_090177.1, forward strand.
TGTCTTGGTATGCTGAAGAATTAAGAGTTCCTTTCACTGAAACTAAGAGGCCAAGGCCAACCCCTGATAAACAACCTCACACCGTAATCCCCCCTCCACCAAACATTAAATTTGGCACAGTGCAGTCAGGCAAGTACCGTTCTCCTGGTAACCGCCAATCTAGACAAGGCCATCAGATTGCCAGACAGAGAAGCGTGATTGGTCACTCCAGAGAACACGTCTCTGCTCTCGAGTCCAGTGGTGGTGTGCTTTACTCCACTGCATCCCAAGCTTTACATTGTTCTTGGTGATGTAAGGCTTGGATGAGCTGCTCATCCATGGAAACCCATTCCATGAAGCTCTCTACACACTGATCTTGAGCTCATCAGAAGGCCACAGGAAGTTTTGAGGTCTGTAGCTATTGACTCTGCAGAAAGTTGGCGACTTCTGCGCACCTTGCACCTCAGCATGCGCTGACCCCGCTCTGTGATTTTACGTGGCCTACCGCTTCATGGCTGAGTTGCTGTTTTTCCCAATTGATTCCACTTTGTTATAATGCCACTAACAGTCATACGTGGGATATTTAGTGAGGAAATTTCACAAATGGACGTATTGCACAGGTAGCAACCTATCACGGTACCACGCTTGAGTTCACTGAGCTCCTGAGAGCGACCCGTTCTTTAACGTGTTTGTAGAAGCGTCTGCATGCCAAGTGCTTGATTTTATACACCTGTGGCCATGGAAGTGATTGGAACACCTGAACTCAATGACTAGGAGGGTTGTCCCAATACTTTTGGCAATATAGTGTATATATAGTCGACTGTTTAAAAGTTTGCCGTTGGTACTTTAAAGACTTTTCATTATTATTTTTCAAAGAAGATTTGATAAAAAAAACAGTAAAAATGTTAATATTGTGACCTATTATGAAAATTTTAAATTAGATTGTATAATGTAATTTTTTCTGATGGCAAAAAGCTTGATTTGATACTCAAGAAACATAACATCATATTAAACATGTTATTAAAGTAAAATTTTTGCTGCTTAATAGTTTTGTGATACATTTTGTCCCCAGGATATTTTGATGAATATAAATTTTAAAAGAACAGCATTTATTTAAATATTTAGTAACATCATAAAGGTCTTGACTGTCACTTTTGATCCATCTCTAATGCTTAATAAAAAAATATATATATATTTTTAAAGACCCAAACTTTTGGAGTAGAGTAAATAATAGTGTTATACAAATAATATAATAAAAAACAACAAACAATAATTACAAGTAATACTCTATGACTTTGCTTTAAATGTAGCCTAAATGCTATAGTAATTCAAGAATAACATTTTACATAAGTGAATGTGTTTTATGCCAGAATACTGAGTCAGCTTTAGGCCATGCAGTTTCCACTCTTAAAATTGTTTATTGGGTCACTTTTTTTGCTATTGGTTATTTTACATGTATGGAAAAAAGATTAGGCTTTTTCAAATTTATTGGGAGTTTTATTGTGTCTTTAAACAGACAATTTCTAAGCACATTTTTATGTAATTTCCCTCATTTCTGCAACAAATAGAGCTTTCATGTCAAGCAAAGAAAAACAGGTCATGATTAAACTACCAGACATTTCTTTGATGTTTCATGTTCCAATGAACATAATGTAAACTTGAGATCACGTCTCTATATTCTCTAATGTAGAACGTTAACACAAAAACACCAATTATATGTTGTAAAAAGAAAGTGGAACATTTCAAACTAAAGCACTATGAAACAAGAAAAACAGAAAGACGTGAAAAAAGAATGAAAGAATTGGTCAAACCAAACCCAGGAAAAGCTGATTAGATCAGAATCCAGTCAGCTCAGAGGAGTTTCCATCTCAACAGGGCTCATGTAGGGCACTAAACTATGATATATTCTGAGCTATTAATGAAGATGAGAATTATTTAGTACCCAACCATGTACTTTATACAATGTGCACAGTAAAAATGTTGCCAGGTAACCAACAACGTGCTTTATTTTGGTAAAACAAGTCCAAAATCTTAAATATGACGGGGTGTATTCACACTTGGCAGGTTTGGTTAGAATTAAACAGACTTTGGTGTGACTGTTAAGCCCCTTTCACACTGCACGTCGGACCCGCAATATTCCCGGAACATTGCCGGGTCGCCTTCTGTGTGAAAGCAACCACGTCCCGGGATTGATTACCGAACTGAACCCAGGTCGGGGACCTAGTAACATCGTGGGATTCGACCCGGGACGAGTGCTGTGTGAACAAAAGCCAAAACTAATGCCGCAACGTGTAGGCCTATGTAGTTATCGTGCGACTCCTAGAGCTTGTTTTTTCAATAATACAACCCTGCAGTGCCAGAAGAGCTAGTCAGTGTTTTAAACGCAGAGTTTTCGTATACAAAAGAAACTAAAATTAAACAGGCAGAAACGTGCGCAAACTGGACACAAGTCGAGACCACGGATCTCCTTACTATCCACGCTGAAGCTGAGATCGCTCGCCGTTATACGTCACATCCGGATATCACGTGTCAACTCGACCCGGGACCGTTACGGGTTGTGTGTGAAAGCGCACATATTACGGTATTTCGCTGGCAGTGTGAATGGACCAAATCTAGTGGCCCGGGAACAAATGCCGGGTCGCATTATCCGTGTATTTGCCGGAATCGCAGTGTGAAAGGGGCTTTAGTGCAGTTAATTTGAATAGCTAAGTGTGAACGCAATGAAACCCATGAAAAGATGGGTCTCTGTCTGCGTCCAAGAGAACTCTGTTGGGGTTTGACTGAAATATGAACGCAACACGGACCGAAGACATCTAACCGAACCAAAAACAGGACGTGATGTCACAAGATGCTTCACAAGAACAACATACGTCCCTACTAAAGAGTAGGCGAAATACAATATGTGACAAAAGAAGTATGTCCGAATACTCGGAACTCATAAAAGAGTAGGGAAAACGTACCCGGATGAGCTTCTGAAGTGTGCATTTGATGGTCACTTTACTAATGGTCACATGATAATGACAACATGTCAAATGTAATACGTCTGGATTACATTCATTAAAAAGAACATAGAACCTAAAATTACACTTCAGTACAGACCGTCTCCTCGCAGCAAAAATTTGTTTATGTGCTAAAGAGGAATTCCTGCCGCTGGTTTGACTGCTTTAGATACTTCATAAGTATTTCATACGGTCTTCACGAGCACTCAGCTGGTAAAAACACCATCATACAGTACACACATACGAGTGCATTTAGATCATCACACAAGTTTTTTCGGATGTTCGGTAAGTTCTGTCGTAAAACATACGTTGCTATAAAGCCATTTCTTTTTATATCTTTAGGTTTGGTGTTAAAAATGACAGTGATTCTGACAGTGAAAAGAGGACTAAATGTATTATTTTCTTTTTTGGTTCAGACCAAATGAACCAAGAAAACTGAACTACAAGTGTGAACCCATAATCAATCTGACTAGTATGTGTTATACCAACTAAAGTGCGTTTTAAAGGTCTTTTCAGGTAGTAAATATCTGCACATTTTCCAATTTGGGAAATTAGGTTCTTTCAAAGTTATGGCAAAATAGGCTATAATGACACAAGGGTTGTATTATTGAGCTCGGAAAGGGAGAGTGCTCTATTGTATCACTGAGGGGTGTGGTCCGAGGACATCAGGGGATGCTCTCCACACACACACACACACACACACACACACACACACACACACACACACACACACACACACACACACACACACATACACACACACACACACACACACACACACACACACAGCGCAACGCTGTACCCGACCACCTGCTGCTGCTGCTGCTTTGTGTAATAGTGGCCTTACATTTCCACAAGCTGAAGTCTGATTCAGCAAAACATCTCAAAGCCCTGTTTATCACTTTCCCCTACCCCTAAACCTACACATCACAGAAACATTTCTGCACTTTTACATTTTTAATTTAAAAAAATATATTTTGTATGTTTATTTAGCATTTTGAATTACATCGGCATTTCCTCGTAATGTAGGCGCTGAAATTCAGATGCGAGTAGCAAATTAAGGGCAGAGTAGACCAATCACAACAGACTGGACCATCTGACCAATCAGAGCAGAGTAGACCAATCACAACAGACTGGACCATCTGACCAACTTAAAGGGTTAGTCCACCCAAAAATTATCCGAACATTTACACAGTCAAGATATTTTTTAATGGATGGCTTGAGGGCGAGTAAATTATAGGACAATTTTCATTTTTGGGTGGAAAAAACCTTAAGTAATTTATTTTCAAACTTAAAAAATTTGCAATATGCAATGTATTTAAATATATTACGAATTTATAATAGAATACATTTCAAAACATTTTCATTTATTAATTGTATAACTTATTAATGTAATGTCAAATAACACACTACAGTTTAAATTATAATCAAGAACTTTACATGTGCCGATCAGCACTTTAAAAAAAGTGTACTTGATGAACGCATGACAAAATATTAAAACATAAGGATTTAAGATGCCCTTTAAAGTAAAAATTTTAACTACCGTACTTTAAAAATTAACCTACTACCGTAAGTGAAATATGTAAATGTGTATTTAAGTGTGTTAAGAAACATAATCATGAAAGTGTACTCTTAATACACTCAGGTGAGCTTTTGTTAATATTATGCTATCTGCAAGAACAGTTTTTCGAAGCCTGAAACTTTTTCAAAGTGGGTCTCTGTCAAAAGGTGAAACAATAAAATAACCCTACGTGAAGAGCATTTAAAAAGATGGACGTTAAAAAGCCACCAAGACAGTTGTAATGGGGCCTTCATCAAAGACAAAGAAGAGCACATAAAAGTGCCCGCACTTATAGAAACACTCATATACAACATACTAAGTGCACATTACACACACAGCCACAAATATCCCTACAGACATGAAGTCTTTCAAACGCCTAATGGTGTTTACCACAAAGCCACTCCTGTCCTGTTAGCATCAATTACAGGCGCATTATCAGTACGCGCCTCTTCCTCTCCTAATGTGCTGTTCTTGTTCAGATCAAGTCCGTATGGTCAACAGAACAACTGGCCATTAAGAAATGATAAACGCACCTATGTCCAGTCAAGTCAGGTTTTATTCATAAAACATGAAAACTGCAGAGGCTGACCATATGCTGTATAGCAACACTTGTATTTGTGTGTGTGTGTGTGTGTGTGTGTGTGTGTGTGTGTGTGTTTTCCAGTAGTGTTTGTGTGAATGATTATAAGGCATCTAGCTGGTTACCAAAAATGGCATGGAAGCATTAGAGCCAAAAATACAACATGTGTAGGCTCAATAACCACATTATTGCTGTCACGTAATGGGGGAATCATACACTGTAAAAAAATAAGTAACCTGGTTGCCTTAAAATTTTAAGTTCATTTAAAGGGGGGGGGGGGGGGGGGGTGAAACACTCAGTTTCAGTCAATCTCATGTCAATCTTGAGTACCTATAGGGTAGTATTGCATCCTTCATATCTCCGAAAAAGTCTTTAGTTTTATTATATTTATAAAAGAAATATAGGCTGTATATATAGTCTTATATATATATATATAATATATAATATAGTCTTTCCGGAAAAAACCGACCGCCTGGAGGCGTATCGTGTGGGCGGAGCTAAAGAATGACGATCGCGCAAAGCGATGACGATGAAAACGTTACCCTAAATAAACCATGGCTATCGATCTCAGCTAATAGATTTATGATCCAGAATCATTCGGAGGCTGAAATAAATTGAACAGGAGAAACAGCAACAGCAGGACGTCCGTCTCTGTGGTATGTACTGTATTTAGTGGCCTGTCAACATTTGTGTGTGTTTACTCGCAGTGTATGAGGACATGATTCGGTTTATGGACTATTGTATGCGACTAAACCTTAGCAGTAGCAAGCAAAACAGTTTTGCACGTCAGACTAGAATAACGTTATATATAGAACAACAACGAAGCATGCGATCGTGTCGTTTACTGATGTTTACTCACGGGACGAGCCAACAGCACAGACATTTGAAGCAGTTTTACTCACCGGCTGCTTCCAAAGCAGGACCGAACCTTTATCGCTGGGACCGCTCCGTCAAAAACACACTTCTTTGGTATGATTTGGTGAAGTCCTGTGACAGCAGTGGCGTGTAAATCCACTTTGAGACCCGACTGAAGCGATGTTGTGAAGCTTCCCGTCATTTCTGCGTTCAAATCGGGTCAAATGCAGCGCTGCCTTCCCGGAATGCTGTGCTGAAGCGTTGAAGTCGCTCGACGTCACCCATAGGAATAAAGTGGAGCGCGGCGCCTGGATCGACGGCCCATACAAGGAACTTCCGCTCTGTCGACGTCAAGCCGACCCATACTCGAAAAAAACTCTCCGAAACTTGTGAGAAACCGGAAGGAGTATTTTTGACACAGAAATACTCCATCAAACGTCAACATTAGTTTTTGAAACTTTGTCTATGTTTAGGATGGGAATCCAAGTCTTTAACTGTGTAAAAAGCTCAGTATGCATGAAACAGCATTTCACCCCCCCTTTAATGAGTTGATACAATGAAGGAAATTGGTTTAATAAAAAGAAACTCAAAATATTATTGTATCTGAACCACATAAAAATGTGATAAATCATGAAAATAGCACAGTTTGGCATGTTTCACTGCGTCATCACAAATAAAACACACACAATTACCCAATATGCTTACAAAATCTTTTAATAATATTTGAATAAAGGTTGTCGATTCTCAAAAATGTTCATTGTATTAACTCAAATTTTTTAATTTCAATGAACTCAAAATTTTAAGGCAACCAGGTAACTTATTTTTGAAATATAATATTTTTTTACAGAGTAGTTTGCTGTCCACTGTGTTACTTCATTTGTCTTTAGAGAGACTTTTTGCAACTCTGACCTCACTCATTTATGTCTTCCCGTTTGCTGTGCCCCGATAGTACAGCTGTAAAATCTGACAGCGTTATTAATAACCAATGAGGCTCTCAGAATCAACACACATCAGGGGAATATGATTCACTCTCTACAGACCATCCATGATGGGACGTAGATTAACGACAGCATAAGATGATTGACAAGTCTACACGATTTTCTGTCAGGAAACTGAAAGGCATGTCACAGATATTGTCAATGCATCTTAATTTTTATTACATCCGGATCTCTCCTAAATGAGGATGATAATCACTGGATAATTTATGAGTTTATTAGCAGAGAACAAGTGTAAACCTACAGCCAATGCAAGCGAAATGCGTTCAGTCAGACAAACAAAGATGAATGATAATATCTGAGAGATTAATGTGGCTCTAAACAGGCCAGAGATCATTATCCTCTATAATTTCCTCTCTTTGTCCTATTCCGTGTAGTCCAACTGTGCCCATTTTCCATGGCTGAGCTGCCAGGTCGTGAGCGAGAGGTTTTAGCTGGGGGGTGGGGGGATAATTTGTGTCAAACTGAACAAAGCAGATCTCCCGTTTTGTCGAATTCATCCTTTCATTTAATCGCAAGAACATTCCAGCTACATTTGGAAGGGAAGCAGAGATTGTTAATCCAGGATTGTTAAACCAAGATCTTCTCAAAACAGAACGAAGGGGATTAAAGCTGGCCATGAACATTTTTTCAGCACTTCAGACTGATAAAATAGGCATGTTGATCTGTTGCATCTCTAAAAAGAAGAAGTTATTGTACAAGAAGTTGTGAGTTTGCACAATTTTACCAACAATACTCTTGCGTTCACTGGTTAACTAGGTCATGATCATACCAACTGTTTCTCGTTAGCTCGTTCTCGCACACACGCTACAATCTCTAACCCTTTTCTATCCTATTTCCCCCGTCGGCCGCTTAATCAGGCTTGATATTCTCAATCTTCTATTCTTTAATTCTGTTTAACCACATTTTACTAAATTAAACTACCCTCTTTAAAATAAAGGTTCAAAAAGGAGGTTTTCGCAGTGATGCCATAGAAATAAAAAACATTTTGGTTTCCAAAGAACTTTTCACTAAACAGTCCTTGAAGAAGGTTTTGCATTTGGGCTCAAATAGGTTTTCATGCTTGAATGTAAAAAAAAATAAACAACAACATTATGGCCCTATAAAATCTGTTTTAATTTTTCCCAAATTCCATTTTTTTCCGTTTTAATTTTTGCAGATTCTTTTTTTTTAAATTTTTGGGAATTCATTTTTTTTACCCTTTACTGTTGTTTAATCAAAAACAGTGTGCCTTTAATGTTAATATAATAGAACATAAAACAAAAAATAGGAATGACCTTAAATTTATTGAGGTAACAAACAATTTCATTTACTTTTTAGGACAAATACTGCATGATGCAACATAACACTGCACTTTAAGTACTTCAAATATTAATGGTTATGAGCTTTAAACTTTCCGGTAAAATACATTATATTAGTTTATATAAGCTAAAACGAAAGTGCTCCACTAGCTTTTTCTTTCAAGTAAAAAAATTAAAAAAGAACTAAAATAAAATTCATAAGAATCATCTTTTACATACACACTGTAAAAAAATTTGGTTGTTTTTTGTTGGTTTAACTTAAAAAAAGTAAGTAACCTGGTTGTTTTAAAATTTTGAGTTTATTGAAATTAAAAAATTGAGTTGATACAATGAAGGAAATTTGTTTAATAAATAGAAACTCAAAATATTATTGTATCTGAACCACATAAAAAAATTTATAAATCATGAAAATAGCACAATTTGGCATGTTTCACTGCGTCATCAGAAATAAAACACACACAATTACCCAATATGCTTACAAAATCTTTTAATAATATTTTAATAAAGGTTGTCGAATCTCAAAAAATGTTCATTGTATTAACTCAAAATTTTAATTACAATGAACTCAAAATTTTAATGCGACCAGGTAACTTTTTTTCTAAATAATTTTTTACAGTGCAGTACTATTAAGTAAAACATTTAAAGCTGAAAATTAACATGAAAAAATATCCCATTTCGCTATGAAATCATGTAGTGAATTGTTCTGTGTGTTTACTAATCACCATTATGATATCCAGAGCTGTGAAAAATAAAAATAAAATACTTCAAAACACAACACTGCCAGAATTTTTTTCCCCAACTTCAAAGGCCCCTTTAAATGATTAAAACTAGAGGCTTATCTTAACTTTAAGGTTACTTTTATCATGTAAACTACCCATATACAGCATGTTATATGCATATGTGTTTGGAACAGAGGGGAACACGGTCGCATTTGCAAGAGATATGCTGCCTAATGTGCCAATCATAAAACAGCACAAGAATGACAGGGGTCAAGCAGACCACCGGGAAATCTGACAGAATGGACAATATTTGTCTGTAATTGCAATAAAGCCGCGGTTCAGCTGTGCACGACCAATGCTGCCTGTGTAAAAGCACAACGGGCGAGCGGCTCACGCTCTCCATGCGCAATGCTTCTGTGCTACATGAAACCGCCATTAGCGTTGAGTTTCTTAACTTTTTCGCTGTCGAAAGCAGAGCCGTGGAGACCAACTTCGCCATACTTTTATTGTTTTGAAGGGCGAGCTGAAATGACGGGAGGGGTTGTGGTAATATGCAGACTCTGCGTTAACACTAGATTCTGTGTTAATATGCAGATTCCGCATTAATATGCAGATTCCGCATTAACACTAGACTCCGTGTTAATATGCAGATTCCGCATTAACACTAGACTCCGCGTTAATATGCAGATTCTGCGGTAACACTAGATTCCGCGTTAACACTAGATTTCACGTTAATATGCAGATTCTGCGTTAACACTAGACTCCGCGTTAATATGCAGATTCCGCATTAACACTAGACTCCGCGTTAATATGCAGATTCCGCATTAACACTAGACTCTGCGTTAATATGCAGATTCTGCGGTAACACTAGATTCCGCGTTAACACTAGATTTCACGTTAATATGCAGATTCTGCGTTAACACTAGACTCCGCGTTAATATGCAGATTCCGCGTTAACACTAGATTCTGCGTTAATATGCAGATTCCGCGTTAACACTAGATTCTGCGTTAATATGCAGATTCCGCGTTAACACTAGATTCCGTGTTAATATGCAGATTCCGCGTTAACACTAGACTCCGTGTTAATATGCAGATTCCACATTAACACTAGATTCCGCGTTTATATGCAGATTCCGCGTTAACACTAGATTCCGCGTTAATATGCAGATTCCGCGTTAACACTAGATTCCGTGTTAATATGCAGATTCCGCGTTAACACTAGATTCCGCGTTAATATGCAGATTCCGCGTTAACACTAGATTCCGTGTTAATATGCAGATTCCGCGTTAACACTAGACTCCGTGTTAATATGCAGATTCCACGTTAACACTAGATTCCGCGTTTATATGCAGATTCCGCGTTAACATTAGATTCCGCGTTAATATGCAGATTCCGCGTTAACACTAGATTCCATGTTAATATGCAGATTCCGCGTTAACACTAGACTCCATGTTAATATGCAGATTCCACGTTAACACTAGATTCCGCGTTTATATGCAGATTCCGCGTTAACACTAGATTCCGCGTTTATATGCAGATTCCGCGTTAACACTAGATTCCGCATTAACACTAGATTCCGCGTTAATATGCAGATTCCGCATTAACACTAGATTCCCCTTTAATATGCAGATTCCGCGTTAACACTAGATTCCCCTTTAATATGCAGATTCCACGTTAACACTAGATTCCCCTTTAATATGCAGATTCCGCGTTAACACTAGATTCCGCGTTAACACTAGATTCCGCGTTTATATGCAGATTCCGCGTTAACACTAGATTCCGCATTAACACTAGATTCCGCGTTAATATGCAGATTCTGCATTAACACTAGATTCCCCTTTAATATGCAGATTCCGCGTTAACACTAGATTCCCCTTTAATATGCAGATTCCGCGTTAACACTAGATTCCCCTTTAATATGCAGATTCCGCGTTAATATGCAGATTCCGTGTTAACACTAGATTCCGCGTTCATATGCAGATTCTGCGTTAATATGCAGATTCTGCATTGACACTAGATTCTGCGTTAATATGCAGATTCTGCGTTAATATGCAGATTCCGTGTTAATATGCAGATTCCGTGTTTAATATGCAGATTCTGCATTAATATGCAGATTCTGCATTAATATGCAGATTCCGTGTTAATATGCAGATTCCGCATTGATATGCAGATTCTGTGTTAATATGCAGATTCCGTGTTTAATATGCAGATTCCGCAATAATATGCAGATTCTGCATTAATATGCAGATTCCGTGTTAATATGCAGATTCTGCATTAATATGCAGATTCCGTGTTTAATATGCAGATTTTGTGTTAATATGCAGATTTTGTGTTAATATGCAGATTCTGCATTAATATGCAGATTCCGCGTTAATATGCAGATTCTGTGTTAATATGCAAATACCGCATTAATATGCAGATTCCGCATTAATATGCAGATTTCGTGTTAATATGCAGATTCCGCATTAATATGCAGATTCTGTTTTAATATGCAGATTCCGCATTAATATGCAGATTTCGTGTTAATATGCAGATTCTGTGTTAATATGCAGATTCTGCGTTAATATGCAGATTCCGCATTAATAAGCAGATTCTGTGTTAATATGCAGATTCCGCATTAATATGCAGAATCTGTGTTAATATGCAGATTCTGTGTTAATATGCAGATTCCGTCTTAATAGGCCAATTCCACGTTTCCGTCCGCGATTCCGTGATCATGGAAATTTTAGGGCCCTACAACATTTTTTCACATATTTGACATTGTTGCAGCACCGCTCTTCCCAGTCTGTCAGTAACGCGTTGTTTAGTTGTTCTGGGCATCGCATACTTCCCTACTATATAATAGGTGAAAAACAGGTTGGGCCCTGTCATACACTCGGCGCAATGTGACGACAGGCGCGACGCAATAATTTTTTTTGCTAGTTTCAGCCAGACGCAGTTATAATTTTCTCATCCAGCACCACGTTGTTTAAATAGCAAATGCACTCGAGTCCATCTGTTCGCACATGGGTGTGCTGGTCTGAAAACCAGGTGTGTTCAGGCGCATTGTTGGCGTGTTGCTATTTCGAAGAACTGAAAATGACTGTGACTATTTGTTGTGTTATTTAAAGGGCGTTAGTAATTTGCGTCTATAGACTGGTGCATAACGTGCTCACACTCTGCTTATTACACACACAGGGACGAGCAGTAGCACACAAATATTAAAAATCTCTAGAGAGGCGTTCAAGTGCTTAGATCGTTAGAATAGGGCCCATTGTGACAAAAAAAAATCTCAGAATTCACAGTACTCAGGAATGTCACGGCCCATGAGAATTTATGAATATGAGGTCTCTGCGGAACAAGAGTGGGCGTTTCTAAATATGTGGGGTTTTTTCAAACTGATGGGTATTTATAAATCACGCAATGAAAATGATCCCCTTTACCCATCCCAACCCCTAAACCCTACCCACACTGTCAGGTAACACAGCTGAAAACGTCCCTCTGTTTATGGCCACGCCCACTGATGTGGTAACGCCTATTACTAACCTGCAGAGATATATACTTGGAATTGATGAATGGCAGTGAAGCGACGCAACTGATACTGGTAGGTCACATGATAATGACAACATCTGGACAACATTAATACACATAGATAGAACATACTTTTTTAGCGATCATGAAGGAATTACTTATTCAAAATAATTAAGAGAGTATGCAATTTCTGTCTGAAGCTCCTTCTTCTGAAAAGCATAATGTGCTCTGATTGATCGGCTGGATCAGTGTGTTGTGACTGATCAACCGCTACGAGTGTGTTTGGGAAATGTCACACCCTTACCATAACCACTCCTGGCACAATAAATATAGAGAATAACTCCCAAAAATGTATAAACCTCAATGGTGCATCAATGTTTGGTCAAGATCAGGATGCAAGAGTCCAGCACTCTGTAAAGTCTCCTCCAGCACATCCCAAAGACTCTCAATTGATGTAAGGTCTGGACTCATGTGTGAAAATGATTCTTCATTCTTTCACAGTTTAAGCTGATGAAACTTTGAAACTGACATCCTGGAATATGTTCATGATGTGTCTTCCAACATGGTTGTTTAAGAAATGAAAACCTACACAATCCATCAATTACGATAAGAAAAACTGTTGCCAAACAAATACTGTAACATGCTAGTAGAAACCATCCATGATGCCAATCAAGAACCTTCATTTTTAAGAGTGTAAGATCCACAGGCCTGGTCCTTTCACCAATGTTTCTATTCACACAATAGCCCCAGGTTGGGCAATTTACCCAAAAGTATACGGAATGAAGGCTGAAAGCCCAGAAGTGCTCATTTGGATGGCCTAGGAAAGCCTCGGGCTTGCAGTGCTAAGCCTTACAGGAGCAGCAGACATTGGAAGTTGTGCTTTGACCATTTGTATCACAAGGCCTCTTTCAAAACACTCCCAACATTGATGAACTTTGCAGGTGTTGCAGCAGGGAAAAAAGTCACACTGAGTACTACAGGAGCTTCCTTTGACTAAATGGATTTCTGGGATAACTGCTCGGATAAGCTCAGATAAATGAATGTTCAGAATGAAATACTTGAGCTCTGCTTACTGAGCTGAAAAAAAAAAATCTGCATAAGATTTTCTCAGAAACTGCTTGTATTTCACAAATAATTACATTAAATGACAATAAACACATTCAATTTTAATGTTTTTTTTGTGTGTGTGTATTTAAGCATCCAGGATACAAATAGCCTATACAAATACACAATCACATATATTGGCAACATCTGTGACATGCTGTCAATTTCCCACAGAAAATTTAAGCAATTTCTAAAAATAGAATTGCTTAAATACACTATGTTTTTAAATCATAAATGATACTGTAAATTTAATTTTTTTTACATTATATTTTAACATTTTTATTTAATGTGTTACTTGTCGTTTCTTTGCTATTATTCATGAAATGTACTTTTTATTATTTGTTTAAATATACTAAGTAACTAAATTAAACATGAACATTTGAAGTAGAAATATTAAAATACAATGTAAAAAATTTGGGGGAAAAACTGAAATTGATGGTATTAATGGCAACTGTGGTTGCCAGAACTTTACGGTAGCAATATTTTAGGTTTTACAAATAAAAATGTATATTTATTATACCAAAAATTTTTTAAAGAAATGTTTTAATCTGTTTTACATTTTTCTTGAAAAACATTCTCCAATAATCTTTGTTTTATTTAAAACTTCGAATAATTTATTTTTTAGAGTGTATGCTGCTTGCTATTTTTACGAAACTTTGCAGTGTTATGCAATAACAAACTTTTCAAACTGTACTGTTCTACATTATTTTCATGTCATCATGCTCAGTTTAGCGAGTTGCATGCAGTTATTTTGTATTTATTATATGCAGTTTTGTATACAAAATGTTTTTGTATGGCCCATAAATAAATATGCTCCATAAATAATCATTATGTCTTCATATTCACTAAGCCCAAGCTAGAATATTAGTTCAATATATATATATATATATATATTATATATAATTTTGCTTTTCCTAATAATTGCTGTTTTTGCAGTGTACTTAAAGGGGGGGGGGGTGAAACACTCAGTTTCAGTCAATCTCATGTCAATCTTGAGTACCTATAGGGTAGAATTGCATCCTTCATATCTCCAAAAAGTCTTTAGTTTTATTATATTTATAAAAGAAATATGGGCTGTACCGAGTCTTTCCGGAAAAAAACGAGCGCCTGAAGGCGTATCGTGTGGGCGGAGCTAAAGAATGACGAGCGCACTAAGCGGTGACGTCCTCAAGCGTGGAGAAACTCATGGCTATCTCAGCTAATACAGATAATGATCCAGAATCATTCGGAGGCTGAAATAAATTGAACAGGAGAAACAGCAACAGCAGGACGTCCGTCTCTGTGGTATGGACTGTATTTAGTGGCCTGACAACATTTGTGTGTCTTTACTCTCAGTTTATGAGGACATGATTCGGTTTATGGACTATTGTATGCGACTAAACCTTAGCAGTAGCAAGCAAAACGGTTTTGCACGTCAGACTAGTGTAACGTTATAACTTACATAGAACAACAATAGAGTCCGTAAGCGCATTTGAATGATGAAGCATGTGATCGTGTCATTTACTGATGTTTACTCATGCGACGGTAGCCAACAGCAGAGACATTTGAAGCAGTTTTACTCACCGGCTGCTTCCAAAGCAGGACCGAACCTTTATCGCTGGGACCGCTCCGTCAAAAACACACTTCTTTGGTATGATTTGGTGAAGTCCTGTGACAGCAGAGACCGTGGAAATCCACTTTGCGACGCGACTGAAGCGATGTTGTGAAGCTTCCCGTCATTTCTGCGTTCAAATCGGTTCAAATGCAGCGCTGCCTTCCCGGAATGCTGTGCTGAAGCGTTGAAGTCGCTCGACGTCACCCATAGGAATAAAGTGGAGCGCGGCGCGTCATAAGTGTTCACGGACGAGTGGATCTGCAGCTGAGAGTGTTTATGGGCGTGCATTTCCTCTCTCGCTCTAGTCACGCGCGCGCGCACCCTACCGGGAGAAGAGCCCGTACGGCCCATACAAGGACCTTCCGATCTATCGACGTCAAGCCGAGCCATACTCGAAAAAAACTCTCCGAAACTTGTGAGAAACCGGAAGGAGTATTTTTGACACAGAAATACTCCATCAAACGTCCAACATTAGTTTTTGAAACTTTGTCTATGTTTAGGATGGGAATCCAAGTCTTTAACAGTGTAAAAATCTCAGTATGCATGAAACAGCATTTCACCCCCCCTTTAACATTTTGGCTAATGTAGTACTAATAGATCATCTATCAATATTTGTTATTAGAATGAACATGAGAGACAAAACCTCAGTTTGAAGACATTTAGATTTTTTATTGCCGTGTGTGTGTGTGTGTGTGTGTGTGTGTGTGTGTGTGTGTGTGTGTGTGTGTGTGTGTGTGTGTGTGTGTGTGTGTGTGTGTGTGTGTGTGTGTGTGTGTGTGTGTGTGTCAAACTGAAGGTCCGAAGTGCAAAGAGCAGCTGCTGAAGGGAAAATGTCAGTTGTTTGAAAATCTAATTGACAAAACCTGACACTAAAATGGCTGAAATTGTACAAAATACTATTAAAGCTTTACGAGAGTTCTTTTATTGTGGAAACAGAAAAAGTTCCTAGAGTTCAGACCTGTTTAATGGGAATCTAGGCGTTTCTCTGCAATTATTAGATGTGCATTAACCACATTCATGTCATTTAATGTTAACAACAGGTCCAAAAATTCAACCAAACAGTATGATACACCCCAAAACAGAGCTCTCAAAGCTTGAACAATGAACTTTCCTTACATTGCCAGTTGTTCATGATTATAAGAGATTACTATGTTTTTTTTTTTTAATTTGCATGGAGCTTAAACAAAATTACTAATAAAAAAGTACTATGGAAATATATATATATATATATATATATATATATATATATATATATATATATATATATATATATATATATATATATATATATATATATATTTACATCCAAGATTGTCTAATATTTTATTCAAAGAGTATTTATTATACTATTCACTCAAATTGGGAATTTATTTTAATGTAAGGAAACATTCACGTATAAATGAAAGGGTTGCATATTCACTCCAGAAAACTCCAGAGAAATTTTACATGAACTATCAGAGTCTGCTTCTGTTGTATGAAACGTTTATAAAGCAGATAATTGTGTCAACTCAATGAAAAGTAGCCTTCATTAAACTGTGTGTGCCGTGCCATAGTTAATGCCCATATAAGCAGAACCAGCAGTGTTTTATTCATAAATTATCCATTCTGTTTAAACAAATCTTTTAAATGTAGAAACCATGCATTTACTCAGTTCACTAAAGTCTTTTAGCAATCCATCAAAGTCCCAAAGTCCTTTTATACAGAAGAATATTTGCATGAAAAAGCATTTCAAGTGTAGTCTGTGAAGGAAAATGTTTGTGCAAAATGAACAAATATACTGACTGTTCACTGTCTGAGTCACTTCATCTGAACGAATGAACTGGGACTTGTCAGTGAGCTTTAAAGTCGAATTTAAATGTTAATTAAATAAATAAATAAAATTAATAATTACTGAATGAATTAATGAATTAGGCATCTTTCTCGAAATAAATGTCTGAGTCTGCATGAACCAATTAAAGGTGCAGTGTGTAATATTTAGGAGGATCTATTGACAGAAATACTAATACACATCACTTTGTTTTCAGTGGAGTATAAAGACCTTACATAATGAACCGTTATGTTTTTATTACCTTAGAATGAGCCATTTCTATCTCTATCCACCGCGGGTCTCCTTACAGTGAAGTCGCCATTTTGCAGCGAAATATTTAGCCCTAAACGGACAAACTTCTCTACAGAGCACTAGTCACTCTCTGCTGTCTCAGACGACGACATATTTGTCCTGTGTCGGCCACCGTAGCTTCTCTATGCGCACCAAAAGGCAGGGGTGTGTGGTGGACAGCTGCAATTCACAACCTTACTGCTGGATGCTGCTAAAATTCACACACTGCACCTTTAATCGATTCTCATTCATAAACTAGGATCGAAGAACTGACCGGGCATTAAAGCTGACATGAAATGCAAGTCTTTTCTTTTCTTTTCTTTTCTCTTCTTTTCTTTGAAGATCAAAGATACAAGGAGAGACAAATGAACCTTAAATGCATGACTGTTTCGCGGATCATTCTTACATTTTGGGGTCTTTAACAACCCGGATTCTTATCTAACACAGATTGATCTCTACCTGTCACAATAATATAAAACTGTCCTGGTATAATAGTAAATTATAAAAGAATAAAATAAAGCATATTTTGTGACCTTTTGTAGCTTGTGAGGGTTCAGTTTGAGCAGATGTTTTATCCCATCATCATCACTGTCCTCCTCATCATCACATTCTTTTAAAATTGCATTTTTTATATAGCTAGTATTGTTTATAATGAATTGATTGAGGAATAAGAAGGCTGATGTCTAACTTTACAAAATGAATGAGAAGAAGAGTATGATGTCCCAGGACAGTTCACTAAAGACCGAGGGTAGGGTTAAAAAAATGTGCACGGATAAATAATATGTAATTAATAATTTGACAAAAAAGAAAAATAAGAACTGTTGATTTTGATTCCATGGTTCAATAATATTGGCGTAAAGATATAACCTGAAACTAATCTGTGAAAGAATCTGAACAAATGAACAGATTTGAAGTCAGTGGGGTGAATCAAACCCCCAGTACTACTTCAGTGCGCCAGTGTCCGGCTACTGCCCTCCAAACAAACACACGCCGAAGGAAAAAGGGGCGGATTTTCCTCAGTGGAAAATCTGATTTGAGTCTTACGAGCAGTGACTCTCAGCCTCCCCGAATCAAGCTTTAAATCCCCACATAAGGTGTGTGGACACTATAACACAGAAAACTGAATCCAGACAGCAATATAGCCTACTAAAACCCCACACATGATAGCATGTAAATACAACACTGCTGTCTTACTTACCCAGAATATAAAGTTGAACACGAAGAGGAGATATTTCACACATTTCATCCCGCCTTCAACTTTTCCCATGGTAAAGATACAAAGTGAGTGCCTCTTTTATCAAAAACAGTGAAATGCGAAGATGCTGTTGCACTGCACGAGCCCTGTCAACATCTGTACGAGTAGCAGCGGGTGATTCCTTCAGCGTCTCTGTCCCGCCCCTCTGAATAATGTGTCGGGGTGACTCGAAGGGGGTTTGGGACGGCCGATTTTTCTACCCACGCACTGCACAGTGGCTTCTTTCATAGGACTATGCGGTCCTAGACAAACTTTTAAATGCTTTTTTTAATGGACAACTACAGAGCACATGTGAATAAACATTTAGTTTTCACTCTTAAAATAATCTCAAAATTAAAACGAATTTACCATTAACAAATATATTGACCCTGCTATATTTCTTTAAGTTAAAGAGTAATATTATATTTATTTAACTAACTTAGGCTACATATTACTAGAGTGCCAAATCAGAAAAGATATTACAATATTATTTGGTAGGCTATTTGCAGCTTTAAAAGTGTAATTGGTATGGCTGTCAGTTTGAAATGTTAATTAAAGTCAGCATGAAACGGAAATGAGATATTTTTCTTCCCTATTTGGACATTTTGAGAAAACGCATATTTGAACAAGAAAAAAAATGTAGGGGGCGGAATTTGATTTTGCCCATTGGGAATTGATTGGATGGTTCGGGTTTGCTATATTAGTTGATCTCATAGTGGCTGGTTCAGTGCCATATCTAGAGGAAAGGCACGGGTTGTGATTGGCTCCCCTAATAACACCAAAACCAATGGGATAGAGCAGTGTTTTTTTCCCAGAAGACCCCTATTTTAACATTCAAAATCAGTTAAGTTTTTAACAACAATTTCCTTAAACAACTAAGGCCGGATTTGACCTACAACATAATGTTATCTACTAGCATGTACTACATGTTCAAATAAATAATGACCAAAATGTTTAATAAAATGACAAACCTAATATTCCAGCCGTTAAACATTTTTAAGAAACAGGATACGTCAAAAATATATATAAATTTTATCAGGTCAATTAATAATTACATACTAACAATACACTTAAGTCAAGATTCGATACATATCACGATACTGAACTCACGATACGATATTATTGTGATACTCCAAGACATATGGTAAAAGGTTAACAAAAAATGAGTTGATTAAAATGCTAAATTTGGTATTACATTTGGGGTGGAAATGAATAGTCTTGGACTTGGTGCTGTATAACCCAATAGAATAACATTAATCATGATTCTGCATGCTGAAAACACATAATTATCTCAGATGAATATGCTTGCACTATCACTGACTAGATATTTAAAATAATGTAGGCTACTTATTACTGGTAACACAAGACATTTGGGATTATCACGACTCGCATATATTCCCCCATTGCATTATTATACTTTAGATTCAATATTATAAAATCGTTTAATGTAGTAGCCTATTGAAACTAAATCTTTGTAAACAAAAACATTTTTCTCATAAACTTTCATTTTTTCCCATTCAGTAATTTTTATTTTGGGTGAACTATACAGATTGTTACTGTCACGATCACCAGCTATGAGCTCCTCTAGAGGGCACTCCTTCCTACTTTGTTGTTCTCCCATTATAAACTACATTCCCCAGAATCCTGTGACTCTTTATGGTTTAATTTCACCCACCTGTTGATCATTTACTGGTTTCAGTTTGCCTATTCAAGCTTTTGTGTTTTAGGCCACTTCAACGCAAAGCCAGAGCTTTCTCTATCCAATATTTTTCCCTCCTCGTCTCAAGAAATAGCTACTTACCAAACTGACTCAAAACTATGTAGTATACATGCCAGACCAGTGTGTGGCGCTTTAATTCTGCCACAGAAATACACTAAAAACAGAGAAGAAGAGTTGTGGCCAATGCGCTGCAGAGTTTAACTCCAACCCTGATCAAACACACCCATCCGTGATTTTCTAATGATCCAGAAGACATTGATTAGCATGTTCAGGTGTGTTTGATTAGGGTTGGAGCTAAACTCTGCAGCACATTGGCCCTACAGGGCAAGATTTGAGTGGCCCTAGGAGTACAGCGATGGTCGGAAGTGAAGCAAAGTCTTCCGATATAATAACAATAAATACATTTGCTACTTACCAGATTGTGTTTTATTAACACCTACCCAAACCAAAAACCTACCCTTACAATAATGCAAATACAGTAATTATATTATTTATGTGTGCATGTCCAGTGGCTGTAGTTGCTACCCTTATAGTCTTTTCTACGCGAGGTGTAGTGTGATGACATCATAAAAAAATATATGGATCTACTGTATGTAACCCCTTCTATTCGGACCGGGACTCGAACCTGGTTCTGCTGGCATGAAAGTCGGACACTCTAACAAGGAGGCTAAGGGCTGCAACCCCTAGCATCAGTCGCTAAAGCGTCTCTTGAGGTTAGAGGAGTGAGGTTTACTCACACAGTAACTACTACTAGCTGGCCTCTGTTACACTCACCCCCTTAAACCTCACTCCCATCCGGGTCACGGCACCAATGCAACCCCTTCTGTTCGGACAGGGACTCGAACCGCGGTCCGCCAGCATGAGAGTCGGACACTCTAATAAGGAGGCTAAAGGCTCACACAGCAACTGCTACTAGCTGGCCTCTGTTACATGTACACACAAAAAACGCGAGGGTGTCGGTTTCAGATCTATCCGCTCTGGGACCTAGTTTTAAAAAATACTGGTTTCAGGCTCCTAAAACGCCAAATATGTCTGGATTAAAAACATGATACAATACATAATTTTTACTTATTGGTGCGTTTTTGTGTCGCAATATATTGTGATGATATATTGTTACTCCCCTGTACCTGATTATATCCAATAATAATTAGATGCTGTCTCAATTTTGAAGGATCCTTGGAAGGCAGTGTTCATTTTGCATCCTTCATTCGGCTCGTTTTGAAGGATGCATCAAGTTTATCTTTCATTTCCTTTAATCACCCACAATCCTTTGTATACGTTTCAATTCACAAAAAAGATCTGACAGAAAAAGTCAGCATTGAGCTTGTCTGAGTTCAATTTGAAATGTAAGAAAAATCATGTTTTCTGAGATGAAGCCAAACATGTTATCTTTTGTTTTGGTGTAAATTAATCAATTAAAATAATATAAGCCACAGAGTGATTAGGTTTTTTTTTTTTTTCATTCTATCCCATTCATTGAAAGTCAGTACAAAATATTTTTTCCAAAATTTAGTTTTAATAGTATTTTCATACCCTGACTGCAGGGGCGTGTTCTGTAGCCATGTGCACTTAGACCATCTCATTCAAAGCATTTAATGCTAAAGAGGAATCTAGCCTACAATCATCTGAAAGGACTGGACTAGGAAGGGCACAGCCTCACTAGAATACAGTCTTCCATTTGAGAAGCACTTGAAGTGTGCTATTTAGGACATGGCCTACTTTTAATCTGACTATGATCAGAGTGTTGTCAATCACTGCCCAGTGTTGCCTGCAAATTTGATAATGAAATGAATTTGAGCACTGTAAATGCTTTGGCAATGAGAAACCTTTTTACCATGCCATTAAAGCTTGAATCTGAAAAGAGTTTTTCAAACAGGAAGAGAAGCACAACTCGACCACAGACCATGTCTTTGTTTGTGCTTTGTAAACACTTTGTACTGTGTTTTTATTGCTCAACAGGTAAGTCAAGTATATTATTGAACAGATACATTGCCTTATGTAGTTCATTATAAAGAATGATCTATTGTGAAGTGTGAAATTATAATTTTCATTATTTATATGATATGGTTTTCATCTCTTAAGCCAAGTAGTGAATGTTTTATGAGCAGTCTGAAAACCATATTCATACGCACAGCCATGCAGAGCCTAAAGCACCACCAAAACAACACATTCTTCCAAAAAAGAGAAGCTTGGATTTGCAGAAATATTGAGATTAAAACACAATGCTGTGGCTTCTATATTGAATCGGACAGGAAGGGTGGAGCATACTTATGTGAGTAAAATATGTTTTTATATGTGATAGTATTGCATTGTTACAGATCGTATACCTTAGCATGCTATCACAGGCTGAAGAATCCTTCATTTGTGGTGTTGTGCTACGATTCGTGATCAGTGATCAGCCTCTGACATGTATGGGCCAGGGCTCGCAAAGCCTAACGTCCCGGGGATGTGTGTTTTTCAGACGGCTATCAAAACGTATCACCGAACTGCTGACAGGTAATCTTAAATAGTGAAATAGAAATTCTTTCTTTATGTGCGTTGTTCAGTCTCTTGACTTGATATTTGAAGGGCGCGCATGCGGTTTGCGGTTATATTCAACAATTGGGGGGGTCAAGTAATAAAAAAAACATTCCAATCAATCGCGGGTTGGATGAGAAATTAATCATTGCATTTGTTTGATAAAGGCATTTTGCGAGCCCTGTGATAAAATCATTCCGGTATCCTTGCCACACGCTTTCAAAACAATTCCCTCATGTACTGACAGGGGAGCGGAAGCTCATTAAATATGCAAATCTTATCCAATCGTAGCAGTGGGCATTTACTTCCAAGTCTTCAGTGCGGCACACAAGCGTTTCTTGAGAAAGCCAAGACCAAAACCAGGGTTGAAAAAGCCTATTACTCATTCATAATGATGTTTTTGAATGTAAAAACAATGTGAACGACATAAGATCAGACAACAGTATAATTAAAAAAAAAAAAAAGCCAGTTCATGACGCCTTTAAAAACGCTACACATTGTAAGTGTTCTTAGAAAGTGTGCACACTTAAGGCTGAGGTCATGGCCTGCTTAAAAATAAATGCAAAACAGCATGATATTAATTCATGATTTATCATCAACAGGTGTTTTGGAAATCTACCTGTTTGTTGTTATCAGCATTGCTTTGGTTTTAGTTATTTTTAACTGCAAAAAAAAAAAAAAATGCTTTGAAATGGTAAATAAATGCATTAGTCATCAACAACCTTGATCCAGTAACTTATTGTGAATCCCGCTTATAAACGAAAGGGTACCAGGACCAGGCTCACTTATAATCAACTAAATTAATATCAGAATCTTTATTTTCTGCCTTGACAGAGAAGGTGGGTAAAATTGTGTTTACTGTTTCAGTTACAGATGAATGGAGAATACATCAGAATTAATTTGATTATATCTCTCATTAGATTAGTGTGTGCATGTGACCCTTCCGATACACATGTCCGTGCTATTTTTGATCAAAGCAGCCAGGGGTCTGCAAAGTATCTTGGTTAATTTACCTTCATTACCATATGAGCCGGGCTGTCCCCTAATCTAATCACAGAGCGACTGCAATTTATCTTTTTTAAAGCTCAGATGTCTCAGTTATTCTATCTATTTTAAACCGCACTGATTTTTCAACGTGCTTCTATCCCTCACAGCATTGTCTTCATTCCAGCTGTCAAAAATTAAATATGGTGCTGCAACCCCTGACTAGAGTCTATGGCCCTGTCCCAAATGGCACTCTAAACACTCGCCGTCTTCCCATGAGTCCACACTTTCATGATGTAATGCCGCTTAGACTGTTGGGAAGAAGTCTGCTGCAGAGCTTGCAACCTTGCACCAGTGCGGGCTCAGCAAAAGTGTGCATTGAGGGTGCATATTGACCACAAAGGGTAACTTCTGAGACCTAAAATGACATGGGACACCCTACAGTCTCATGGACTTAGCAGACACATGTACGCACACCCATTATAAGTTCACAAGACCTCAATCAGTTACCTAGTTCAGTAGTCAGGGCACTGATCATGGAGTCAGCCCATTGACTGATCCCCTGATTAGTGTCCTGATTACTGAATAGGGAGCTGAGGCGCACCCCAAATGTGCATATGAAGTGTCCCATTTGGGACAGGATGACAGGTGACCGAGTCATTTGAATAATTTAGGCTACTCAGAAATGCTGATTCATTCACTAGCTAAATTAACTGGATTTGCTAGACAGCATACCAGCCTACTCCTGCCTCCTTATGTGAATGTACATTTCCTGAAGAAAATGTGAGTGGTGCTTGCAGTGGCAAAGCTCGGGACCCGGTTGCTACTGTGATGCAAAAGAGTCCATCCCCAAGTCTGTTGTGGAGCAGAGACATATTCAGAGTTTTTATTAGTCACTCTACTCCTGTCTCCTGCTTACAATTTTTTTTTAATCATATTTTTCTATGGCAGGAATAACAAGAGTAGTACTATGCGTATGTTGTTAGTAAAAAAGAATCATTAAATAATTTACTTACGATTAGACCAACCAAGCAGCCCGCCGCTTCCTCCATGGTCCCCCATATTTTTTCACAGTCTATGGTAATTTTCCTACCCGCTTTGTCTTCTGAGCCATTAACCTTGAATGACGCTGATGCTCAGAGCACTGTCTGCCCTGTCAGGGCTGTAAGGAGCTATATAGAAGCTGCTATTCAATAGTTGGACTAGCTCTTCATGTGCTATGGTGGCTGTACTACTACTAATAATAATAATTTGTTACATTTATATAGCGCTTTTCTAGACACCTAAAGCGCTTTACATACAGAAGGGGGAATCTCCTCAACCACCACCAATGTACAGCATCCACCTGGATGATGCGATGGCAGCCATATTGCTTCAGAACGCTCACCACACACCCGATGATTGGTGGAGAGGAGACCGAGTGATGCAGCCAATCAGGATATGGAGATGATTAAGAGGCCATGAGGATGGACACGGGCCAATTGGCAAATTTGGCCAGGATGCCGGGGTTACACCCCTACTCTTTATCGAAGGACATCCTAGGATTTTTAATGACCACAGAGAATCAGGACCTCAGTTTAACATCTCATCCAAAGGACGGTGCTCTTTGACAGCACAGTGTCCCCATCACTATACTGGGGTGTTAGGACCCACACAGACCACAGGGTGAGGTCATTTTCCCATTTGGTCTCCCATCCAGGTACTAACCAGGCTCAGCCCTGCTTAGCTTCAGTGGGAAACCAGTCTTGGGCTACAGGGTGATATGGCTGCTGGCTAAGGGACGTGCAGTCTCTAAGCAGAGGCTTTCTCACTGGATGGTAGATGCTATCATTTTGGCTTATTTGAGCCAGGGACAGGAATACCCCCTTAAAGGGGTCATGGATTGAGAAATTAACTTTCCCCTGAGTTTTTGATATATAAAAGGTCATGGTAATATAAGAATATACTTTAAGGTTCAGAGCTGAATACGGTTCTTTGATCAGTAGTAAACGCTGCTCCATCTGAAAGCACTGCGAGTTTAAGTCACTTATATAACTTGCCTTTGAAAAATCAACACGCGTCAAACGTCTTTCCAAACATGAGAAGCATTTAGTCATGTTTAATCAAACCATTTCAATCTGTTTATTCAGCTCACCGATAGTATGATGCTCACATGGATTTCCTGAAATAACTACTGATCACAGCCGTGCTGCACTGAGACGCTGCAAATTAAATATCACAAGCCTTTGCTAGATCATGTGCGGGTTAATTGCGATTTATCGTACTGGCTTAGGTATTAGGCTGCTGTCACTTTAAGGGAAGCACATGTAAGATTGTGGCCAAAACTGGTACTGCATACTTTCAAATGACTGTAGAGCGGTGTATCCCCTGACTCGAGGTTGCCAGATTGGCTGCAGGATCAGCAGGAACGTTTGTAGATCTGCAGCTGTGGTAACTAGAGCAGATCTGGCAACCCGGAAACTGACTTCGTGATTGGTTGATAGGTGGAGGGCGGCGCTTCAGGCCAAAACACAACATGTCAACATCAACATCAGTTGACATAGACAGTAAAAGATATTGACACAGCGATCCCATAGATGTCAACTGCGGAAAATGAGGTCAATTAGAGGCACTCACCTCCTGATTGCTGAGCGTACTGCGCAGGCTCAGACTGAGCTTGACGACGTAGATGTGACATGAGAAAACTGTCTGACAGTTGTAAGTATTCTAGTAGTTGTGGAAAGTGAAATCTGAAATCTGTCCCGTTGCTTTTGGCTCACTATGGGCTTCTCCCCATTCTTCTCCCTTGACTTTATCAGACTTTATGTCTCCACGTCCCCCCGACTGTCTCATAGACAGTAAAAGATTGCTTGCGAGCGTCTCCTCAGGTCTATACGGTAATTTCTCAACTGTGCGACAGTCGCGTTGGTTATGAGTCAATCGTTAGCCTATTTTTACAAAAGCAGCTTCTGCAGGGCGATAGTGTAAGATACTGGAGACTTTTATGCATTGTTGTGTTTCTTTAGAAATAAACAATGGACAAATGGAGTCTATAAACGCCTCAGATGTAAAGTTATTCACTGTCAAAGTGACTCAAAAATGAATGGGAGTCAATGGGATGCTAACAGCAGGTGATGGCTTGGTAAGCAATGGCCGCCCCTATGGGTGGAACGCTTTCCGAGTGCTAGATTACCCCCTTGGCTGCAACAACAACTTTTAAATGACAATATCCTGGCCGGACCACTGCTGTCAGTGATATCATTTTTTGAAATTAACATGATTTCTTAATGTCTAGTGACATATTAGGGCCATTTTATGTTTAGTTAAAAATTTTATTACATACAGTTCCTTTAATACAGAATGGTTTCAATGAGTGCTTATTGTCACGTGTGGAATACTTGATTCTAATTGGTCAATCCCGCATGATCTACTCCGCTGTTGTTCACTGTCTGGCGCCATCTTGTGACTGAAAAACACTTAACCACCACAGGTTACAATGGAAGACTGGAATGGAAGGCTATTGGCCGTAACTTTACATTATACATTTTTATATATTGATATTTTTCTTACACAAACGCATCGATTTGCTTCAGAAGGCCTTTATTAACCCCATTCATGTTGTGTGTGTCATTGAGTGCGAGATTGAGTTTTTTCCTCAACTTACTGCGCATAGTAACTTGATAAACTCTTTTTAAGGTCTTTGTTAAATGTACGCTATGTATGTACATACAAATGTGTACACACTCTTTGACACCTTCACGTCTGACTTGATCTCCTCCGCGCTCTCTAATATCCTGCCTTCACTAACGGCAAGTTAATCCATAACAAATTTTTATTTAGATGGTAATTTGTTCTCCAAAATATACAATGACTACCTTTGATGAGGCTTTTATATGATAACAAAGCACAGACTATTTTGGAAAGAATACGGGACAAAACATGAATTTTATTTTTTCATAAAAAGGCGGGACACTAAACATAGAGCTGAAATACTGTCCTGGGAAAAACAGGACGTCTGATGAATGGCCACCCTATTTAGAGAACAAATATGCATTATCACATGCAGTCATCAACCCAATGATATGAAGGTCATGGCATCTGAATGTGATCTTAATGTGAAAAAATTGTCAAAAACACATTCCTAAAATATTGACCACTTAAGGTCCCACCAATAAACCACCACAGTTGTTCTGTGGGTCCCACAGAAGTCTACTTATACTTCCTTTGAGAGCACTCGTCCTCGAGTATGATGGGGCCGTATCCTGGCAACTTAAAAGCCATATCCTGGCAACCACAGTGAGAGAGGGGAGGCAGAGGGCAGCATTTGAGATCCGTCCTTTGAGATTCACAGGAGAACAGACAATTAGGCATTAAGAGCTCTGCCTTTATTTCTGTAACAACTCCAGAATACATTATAATGATTGTAAATGGGGGTCATGGGAAGAAATGGGTGTCTGTGAGGTGTCATTGATGAATTGCATAATGTTAGTGCACTATTTTTTCTAAAATGAAGCGAGTGCTTAAGAAATTGAAGTAAAAATTGTAATGCCCATTTCTTTTGTTGCAATTCATCCAACTGTGGGTCAAGTTCTGAGACCAATATAAGAGAACGTTTGCATGTTTCTAAAAGCAGGCACTTATATCTCTCCTGGAACAACAGAATGATATGAGCAGATGTGTTGTTAACCCTTAGAGGCTGGGAATAAGATAATCTCATAATGATGTGGCGCTGTGTGTGTGTGTGTGTGTGTGTGTGTGTGTGTGTGTGTGTGTGTGTGTGTGTGTGTACCAGCCTTTTTGTACAAAAGGACATTTCTCAGGGGCCCAATGACTGTGCTACTGCTCCCTAACTAAATTTATCACAGCAGCAGATTTTAATTCCTGAAATTATTGTTAATGGAAACAAAACTTGATTAAACATAAGACATTTTCAGTAACACAATTTTACTTGTCCTGTATGACCAATAATCTCTGCAAGTTGACACAATAATGGTCTCATTTGGAGGCGTGCTTGCTTTGAATGTAAACCTTTAGTTATATACTTGAGAACTAAGTGTATAATGTTCATCTAACAATGAACTCTTACTTTTAAAGGGACAGTTCACCTAAAAATAATATATATATATATCTTTTTTACACATGGAAGTCTATTGTAATCCTTCCTCAATACCTTACTAATCGAGTCTTCTGTGGGTAAAGTTAATTTGAAAATAGTTTCTCATATTATGAACTATATAATGAACTAAATAAATGGTTTCATTATATCAAAAAAGGTTCACAAATAACTCCTTAGTAGCTGGGTTTCCATCCAAACATGAAGCAAACATTTTCAAAGTTCGCCAAAAAAATAAAATAAAAATAAAAATAGTAAAGAAAAGAAAAAAGCTAATTAGGTGTGTTTTCATCAAGTTGTTAGAGCGCATGACGGCGGTATTGGTAACCTATTAACCAAAAGTAAATATAACACTATCAGTGGAAAATAAGAGTAGTAATATGTCCTGTGTGAAGGTAGTCTACTTTTAGGAGCGCGAAATTTAATTAGCTTAAAATTATTTTATTTCAGATAGTTTTCTAATATTAAATTACTAAATTTGACTAAATGGTAATACATGAAGCCGTTTGGGATCTGAAAGAGCCAGCTCTTTTAAGCTATAGTGAGCTGATCCAAACTATCACCTCCCCTAAAAAGCGTCCTCATGGGATTAATGTTCGCTACGTCAGAATTTATTTGGCACATGCATTTCCATCAAAAGTCAAAAACCTTGAGTGAGTGTAAAATCTTTTTTGCGAATTGTGCCGTTTCCATCACTCATTTCTGATGCGCTGTTGAGATGTGTTAGGCCTATTAAAGGTGGGGTAGGTAGGACTGATCTAAAACACTTTTGTCCAAATTTGTTTAAACTTTCTTTATATGGCAATACATAATTAAAATGTAAGTACTCTGAAAAGGAGAGTATAAAAATCGAGTGACTCTAGACTTTTTAATCTGCAATAAACACCGTTCATTATTTTCATTCGGGACGAAACAAATGATTGGCTTGGGCGACTGTCACTCTCTCTCGCTACCATGGCGACCACCGCTTTCGCTACAGGATCTGCCCACGTGCGCGCGCTCGTTTGATTTGAGCAGTTCAAGAGGCCAGAAACCTAGGCAAAATAATGGCAGAGAAAGAGCATTTAAAATTCACAGTACATGGTTTTGCAGTCAGCGAAGGCAAACAATGCAAAAAAGGAAGACAGTACGAGAAAAGGCAATGCACAGGAAGTCTTTGGATAAACAAAGAAATCAAACTCGAGTGAATATCAGCGTGGCTTTTCAACGATGGTGAGAACTGAGGGACCTGAAACACGTCTCATTGCTGGCTGTGTTTCTGCTGGACAGGTAATCTTTCATTTTGATTATACATTTTTTCGGTTTATGTTTTCATGAAGCATGAATCAGTAGCACATGAAGCTGCCTAATATAGCTAACATAACATTACTTAGCATAAAGTTACAATATTATACACTTAGCCATTAGTAGAGATGATAAATACTCAATATGTTTTGCTCAGGTTGATCGCTGTCGTGTTGAATTTCGCAAAATGTAACTTTAGATAACAAAATGCATGTGTAAGAGCTAGTACACCGCATCCAGGAACTTTTTTTTTAGAGCTAAGTTAGCTTTAGCTACTGCTAATCAAATGCTTTCATCATGGAAACTCTTACATGCAAAACACAGTGTATGTTATGAATCTTACACGAAATTCATCTTCATCACAGTATAACTGATGTTATTGGGAAAAAATTTTATCAGTGCTACCCGTTTTAAGCTTTGCCTTGTAAATATAACTAGCTCGTTACCGAATCAAACAAAAATATATTTTAAACTTTACCAGTACTGGTATTCTAGCGTGATAGTGAGTACTAAAAGACATCTTATCTGTTTATATTCATACTGATAAAGTAAGATGTTTTATTACATGTGATTCTGACATGATGTGACTACATGCACACCGCTCCTCTCAGGTCCATAATGCGTCTTCCAGCTGATTGGTCGGTGAGGCGCGTTCATGTGTTTTGGGGGCGTGGCTTTGGAAAGAGCCCAGAAGGGAGAAGGAGTGAATGGAAATAATGAGCTGTCTTTAAAACAGTCGTGAGAGGTCTAAAAACACTCAATTATTATACTTTCTTTTTCAGAGTACTTACATTTTAATTATGCATTGATATATAAAGAAAGTTTAAAAAAATCCCCAAAGTTTTTTTTAACCAATTCCTACCTATACTACCTTTAAGTATTGTCAGTTATATTATTTACATTTGACATGCTCACAATACAAGCGAAAGACTTGAATTAAATTTACAGCCTGATTTTGTGGATTGTGTTCTGTCTGTGTCAGAGATGAATTTGGTATTAGAAATATGTTGCTTTGCATACTCACATAGGCTTTATGTTATTGTATTGTCAATTTATAAGTGGCTGCCTGATTATAAAATGTAAATATTTAGGGGAAAAATCTATTTATTGTAATCGGAATTGGGGTAAATGTACTAAACTGCTATTCAAATTTAAATCTTCTTTTAGACGAATACAATCAGAGTTATATTAAAAAATGTCCTGGCTTTTCCAAGCTTTATAATGGCAGTGAACGGGAGCCCAAAATTTGAAACCCAAAAAGTGCATCCATCCATTATAAAAGTGCTCCACACGGCTCCAGGGGTAAATAAAGGACTTCTGAAGTGAATCAATGGGGATTCTGTTAGACATATATTCATATTTAACATGCTAAAAAAAATTAAATATCTAGCTCCCTCAGGACCGCCTTTCGAATTCAACTTTAAAAGAAAATGTAACGCCTCTCACTGTTCAAAACGCTTACGTTACGTCCCACGTCATACGGTTGCGGTCAGTTGAATATGGAAGACGGTCTGGTGAAAGCTAGACCTTTTACTTTATAGCGTGTTAAATATGGATTTTTTTTTTTTTACAGAATCCCCTTTTTATTCACTTTAGAAGGGCTTTATTAACCTCTGGATCCGTGTGAAGCACTAAAAGTAATGGACGGATGCACTTTTTTGGGCTATACATTTTGGGCTGCCATTCACTTTCATCTGAAAGAAGAATGTCATATACACCATAGGATGGCTTGAGGATGAGTAAATACAAAAAAAATGGTAATTTTCATTTTTGGGTGAACTAACCCTTTCATGGACAAAAAAATCAGGTCCTGAAAAATGACCTTTTTTGTTGTTGTAAAACGTAATATTTTATTTTTAACTGTTGGGAGTATTATACAGCCAAGACATTTTGTGAGATTCACCTGTCATCTAACATTTACAGGTTGCATACATATTTCTGACCACAAGATGGCACACTTTCACTATTTACATGAAAATCATAGTCTTCAAACTCTGATCAACAACACGGTTTCTGAGGAGGAGCATAATAACAGCACTTTAAGAACCGTTTCTTCTGACATCCAAGCACGGGGCTCTTTTAGCCGATGTAATTTTGATGATGAAAAAGCCTATCAGAGCTATGAACTAAGCACATATAAAATAATACAAATTCTTCAGTCTCGATGATCATGGAAAACTATAGGACATTTATTATGTTACCAATATGTAACCAAACCAGTATACGAGTGTATCAAACTTCTTAGAATTATCCGGCTCTAGGCAATTCAGAGAATGTCTATCAGATAATTTTCTCATTTCAAAGACATGTCTCGGCATGACAATTCTCACATTCACAGAAAAAGAAAGTAAGAGTGGCGCGTGTTTTCTGCAGTCTTTATGTTATCTAATACCTGCTATTGTTTAGCGTGACACTGAGACTTTGACAGTGTCTCTCTCACCGGCCGTGCAGCTGCAACAGTCTGTCCAGCCCAACACCACACTGTGTGTCTGAACATCACACGACAAGTAATCATCTCAGGTGCACTTCGTTGTGATGCTTTTAAGGGTTTAATCCATTTAGGATGCCATTGACCCTATAATTACTACATAAGATACGTTTCGGTTTCAGTGCTTGTGTGCCCTGGGTACAGCTATCTTGACAGCATGGTCTCATTCAGCAACTTTCTGTTATACACACATTTATTAAATAATACTTATGCTTTATGAAACTCATTGTATACATTATAACATTACAAATTAGTATATAGTTGTCCTTTAAAGTGAAACAATAGCAACACTTTATCGAGGTTATGTTAACTCACAGTCAGTAACCTCATTGCTATTAGTTCATTAATGTTAGATGCTTTTTAGAGTATTTCTATGTACACACACACACACACACACACACACACACACACACACACACACACACACACACACACACACACACACACACACACACACACACACACACTGTCCAAAAGTTTGGGGTCAGTAAGATATTTTTCTAAAGGATTTTAATACTTTTTAACAGACACATTCAGTTGACAGTAAATACATTAATTTTACTAAAGATTTGGAGAGCATAAGAAACATACAAAATTATACCAACCCCAAACGTTTGAAAAAAATCTAGCACTGAATAACACCATCAGCTGATTAATAAACTCATAGGTAGGGTTGGGAATCGTGAGAAAGGTTCCGGTTCCAGTTCCGATTCCGATTCCGCCTAACGATTCCGGTTCCGATTCCGGTTCCATTAAAATTATTAAACAAATAGTCGTAAAGGAAAAAGGCACAATGTCCCACAACTAATCCCTCACAAGCGCGGCAACTGGTGGTGCTTCCGGAGGACCCCGTCGGCCCCCCACATGCGCGGCCGACGGTGTCTTTTGGGGCACCCGCGGACGAGCAGATGTCGATCGCTGCATCGGAGGGGGAGTTTCAGTCCTCTGGGGATAAAGATTCGGCTGTACTGCCTCCCTCTGGGAGAGTGGCAAAGGTCGAGTCGGACCCGGAGTTGACCACTATGCTTTCCCGGGCCGCAGAAAAGGTCGGGCTTGAGTGGAACCCTCCACCACGTCCCGAACCTTCTAGGTTGGACGATTGGTTTCTCGGGGCGGGCCGCGCTGGTTCTCAGCGTCCCGCTCCGTTGCCTTTCTTCCTGGAGGTTCATAAGGAGCTGACTAGGTCATGGAAAGCACCGTTTAGCGGGCGACCTGGTGGCTCCTCCCTCCTCACTACCCTTGACGGCGGGCAGGCCAGGGGGAATGAGGGTCTCCCGTCGGTGGAGTGGGCCGTCACGATGCAACTGTGTCTGATGTCCGCCTATAGCTGGAGCGGGGACCCGAAGCTCCCGTCGAGGGCCTGTAGAGTCTCTTCCGGTCTGACCACAAAGGCCTGCAGGTCCTGTGGCCAGGCCGCGTCCGCCCTGCATGCCATGATGTTACTTCAGGTGCATCAACCACAGGCACTCATGGACATGCATGAGGGTAGTCCTGGCCCAGAGCTCCTCCGGGAGAAAAACGAAAACCGCCACCCATACTATAGGCCAGGCGATGTCCACTTTGGTGGTCCAGGAGTGGCATCTCTGGCTCAACCTGGCCGATATGAGGGAGACCGATAAGACCCGGTTCCTGGACTCCCTTATTTCGTCGGCTGGATTGTTCGGCGACGCGGTCGAGAGCTTTGCCCAGCAGTTCTTGGCCGCCCAGAAGCAAACAGAGGCCATTTGGCACATCCTGCCCCGGCGGTCCGCTGCTGCCTCCACCCCGCCTGCTCGTCGCCGAGGGCGTCTGCACGCCACCGCTCCCGCCGCAGCCCAGCAGCAGCCTCCACCCGGGGCGTAGGCGAGGAGCCGGCTGCGGGAAGGACGTCCAGCCAGCTCAGGCGGCTGCCAAGCCAGGTGGCAAGCGTCGTCGTAAGAGACCCTGAGATGGGCCACCCAGAGATGGAGGATACTGCTTGACAGGAAGTGGCAGCAGCCAGTGGTACCCAAAACCTCACAAAAAGAGAAGATTCCAAAATCTCTGGGTGCCAAGAGAGGGCGCTTGGTGGTGTTCGACGCTTTCATGCCTTGTCACCCTCAGGCGCCTCTCCAATCGCCAGCAGGGGGTATGTGGGACGCCCACAGGCGGAAGCAGGTAAGTGTTGCAACGCGCACACAGACCCCACCACGGGCCGCCTCCACGCCGTACGGGTCGGGTCCCTGCATGCCGCTGCACTGCCCCGCTGCGGGTACGTCTGTGGTGCCGTTAGTCCCGCTGGTGCAGTCGCTGGGGGCCTGGGTAGCACTCCCCAGCCCGTCCCGCAGGCTCATCCGCACCATCAGACTCGGCTATGCGACTCAGTTCGCCCGGCGTCCCCCCCAAGCTCAGGGGCGCTCACTTCATCTCTGTGTTGAAGAAGCGTGCCCCGGTGCTTCAGACGGGGATCACAGTCCTACTGGCGAAGGACGCGATCGAGCTGGTCCCTCCAGCCGATATGAAGACCGGCCTTTACAGCCTGTACTTCTTTGTACCAAAGAAAAGCTGCGGGTCACGGCCGATCTTGGATCTGCGGTTCTCAAACTGGTCCCTTCACAGGCTACCGTTCAGAATGTTAACGCAAAAGCGCATCCTCAGATGCATCCGTCCCTAAGATTGGTCTGCAGCTATCGACCTAAAGGACGCGTACTTTCATGTCTCGATTCTCCCGCGACACAGACCGTTTCTACACTCTGTGTTTGACAGACGAGCATATCAGTACGAGGTCCCATCCTCCAAGCTTAAGGTGCTCGAGCACCTCAGCCAGTTGGGGCTTCGGGTCAACTGGGAGAAGAGCAAACTCTGCCCGGCGCAGAGGTTCTCTTTTCTCGGTTTGGAGCTGGATTCGGTCGCCCTGACGGCGCACCTCAGTATGGAGCGCGTCCAGTCAGTGTTGAACTGCTTGAATTCGCTCAAACGCAGGACGGCGGTCCCACTGAAACAATTTCAGAGGCTCCTGGGGCATATGGCTTCCGTGGCGGCGGTCACGTCGCTTGGGATGCTCCATATGAGACCGCTACAACGCTGGCTACACGACCGAGTCCCGAGGTGGCCATGGCACAGCGGATCTCTCCGTGTCTTAGTTACATCGAGGTGCCGCTAAACCTTCAGCCCGTGGTCGGACCCTGTGTTTCTACGGGCGGTGGTGCCCCTAGAACAGGTATCCAGGCATCCGATTGTCTCCCCGGATGTCTCATCCACCGGCTGGGGTGCCACGTACAACGAGCTTGTGGATTCAGGTCTGCGGACGGGGCCACAACTGCAATAGCACATCAACTGCCTAGAGTTTTTAGCAGTTCAGTCTTACCCTGAGCCGAGCCTTGTCAAGACGCCGCTCCAGGGCAAGCACGTTCTGGTCCGTACGGACAGAACTGCGGTTGTAGCGTACATCAACAAACAGGGTGGTCTACGCTCCCGCCGCATGTCACAACTCGCCTGCCGCCTCCTGTTATGGAGTCTGAAGTATCTGAGGTCACTTCGTGCCACTCACATTCCGGGCTGGCTCAATCATGCGGCCATCGAGCCCTCACGGCAGCCAGTGCTTCCGGGAGAGTGGAGACTCCATCCCCAGGTGGTCCAGCTGATTTGGGATCGCTTCAGGGCCCCACAGGTAGACCTGTTTGCCGCCCTGGACACGGCCCATTGCCAGTTGTTTTATTCCCTGACCTAGGGGACCCTCGGCACGGATGTGCTGGCACACAGCTGGCCCCGGGGCCTTCGCAAATATGCGTTTTCCCCAGTGAGCCTTCTTGCACTGTGCAAGGTCAGGGAGGATGAGGAGCAGGTCCTGTTGGTGGAGCCATACTGGCCCACCAGGACATGGTTCTCAGAACTAGTGCTCTTTGCGACAGCACCTCCTTGGCCCATTCCTCTGAGGAAGGACCTCCTGACTCAGAGACGGGGCACCCTCTGGCACCCGCGTCCAGACCTCTGGAAACTCCATGTCTGGTCCCTGGACGCGGAGGTTCTAGGTGGCCTGCCGCAGGCTGTGGCAGACACCATCACTTCCGCTAGAGCTCCCTCTACGAGGCACCTCTATGCGTTGAAGTGGAACCTGTTCATCGACTGGTGCTCTTCTCACTGAGAAGACCCCCGAAGACGTTCGGTTGGGGCCTTGCTTTCCTTCCTACAAGACAGGTTGGAGAGAAGGCTGTCTCCCTCCACCCTCAAGGTGTATGTGGCCGCAATTGCTGCCCATCACGAACTAGTAGAAGGTAAGTCTTTGGGGAAGCATGACCTGATCGTCAGGTTCCTGAGGGGTGCGAGGAGATTAAATCCGCCTCCCCCCCCCTCTATACCATCTTGGGACCTGTCTCTGGTGCTCAGTGCACTTCAGAGACCTCCCTTTGAGCCTTTACAGTCAGTAGAGTTAAAAATTCTGTCTCTAAAGACAGTACTCCTGACTGCATTGGCCTCTATCAAGAGAGTAGGGGACCTGCAGGCATTTTCGGTCGACGAATCGTGCCTGGAATTCGGGCCGGACTACTCTCATGTAATCCTGAGACCCCGGCCTGGATACATGCCCAAGGTTCCCACCACTCCCTTCCGGGACCAGGGGGTGAGCCTGCAAGCGCTGCCTTTGGAGGAGGCAGACCCAGCCCTGCCTTTTCTCTGTCCTCTCCGAGCTCTTCTGACTTATGTCGAAAGAACGCAAAGCTTTAGGACCTCAGAGCAGCTCTTCATCTGTTACGGAGGACAGCAGAAGGGAAAGACTGTTTCCAAGCAGAGGATGGCCCACTGGATAGTGGATGCCATTGTCTTGGCATATGAATCCCAAGACGTGCCCTGCCCGCTCAGGATTAGAGCCCACTCCACTAGGGGTGTAGCCTCGTCCTGGGCGCTGGCTCGTGGCGCCTCGCTGACAGACATTTGTAGAGCTACGGGCTGGATGACACCCAACACGTTCGCTAGATTTGATAGCCTACGTGTAGAACCGGTATCTTCCCGTGTACTCACTTCTCATAGTCGGTAGCACCGAAGTGCCTGTTCTAGTGTCGGCTTGCTGCGCCACTATCTTCCTCATGGAACGGATACGTGCGCTTATATGCTCCAGTCGAGTTCCCCAGTATGGTGAACCCTGTCGAGTCCTCCGCAACCTGCGGCAGTCAGACGTAGCGGAGTGTCTGACGCCAGGTCTAACATTTGTATGCAGTGTGGAACTTGAGTTAGGCTGGGTTCCACATGTAGTGGCCCCCACTGCGGTCCCATATGTGTATTCTCCATGGTACGGCTCCCTGCGGCGAGCCCGTGTCTTTCCCTTGGCAGAGCCCGCTCTGCCGTCTCAGTGCGGTGACTGTCCCCCGCCCAAGAGGGCCGGGGCCACCCCTGGGACTCCCGAATGTAGCACTGCCTGCGGCCAGTCCATACATGTATTTCCACATGGTATCCCCTTCGGGGTAGTGTGGCTTTCGCAGCGGCCTCCAGGGGCACGCTTTCCCAGCGTTATCCGATAGTCCACTGTGTGGGTCTTGTGGGATAGCAGCGTGACTCTCCCTGCAGGAAATTCCCTGCCCGCAGGGCACTGGAAGTGGTAGTAACTGTGGCGTTTTCCATAGGGATCCCAATTCGTCGGTCTAAGTCGGACTGAAAGGGAACGTCTCCGTTCCCTCCTTCAGGGAACGAGGGTTACATACGTAACCGAGACGTTTATTGAAATTAAAAATTTGAGTTGATACAATGAAGGAAATTTGTTTAATAATTAGAAACTCAAAATATTATTGTATCTGATAAATTATGAAAATAGCACTATTTGGCATGTTTCACTGCGTCATCAGAAATAAAACACACACAATTACCCAATATGCTTACAAAATCTTTTAATAATATTTTAATAAAGGCTGTCGAATCTCAAAAAAATGTTCATTGTATTAACTCAAAATTTAAATTTCAGTGAACTCAAAATTTTAAGGCAACCAGGTAACTTTTTTCTAAATATTTTTTTTTTTACAGTGTGACAGTTACACGTCAATAATGTAAGAATGCAAAAGCAGTCTTGCAAAATTATATATTTATTTCTTGCTCTGCCTCAAAAACATAAAAACACTGCCTCAAATAAACCTTTTTGCATTTTTTGTTTTATAATTGAGACATTTTAATCCCTTTATCAAGTTGACCATTGGACGGTGCCCACAATGCAGGCTTTAACTATCCTCAAGGTGACATTTGGTCAACACCTGACTCACACACTGACTCTCCCATGCTCTTCTTCTCTCTCCGTGTAAACTCTCCAATCAGAAAACATAAACATGACAGAGGTTCAGTGGGGACACTCTCTCACAAACTGCTGCCAGGACCTCCATTAATTCACGATGCCCGTGCACGTTTCCAGATGTCATTCAGCGTGTGCTCCTTACCACCGGCAAGACAGCTGTTTCGGTTTTACACTACCTTATGGTTGGAGTTGTGCTGCTGATGATGATCTGTCTTTCCCACTGTATATCTTCTTGACGTGACCTAAAGATCCAGAGTGGGATTAGCCTGAAATGTCTGCTAGATGTTCCAGGTCACATTGCAAGGCTGGTTTCACTATGAGTGCAAGTTTCGTCTCATTTATTTGATTTTTATGATCCAACATAGATTGGAAAGGAAAGAACACAAGGGATCCCAGCTAGTCCCTTAGTAGCCTATTCCAGACAATACATTCATCGCTGAGCGGGAAACAGACAGGAGATGCTTTTTTTGAGTGCCAACTCTACGTCAGTGGATGAACTTATGATACACCCTTGCACATCTGTCGGCACTGTATAAGAACAACACTTGTTGCTATGCGTTGCAAACAGCGACTCTCTTCAATTTGACCAATTAGATCAACAATCAATTGGATTGCTTTCATCATGACATTGCCAAAATTCTGTAATAGTTTTCCAAATGAGATTTGCTTTCCAGGACTACTCAAGTGAATAGTGTTAAAGCTGTTTAAAAGTAGTGAAGTTTTAAGTACTTAAAAGCTATCTGTTGGCATTCTCTTTCATCTCAACAGTGCTGGAAGTATGTTACCTGAATTCGGCTATCAGTACGATGTAACTGATTAGCTTTATAGGGACTAACTTACTAAAAGTAACCAGACAAACCCAGTTGGCTGGTGCAGAGGATTTAGAGGGAAAAAACAAGGATTTGTGGTATTGTTTTCCCTTTTTAAAATAAATCCTCAGGAAAGCGAAGAACAATTTTGCATTCTTTTTAAACGAGGGAACTGTATGTAATGATAATTGCAATTAAATGAAGATGTATTATACTTTAAATTTATATAAACTACAGTTAGTTGAACTTTAGAGTGATTTTTGTCCTACTTAAAGACTTGAGTGCATCTTTATCTGTATTTTGTAGAGCTGTCAATCGATTAACAAAATTAACTAATTAATAACACATCATCATCAAGTTTTGCAAAGATGCAAAAATGTACTCCCAAAACTTACTCCCAGATTCTGGAAGATTAATTCTTCAAACAGTGGTACAAGAGGATGTGGTGCTGGTCTTTCAAGAGTCACTCTCAACCTATTTGTCTGTAAAGCCTATAAAAAAGTCTTCATGTACTTTATAACACTTCTTCTTGTGATTCTTATTAAGTGGGGTCATCTTTTAGGATTCTTTACCTAACTTAAATCTCTGAGATCCTGACACCTTGCACTTCTGGAGACTCCAGGTAGGTTGCAGGAAAATGGTGGCGGCACCCCGCAGAGTGTTTCACTGTCCAATGGTCATACCTTAACTGCATTGTCTAGTATTGCATTCGTATTGTATCCTTCCCATGGGCATTTGATAATTTTTTAAAAAATCTCTTTTTTGGCTCATGTTATCAGTAAAGGAAAACGTGCCTAATATTTCTGCACACCTGAATTTAAGCTGTTTTTCTTTTCCAGCCTTCATGCACAATTGTATCATTCTATATTATATAGCTTATAAATTATTAAATACAAAATTAATAGTAGTTATTAAGATTAATGTGGTTGGGAATTGGTCAAATGTACCTGGAAAAAAATATGATCAGATCAATCAACGTGCCTAATAATTCTGCACACGGTGTAGACAAGACTATTCTCTTTCGTCTTGATGCGCTTGAATAGTTTAAAAGCATTTGCATGAATAAGAGCGTGATCATATGATGCAATGCTAGCCAAAGGATGACAGAAAACGGATGCTGTATTAATTGCATTAAATATTTTTAACTCATTAAACTGAAAAATAAAAATCAATTCAACAGTTCGGATCGCCAATCTCACGTGATTTCAACAGTTAGGCAGTTTGACACGCGATCCGGAGTCATGAATCAATACGCTGATTTATAATGCTCCGACGCTTCAGAAAGCGGTGTTTTAAAATCGTCCCATAAGTCCTTATTTATTTATTTTGTCGCACACAAACTATTCTCGTGGCTTCATAAAATAATTGTAGAGCCACTGTAGTGAGATGAGCTTTGTAACAACGTCTTTAGTGCCTCTATGGGTCTTGAGAGAGGAAAGGTCATTGCTTCCAATGAAGGCCTTTCTGAGGATTTCAACAAAAATATCTTCTTTTGTGTTCTGAAGATGAAGGTCTAACCGGTGTCCAATGACATGAGGGTGAGTAATTAATGACAGGATTTAAAGTGTACACTCTAAGTGCACTTATTTGGCCTTTTATTTTAGCAATATTATTATCTTAAGTACAGTTTTGTACTTTTAAAGGTTGAGTGTGTAAGTGTGTAAATGTTAGTAGCATCTAGCGGTGAGGTTGCGAATGGCAAGAAACATGACAGCGCAAAACGGAGACTTCACTCTAAGGAGCCCGTGTAAGGAGTGTTTCAATACAAACACTGACTCTTTCCACACATAACATAAGCTGCCTACTTGTAAAACATTCCATCAGTGCAAGATTTTCAAACTTGAATCTTTAATCATAGATTTAATAAAAAGTATAAAGTTTATAAAAACGGAAAATAAATAGAACACCCAAGACATGTTAAATTATTCACAAAGTGAAGGTTAAATTATAGCTGCGTCCCAATTCAGAGGCTGCATCCTTCTAAGGCTGATTGAATTCGAAGGCTTCTCCAAATAAGTTATAGTTATAAGTTAGCCTTGCCTACCCCAGGATACATTGCGTTCAAGGGACGACAGGATATTTTTTGAGTGAAATAGCCGAATTACACTTTTAAATGTAAGTATTGGGTTTTAACTTACTGAAATATCTAATGACACAAATGTGAAAATAAAAGTAAGCTGTTCAAATGTTGACTTATATCTTACTAAGATGCGATTTATACATAGTTTATACTATTAATTAGGGTGAATTCAGGTTGACTGGGACACTGTTTTGCCATTGAGATAACTAGGAAAAAGTGTCCCATTCACCGTGATTTCACCTCTATATACAGAAATGGACCATGGTGAACATATTTAGACATTTATTAGTGTTTCTGAACCTTGTTTTGCTTTCAGTCAGTTTAATATTACTTTCAAAAAAGTCAAGTACAAACGGTGCCACTCGTCAATGGCAGCTGTCACAGTTGCTAAGCGACAAGAACAGTCCTCCGAAGGCTAGACCGTCCAATTTAACAACGCTCGGTCCAACCTTTGCCGCCTTCGAAGGATGCAACCTCTGAATTGGGACAGCTCTAGTCTATATGCAGCTCTTCCAGCACAATCACATGGCAACTACTTTTACGTGTTGGTAAATGAGTTGGTGGCTAATTCGTATCTCATTCGTACATTTTCATATGATCTGCATATGCTGATATCCGCATGACACTGACAGTTATGTTTATGGCTGGACCCCTACTTGATGCAAATTCATATGAAATCGGCATCTTGTAAAATAGAAACTACTTTTTTGGATTATTTAGACATATTTCTTGGAGTTTGTGAACCTTGTTTTGCTTTCAGTCAGTTAAAAGGTGCAATATGTAGAATTTTTGCAGTAAAATATCCAAAAACCACCAGACCAGTGTTATATATTTTGCTCAGTTGAGTTCTTACAATATCCCAAATGTTTCCAACTATTTGTAAATTGTGAGAAAATTGCTATTTTAACCAATGAGCCGGGACGTCTGAGGGAGTCGCCTGTCAGTTGCATCATATCTGCGCTACTCTCGGTTTACGGTTTTATTCTGCAGAAGCGCTTTACTCTTAGCAGTGTGAACAAGTGTCACAGCAGCCGCTGAGCAAACGCACAGAGTAACGTCATAACATCATTTTAAACACACTCAGAGGTATCTAATATGATAAACAGAGCTGCGTTACCTCATACTCATGACTGAAAAAGCGGAAATGGCGCTGGCTACTGTGTCCCGTCATAATAAAAGTCCTGCTACTCGCGAGGAGTGTGTTTGCTTAACAATCGCTCCAGCGGCCTTGCTCAGCTCCTCAACACTCGGTCCTGCTCTGCTTCACACTACAGTAACGTTGATAATCACATCCATGAACATGATTTCTGCCAGAGTCCTATCCCGATTCTTTCCCACCGGCTGTGAGATGAAGACCACATGTCCCAAGATTCTGCCCTCAAACTTGGCATCATCAAACTACGCCTTTGTTTTGAATGGAAACGTTACATAGTCTAGCTTTACTATTACTTTCAAAAAAGTCAAGTACAAACGGTACTGCCACTCGTCAATGGCAGCTGTCACAGTTGCTAGGCGACAAGAACAGTCCTCCGAAGGCTAGACCGTCCAATTTAACAACGCTCGGTCCAACCTTCGCCGCCTTCGAAGAATGCAACCTCTGAACTGGGACACAGCTTTATTCTATATGCAGCTCTTCCAGCACAATTACACAACTATTTTTATGTTTTGGGAAATTGGTGGCTAATTCATATCTCATTTGTATGTTTTCAAATGTTCCACGTACTGCTCACTGACATTTAAGTTTATGGCTGGACCCCTACTTCATGCAAATTCATAGGAAATCGGCATCTGGTAAAATAGAAACTGCTTTTGTGGAAAATAAGTTTGAATGAGCATTGTGAATGAGATTGCGACAGAAGCAGCCTTGCATTGACATACTGAAGTGAGGTGTTTAATAAATAAGAGCATCAACAACACAACAAAAGCTTGCTTTATGTATACTGTATATACACATATATATATATTTATATTTATATTCTGACCGTATAAACTATATAAATATGTCATGCAGTCCTCATAACTTAAACAACCAATAATTTACAGAGTGAGGTAGGGTAGGAGGGGACTGGGTTGCGATGTCATGAACAGAACAGAAAAGGGGCGGAGTCTCGGATCACCAGCGTTTGCGGATGTTATTATTGACGGGTGGGAGGGGCTTACGGCAGGAGGCTGCGGTGGGTTGGCTGAGACACCAGTCAATACATCACTCAATGCCTCCATGAGTTGCGGCTGAGCACACACACGCAAGCGGCGTTGATTCGGATGAACCTCCAGGCGATCTGGTTTTTGTAGGTCGTTAGCGCCCGCACATAGGTGTGCGTGTTGGTGCAATACGAGTTCCAGTGCTTGTTGTCAATCCCACGGCAGCTAGAGGTTCCGGCTTTAACGCCGCTGGCTCCTTGACCTGGCTTGGAGGCCCCGATGGGTTTCGTCACACGGCATGTGGTCTCGTAGAAGAGTTGCTTCTTCACAACGTTGTTGATGCGAACGTGTGGCAGCACGGTGACTTCATTGCCCGCTAAGT
Organism: Pseudorasbora parva; assembly: GCF_024679245.1. NCBI lineage: Eukaryota > Metazoa > Chordata > Actinopteri > Cypriniformes > Gobionidae > Pseudorasbora > Pseudorasbora parva. The sequence goes on from NC_090177.1 coordinate 38,210,030, forward strand.
CTGTGGCACGGGTCAGGTTGCCAACCCAGTGCTCTTCGCTGTCGCACACCGAGTACTCGCCGCGATGCAAGAACTCATTGGCCTTCCGCCGGACACGGGGGCGTCTGGAGCCTCCCGTTTCGTTTTCCGCGGGGACCACATCGCTGAACAGCACGCGGGGCGAGCGGTAACGGCGCTTGTTGAAGAGTTTGGGGTCCACGTCAGGGATTAGGTCTTCATAATGCGAGTTCTGCTTGGATTGGCCGTGAAGCCTGGGTGAGTGTTGTGCTGCTGCGTGCTGATTGGCCGGCCCCTGCGCCTGGGTGTGGTCTCCCATGATGAGTGCAGCCTGGACGCTGATCAGGACGAGCAGGACCAGCGTCAACGACCTCATGGGCACTCGTCCTGCTGGCGAAGAGACAAAACAATCATCATCGTGAAAGTGTGCATATTCATCTCTTAAATGATTATCTCTGTACTTTAGTAAGGCGGCCTGGATTCCTGACTGGTTAAAAGGGCAGCGGGAATAAAGAACTGTTCATTTTGAAGATATTACTGAGCTATGCATGGAAGAATCTGGCATTTCACACAACCTGTCGAGAACATGCCTGGGGCATATTTCACCCAGATATATATAAAAAAGGAAATATTTTGATTAAAGAAAATGAAGCTTGTTTATTTTCTTCTTAGACTATTTAAATGAATATTAACCAGATAAAAATGAATTAAACAGATTTATAAATAAAATTACTTTTAATTATAGTTACACTGCAATAGGTAGGGTTTTTGTAATGTTTTTGTTTTTTAAAGAAGTCTCTTCTGCACATCAAGGCTGCATTTATCTGCTTAAAATTACAGTAAAATCAGTATTATTGTGAAATATTATTACAATCTAAAACAGATGTTTTCTATGTGAATATATTTTAAAATAGAATTTATTCCTGTGATCAAAGCTGAATTTTACCTCCAGTCTTCAGTGTCACATGATCCTTCAGAATCAAGATTTGATGATCAAGAATGTTTTATGACAATGTAAATGTCTTTACTTTAGTTTTTTGATCAATGCGTCTTTGCTGAATAATAGTGTAATGCTGCGTTCACACCGCACGCGAATGACGCGATTCACGCGAGTGATTTACATGTTGAGTCAATATAGAGACGCGAATAGGCATTCTGCGGCGCGATTCGCGCGAATGACGCAACAAGGATCACGCGAACTGAGCGTTTTAAAAAAATGAACTTTGGCGGATATTCGCGCCGCGTTAACCAATGAGGAGCCTGCTTGCACGTGGTGAAGTGACGGATGGGAAACCCAGAGGCCAGAGTAATTTAAAAATACTACTGTTATTGTGTCACAAAATGTAGTTTTATTAGTTTTTCAGGCGAGAATGTAGATGTTTAAAGCTCAAATATGTGGCTTATTTATTAAGAGAGCTCCTATTTGAAAATTTGATCTGCCGTTTTCAGAGGTGTGAGACCCAGACGTTCAGCGGCGCTCAGCGCTCATCAACCCCGGTGAGAGCAGCCTTAACTCGGATAGTGCTTCTGCCGACTGCCTGGCAGAAGCCCCTCCCATGACGCAAATTCACGTCTGCTGTGTAGTGAATGTCACGCGCGAATGAAGCGAATGTCGCGCGAATGAAGCGAATATCGCGCGAATTAAGCGAATGTCACGCGCGAATTAAGCGAATGTCACGGGCGAATGAAGCGAATGGATTCAAAATGTTCACGCGACCAACTTCGCGCGAATAGCACAATTTATTGCGTCATTTGCATGCGTAATGAACGCAGCATTAGTGTTTCTTAAATTATTATTATTATTATTTTTTTGGCATTTTTAACATTATGCTTTCTATGTCTTCTCTCTCTCTCTCTCTCTCTCTCTCTCTATCTCTCTATCTCAGTCTCCCCATGTATGTTTGAGTACTTGTTTAACTATTCTTGGAGTAACCAAATATATACACTTATGTAGTGAAATATTATGACAATCAACCAGTGAGGATATTTTACAGGTCCTCTCTAGTTTAAAAAGTCTATTATAATTTATTAAGCTTAATTATGTTTTTATTTATATCTAGTATATTGCACATGTTTCTGTGATGGGTAGGTATAGGGGTTCACTGTAAATCTGAATAACAAGCGGGCAAAACTTGACTAGCTTTAACTAGCTCATTCAATAAATGCTACTTTTCTAATTAGTTACACAATGCTTTGGTAGCATTAGCATAGCATCGCACTTGCAGAATAAGGACAGCGATATAATACATTTAACATCTGTTCTCAAACTAAGCTCATACTCGTCACTATGATGGAAACAGAAACTCTTCTAAACTAGCATAACAAAACATTAAGTTTATTGTAAAATTTAAGTTAGTCTAAAAAAAAAAAACAAGTTCATAAAACTCAAAACGAAACAATTTAGATTACTTAAAATAGAGAACTCAAAAGAAAAAGTCCTAAATACTCATAAAAGTCATTTGTTTGAACTAATTTGTTTAATTTGAGTTGGCTCTACTCAAACCAATTCATCATTTTTAGCTTTAGGGTTTACAGTGATAGGCAAGAAATGTCATTAATCTGGTAACGTGTGTGCATTTGTGTGTGTGTTTCACGAGTTCACACTTACATCAAATTAAGATTATGCATATTTGGCGTGCTGTCCAGGGGAGGGCTCCGGGCTCTGATTTTTGCCCGAATCCAGAGTATCCCGCCCGAGATAGGGATAGTCTAAAAACTAGTCTGTATTAGATTGGATTAAGTAGAAGTCTGATAGGAGTTTTATTAAATCACAGTGAGGAGATGGGGTGGTGGAGGGATGCTAAGAAACTGTCAAATGAAGGAAGGTAAGGCAGCTGTATATATGCGCTCCACCTGATATTGATAATTGATTAGTTAAGTATGCTCCACTCGTGTTTGATTAGGTTTAATTGTCTGGACATGCTCCACCTGGCTTGATTAGGTTACGTTATCAGACATGCTCCTTTGTTTAATTATCTGAACGTGCTCCTCCCGAAATTAGTTAATAAAACTTCACGTGTGTGTGTATATCTCTGCACACTGACCTGTGAAATGTTCAGAGTTGAAGTGAGGGCCCAATGGGCTGCTAGAGCCAGAGTCCAGTGCAGGCTGACCCCCAAGCGCCTGCCATCAGGACTGGCCTGTATGCCTGCTTTTTTTCCCTGTAAAACACACACACCATTGCTCTTTAGGTACAACAACATCCAAGGATATGCATTCAGTGGTCTGAATATAATCTTCAAAGCTGCATAAGGTCAATGATGAGCAAGGTATACATTTTCTAAAGTGTTTACAGTCTAGAACCGGCAAACACAGTTTTCTCTCAGTATCATCGCAGAGAAAACAATTTTGGTTGTTAACTGATGATTGACTGATAAACGTAATATTATTATTATTAATACTTCGTGAGGTAGTTGTTAAGTTTAGATATTGGGTGGAGCTGATTGGTTTGCTTCTTGTCTTTTTTTTGTTTTTAAAATAAATGAGGAAAATATTTTTTTGAAAAAAAGGTCAATTTACCCATACTCTCTCCCAGACCATGCGTCACTTCAGCTGCCTGCAATATTTAACCACCCTAAGTATGTTTCCATTAAAAGTGTGATATTTTACACTTCATAATGAGACCTCTGCCCCATCTGAACCACACACTAGAAAGTGTTTCATTAGAAACCATCCATCAGGCTGAGCTTTCTGAATTGACATTAAAATCTCCACATATGGAAGCTTTCATAGAGATAGAAATAAACAAGGAATTGAATAACCAACAGATCTTATTATTGTGTCAACAACAATAAATAACGTCTAAAATCGGTACGCCAACTGGATTATGATTAATATTACCTGCACAGCTTATAAGCAAAACAGCCAAAAGCAATTTCTGAAAGCAATCCAAAGCAATTTAGTTCTAGTCCCCGCCAACATCAGCCTCTTCTATGTTTACACCACAAATAAGAAGCATCCATACAAAATTTATTGTGACAAAAGGAATCGAGTAAACAGGTTTATTTAAAGTCAATATTTTTTGTGCGCAAAAAAAGAGACCCTGGTCACCCTGTGCCTATGAACACGTTTACAAGAAGATCCAGTGTACTGTAAAACGGTGTCATATTGAGCACAGAGAGTAAACACTGCCACTTATATAAGGTAAAGCCAACGAACAGGCGTGATGCCAAATCTGTGCTGGCATAATCACATGGGCGTCCTATGTGCAATCTAGCAATGTTTATTGTGCAATAATAGTAATAATCTAAATGCACCGCAAAGCATCTATGCAGGATTCATAACACTTTGGTGGGATATTTTTTTAATAACGTGCAATGCTCACAATCAAATCATAAGCATGGACTTAAAATGCAACCCTCAACTTTGATGATCAGGAGAATAGTGAGCAGATGGTCTGCAATCTGCACACCGTTGCTTTCAGCTGATCACACTTTTGTGTGTGGTTTGTATGACTATGTGCGAATGTACTTGTGTAAAAAACAGAAACAGGCCATTTACACTGCAAAAAATAAATAAAATGTTGGTGTTGTTTTTTATCCATAGACAAAAAATCTAAGCATCCTCAAAACTAATTAATTTACAACATTATCAAAAATAGCTCTCTTCTATCTGAAGACAAATGGATGGATGGATGATTAGAATCATAAAATTACTGATAGATGGATGGATGGATATAATCATAAAATGATGAATGAATGAATGAATGAATGAATGAATGAATGAATGAATATAATCATAAAATGATGGATGGGTGGATATAATCATAAAATGACTGATGGATGGATGAATGAATGAATAGAATCATAAAATGACGGATGGATGGATAGATGGATGGATGGAATCATAAAATGACTGATGGATGGATAGATGAATAGAATCATAAAATGACTGATGGATTGGAGGATGGATGAATGGGTGGCTGGATGAATGAATAGAATCATAAAATGACTGATGGATTGATGAATGGATGGATGGATGAATGAATAGAATCATAAAATGACTGATGGATGGATAGATATAATCATAAAATGATGAATGAATGAATTAATATAATCATAAAATTATGGATGGATACATGGATGAATAGAATCATAAAACGAATAATGGATGGATGGATGGATGGATGGATAGAAAAAAAAATCATAATGAATGAATGAATGAATATAATCATAAAATGATAGATGGATGGATGGATGGATGGATAGAATCATAAAACAATGACTGGATGGATGGATGGATGGATGGATGGATGGATGGATGGATGGATGGATGGATGGATGGATGGATGGATGGAATCCTAAAATGATGGATGGATAGAATCATAAAATGACTGATGGATGGATAGATAGAATCATATGAATGAATGAATGAATGAATGAATGAATGAATGAATGAATGAATATAATCATAAAATTATGGATGGATGGATGGATGAATAGAATCATAAAATTAATGATGGATAGATGGATGGATGGATGGATGGATGGATGGATGGATGGATGGATGGAAAAATACAATCATAAAATGATGAATGAATGAATATAATCATAAAATGATGGATGGATGGATGGAATCATAAAACAATGACTGGATGGATGGATGGATGGATGGATGGATGAATTGAATCCTAAAATGATGGATGGATAGAATCATAAAACAATGACTGGATGGATGTATGGATGGATGGAATCCTAAAATGATGGATGGATAGAATCATAAAACAATGACTGGATGGATGGATGGATGGATGGATTGAATCCTAAAATGATGGATGGATAGAATCATAAAACAATGACTGGATGGATGGATGGATGGATGGATTGAATCCTAAAATGATGGATGGATAGAATCATAAAACAATGGATGGATAGAAATAATTATATGGATGATCGATAGAATCATAAAATTATGGATGAATAGAATCAAAACAATGAATGGATGGAAGGATACAGTCATAAAATGATGGAGGAATGGATAGATGGATGGATGGATAAAATAATAAAAATGATGAATGGATTGATATAATCATAAAACAATGGATGGATGGATGGATGGATGGATGGATGGATGATGGATCATCGATAGAATCATAAAATGATAGATGGATGAATAGAATAATAAAATGATGGATAGAATAGATAGAATTATAAATGGATGGATAGATGGATGGATGAATGGATGATTGATAGAATCATAAAACCAAGATAGATAGATAGATAGATAGATAGATAGATAGATAGATAGATAGATAGATAGATAGATAGATAGATAGATAGATAGATAGATAGATAGATAGATAGATAGATAGATAGATAGATAGATAGATAGATAGATAGAATTAAAATGGTTAGCGAGACAGAGATGGAGCGCTTAGTTCAGTCACCACTAGAGGGCAAAGCTGCACTAGCGTTCATCCACACATCTGGGCAGAGAGTGAGGAGACAGGAGAGGCATTCACCGCCACCGGTTCAACTCTGCACATGCAGCGAGGCATAGACTAAACTCTCAAGCAAACAAACAGGACGGAACCAGAAACTAAAGCAATAAAGCGAGGCAGCCGCACACAGACTGTATATGTTTGCCTGTATGTTGTGCAGCTGAGGGATTCTGCTCACAGGCCGAGGCCACACCCATTGTTTGCGTCTGGAGCCACTCACACACGCAGGAGATTGCCCAGATGTCACCTAGCGCTGTGCTTTCAGACTGCAGTTTGTCACACACGGAGAGGAGGAGAAGGCCTTAAGGGCCTCCGTGTATGAACGACAATATTTTTTTTAAATAATACAATGACAATTTAATGTAGTTTGTAGTGCCATGATAAGATTAATAAAAGCTTTTGTTTACATCAAATGAGGTAGCCTGTGTGTGGGCTAATTTTTGTGTTTGAACATTTATTTCGCAGTTTTAAATTAAACCTGTCGAGGAATAACTTATATCAGGTTCATTACAAGTTAAGCTCAACAGCATTTGTGTAATATGTTGATTATTTTTTTAACTAGCTGCTTATTAGCATGCATATTTCTAGGATATTGGCTGTTTATAAAGCACATATTAGGCTAATGCCTTAGCTATGCCGCATGACGATATTCTAAATCCCTTATTCATAAACTTAAAAACTACTATTCTAACTATTAATAAGCAGTAATTAGGAGTTTACTGAGTCAAAAGCCGTAGTTAATGGTCAGTAGCCTACACTGTAACCAAAAAAAAGGGCAAATTTTGAACTTTTGCAGTACAATCGACTTGGATGTTTAAGTTATTTCAACTTAAATTTTGTTGAACTGACTTTAAAAAATGAGTTACATCTTGTATAACTAATAAAAACAAGTTTAACATTGCTTAACTTATTTCGATGAGTTAAAACAATGTAAAAACATGTTGTCATAACTTATTGAACATATCATTTTTTACAGTGTAATGCTACTAAGTTAATTTTCACAGTTTTTTAAAATGATTTATTAATAAAAAATCTGGAAATCTGGGTTACAGCGAGGCACTTACAATGGAAGCCCCTGTGAAAAAGGAGTGTGCTTAATTGTGTTGAATGTCTCGTTGAATCTTTAACGTACATTTTTTCTCATTGGATAATGGAATGCATACTCTATATCATTACTTGCAGATAATATTATAATTATTAATGAAATAAAAAGCTACTGACAGTAATCTTAAGTGCACTTTTGAAACTTGCAATTTGAAGTTAAAAGTTATACTTTTAAAATACATCTTAAATGATTATGTTTTAATAATCTTATGTCGTGCTTATAACATACCAAAGTACATGAAAATTATTGATTATAATTAACTATAATGTGTTATTCACTATCACACTTAAAGTGAATTTATGTGCAGCATTGCAAGCCCCTCATTACAAATGTATAATTAGAAATATATGTTAATTCATAATATACAAGATACAATAGAAGTTACATTAAAGCATATTTAATATGCTTACCATATTTCATAGGCAAAATAGTAAAATACATAAAGATGTTGGTCAGAAAGCACACTTAAGTTCAACTTATTGCATTTGATATCATTCGATACGTGCTTAACAAATGCAATTAAAATGTCCAAAAAACATATCGCAATCATTCTTTTAAAGTAAATTGTTTCCATAACACACACTCATTTTACATATACTTTTTAAAATACTGTTTCAAAAGTATAGCCACAAGATGCAATCATGTTATATTAGGGCAACTTCTTTGCTATGACAACACCTAAACCCTCTTAAAACAACCATAAACGTGACGATGCAGTTGTACAGTTCAAATAATACACACATTTTATCCGAGGAGTGAAGCTAAATACTTTTGCTCTCCAGAAACGATCCCCATTCCCTGCCATTATAATTGTGTTACAATACAGATGTTGTACATAGAGCTTACCATGTTTTAAACCTGAAACATTTCTCTAAAAGGCTGAAAAGGTTGTCAACTTCTTTCATAACCTTTGTCACAATCTGAAGAAACATTTTGACTGCGACTTGCACTTTTGATCTCAACACATTTTAAGTAACCTGATCCTAAAATGTTACGATTCTTATTTGGAAAGATATGGAGCTGCAGCTCTCTTGTACCGGTACAAAAATCCCCACCAGCACATGTGCAGCATGTATAAACACACACTCATCAAACCGATACACAACGATGAGCCCTCTAGTCCTTTAGCGCTGAGTACACTTTGTATTCGAATGCTACATAAATTAGCTGCGAACTCCCTTTTGGGCGAAACCTATATAAACACACCGCACAGCGCAGCCACCGAGGGTCAGAATGGTTTACTGAAGACCTCTCCAACCCATAGCGCTCACTCACAGACTTTCATAACATACAACATTCATCACATGACATTAAAGAACAGGCTGGTACCTGAAACGGTCTCTGCCAGAAATTGGTGATGACAGGAGGGGTTTTGTGAGAGATTACAGTGGTTTGAGGTTTGTGGTTGTTATCCATTCTGTTTATTATAATGGTAAAAATAACACAAGACATCATGGCGATCTGCACGTGTAAATGCAGATATTTACTTTGAGTTTTCAGGGCAAATAAACATTTTAAAAATCACTTAAATATCTCCCATCCAAAACATTTAATAATGTTTTATATGTATAATATATTTATACTTGTTTACACTGTCTGAATCTCTCCCTATCCCCTATATAGTGCACTGTCTGAATCTCTCCCTATCCCCTATAAAGTGCACTGTCTGAATCTCTCCCTATCCCCTATATAGTGCACTGTCTGAATCTCTCCCTATCCCCTATATAGTGCACTGTCTGAATCTCTCCCTATCCCCTATAAAGTGCACTGTCTGAATCTCTCCCTATCCCCTATAAAGTGCACTGTCTGAATCTCTCCCTATCCCCTATATAGTGCACTGTCTGAATCTCTCCCTATCCCCTATAAAGTGCACTGTCTGAATCTCTCCCTATCCCCTATACAGTGCACTGTCTGAATCTCTCCCTTTCCCCTATACAGTGCACTGTGTGAATCTCTCCCTATCCCATATATAGTGCACTGTCTAATTCTCTCCCTATCCCCTATATAGTGCACTGTGTGAATAGTTCCCTATCCCCTATATAGTGCACTGTGTGAATAGTTCCCTATCCCCTATATAGTGCACTGTCTGAATTGTTCCCTATCCCCTATATAGTGCACTGTGTGAATAGTTCCCTATCCCCTATATAGTGCACTGTCTGAATCTCTCCCTATCCCCTATATAGTGCACTGTCTGAATCTCTCCCTATCCCCTATATAGTGCACTGTCTGATTCTCTCCCTATCCCCTATATAGTGCACTGTCTGATTCTCTCCATATCCCCTATATAGTGCACTGTCTGATTCTCTCCCTATCCCCTATATAGTGCACTGTCTGAATCTCTCCCTATCCCCTATATAGTGCACTGTCTGATTCTCTCCCTATCCCCTATATAGTGCACTGTCTGATTCTCTCCCTATCCCCTATATAGTGCACTGTCTGAATCTTTCCCTATCCCCTATATAGTGCACTCTCTGATTCTCTCCCTATCCCCTATATAGTGCACTGTCTGATTCTCTCCCTATCCCCTATATAGTGCACTGTCTGAATCTCTCCCTATCCCCTATATAGTGCACTGTCTGAATCTTTCCCTATCCCCTATACAGTGCACTGTCTGATTCTCTCCCTATCCCCTATATAGTGCACTGTCTGAATCTTTCCCTATCCCCCATATATGCACTGCGTTAATAAAATTAGTGCCGTCAAAATTAATTTGAGTTAACGCGTTTTTAGTGCGTTAATTTTGACTGCCCTAATAAAAATAAACATTGTTCACGAGTCGTGCAGCTCGAGTCTGAAGTCTTTTGAGGACGAGTCTCAAGTCGAGCCTGAATTCACTGTGTGTGCGACTTAAGTCGCACTCGAGTCCGAGTCTCAAATTCGAGTCCCCATCTCTGCTATCAGCTTGCATCAGTAGGCCCGTTCTCCTCTGACCTCGAGCATCAACAAGGCATTTTTACCCACAGGACTGCCGCATACTGGATGTTTTTCCCTTTTCACACCATTCTTTGTAAACCCTAGAAATGGTTGTGTGTGAAAATCCCAGTAACTGAGCAGATTGTGAAATACTCAGACCGGCCCGTCTGGCACCAACAACCATGCCACGTTCAAAATTGCTTAAATCACCTTTCTTTCCCATTCTGATATTCAGTTTGGAGTTCAGGAGATTGTCTTGACCAGGACCACACCCCTAAATGCATTGAAGCAACTGCCATGTGATTGGTTGATTATAGAATAGCATTTTATGAGAAATTGAACAGGTGTTCCTAATAATCCTTTAGGTGAGTGTAGCTACTTAGGCTACGTCTACACTAATCCGGATAAATTTAAAAACGGAGTTTTCGTCTAAAAACGCTCCGCGTCCACACTATCATTTTCAACCGTTTTCCAAAAAATGTTCATCTGCACTGAAACGTCTGAAAACGCTTACATCCCGTACTGCGCATGAGCAAATCCAAGACGCTTCGACTTGCGTCATTTCCGCTACTCGTTTATTTACTCTTTAAAATTGTGCTGCAATGTCGAGAAAAGGCACTGAGTTTTTTAAATGGGTTGACAGTGCGGTGGAGTTGTTGCTGCGAGTAACACATGAATATAAATTGCTAAAAGCAAGTGAAAATGTAGACTGGGAGACGTGCCAAAATAAATACGGCGTTAATTGGTCACATGACTGCATCACATGGCTAAATATCATACTAAAAATGCGTCATCGTATTAAAAAGCCTCTGTTTTCACAGTCCACACTACGACGCGAAGACGGCGTTTTCAAATTGATCCGCTTTGGAGAGCGTTTTCAAAATGATACTTTTCATTGACTTAAAACGCTGTCTCGGTGTGGACGGAAGGCCAAAACGGAGAGAAAAATATACGGTTTCAAATGAAAACATATTAGTGTGGACGTGGCCTTAGTCAGCAGAATGGCTAAAGTGGACAATCAATATAAAATGTTAACAGATATTAATCACACAGTCTACTATATGGCTATATGTCTACATTAATCCAGATACATTTGAAAATGTCATTTTCGTTTCAAAACGCTTCCCGTCCGGGGTTTTATTCGTTTTCCAAATGTTGCTCATCCACACTGAATTGTCTAAAAATTCTCAAATCCCCTTACCATATGTAAAACACAATAAAAGCTCACGAGATGACACAGAGAGAGCGGACACAATAAGTTCTCACGCTAGTCTTCTGGCCCGATCATTTTATTTTCCCAAAAATATCCCAGCATTTACTGTTGCGTCCGGGTTGCGCTCAAAATCATACGGTCTTAGACGGCGTCTTGTTTTGCCGCCGGACAGCAATTGACTGTAAATTCTCTCTCGTCTTTGCAGGACTGTAATCTCTAGCCTACACTACGTATGAAAGTATATAGCAGCACAACAATGCTGGTATAATCATAGATATTATATGTACAATATTCGTCGCATGACAAACATACGTAGTCGTTTTCGAATGCCTCTGTTTTCACAGTCCACGCTACTACGCAAAAACAACGTTGTCAAATGTATCAACTTGAGAGAACGTTTTCAAAAAGCTTCATCTTCATTGACAAAAACACAGTCTCAGGGTGAACAGAAAACCAAAACAGAGAGAAGACGTAGTTGCTATGGTTATAGTTATAAAGTTTTAGAGAAATGTTAAAGTAGACCATTGAAATTAAGTGTAACCAAAAAAAAAATAACACAGCAAAACCATTTACATTAAACTAGTGAAAGCAAAAACAGGTTAGACTTTATTTCAATAGTCCACTTTAGACATTCACTCCACTAACTCTCATTATAGTGTTAGTAGACTGTTAGGTTGGGTTTAGGTGTTAGGGTTAGAGTTAGAGTTAGTAGAATAATTTGACATGTAGTTGCAAAGATACTTATAGTCAGTAGAATGTCAACAAAACTGATTAAAAAATAAAACTAAAAAGCAATGGTGACAGTTAAACAGCCTAACATATCCACTTTTCATGTCCCGAACTCCCCTTTAACCATAATTCCTGAAATCATTCCCACCACACTTAACTACAGTAATGGCATGTTTTCATACGAGGTTTAATTTATGCTTAATGACATGGGGAAAGCCACAAATGAGCCTCATAAAGCAAGGCTCTTAAATCTACTACGAGGAATTCTCCATTAATAACCAGCTATGCCGAAGCAAACGTTGTTGAATTCATTTTCTTTTACGAGGGTAAACTTTGTGCTTATTTTGACATCGAATTTCTCCAATAATGTTTTTTGAAACACTTTGCTATATTAAATGCCATGGAGCATTGTGGTTATGTTCATAACTACAGTCTGACAAATGTGCAATGTCGTGGTATGTATATGCACATGGTAGGCAGGTTTTCGCTATGCTATAAAATTGCGTCTTGGTGGTACCACACAGCCCTGTTTGCATTTACATTTAAAGCATAGTTCACTTTAAAATTAAAACTAGCCCATGATTTACTCACCCTCAAACTGTCCTAGTTGTATATGACCCTCTTCTTTCAGACAAATACAATCAGAGTTATAATAATACATATCCTGACGCTTCCAAGTTTTATAATGGCTTCATTGAGTATAAAGCTCACAAAAGTGCATCCATCCATTGTAAAAGTGCTCCACACGGATCCAGGGGAGTTAATAAAGACCTTTTGAAGCGAATCGATGGCCTCGTCGCTGCCATTATAAATCTTGGAAACGTCAGGATATGTATTAATACAACTCTGATTGTGTTCATCAGAAAGAAGAGCGTCATATACACCTGGATGGCTTGAGTGTGAGTAAATCATGGGGTAATTTTCATTTTAAAGTGAACTCTTTAAGCATTAGTAAAAATTATGAAATTAATTTCCTTAAAATTCATTATAACTATATCTGGTTTAAAAACGGTATGGTATGCAATTTTACGTTATTCACACAATATCTGGATAACTTGCTACACTTGCTCAAATGTACAGTATACAAAAGTAAAGTGCACTGAGAAGTGTATCCCACAAATTGAATGCAATGCCATACATTTTTAAGAACAATTTCTTACATCCTTTTCCTGACTCGTCTGGGCTTTGCTAAAAAGAACTCTTTATATTTCCACGTTATTTTAACATGTCCCTGTTACAGTGTTATTATACATTTAAGTGCTAAGTAATATGAATTAACATCATGTGTTTTACTATAGGGTTATTTAGGGTTAGTTGTATGCATTTATGCCTAATTTATAGTTATTACTATAGTAAATACATGTAACGTGCATCAAGAAAACTGCAAAGTAATGTGTTTTCCTGAGATGATTACTTGGACACAAAGAATGAATGTAGTAAGTCATGATACGTGTGTATCGTTTTGCATACTGTTTATTGATCCAACACTCTTTATACCGTGCGGCTATCAAAACTTGATATATAAAACCTAGCAAAAGGAAAATTATAAAAGTGCAAAAAGATTTTGTAAATTGCTAAGAACACACACACATTCTACATATTTGCAAGTGTGCACTTTAGCACAAATTATGTAACGTAACATCAAGTACAGACAGTACAGACAGATGCTATTTGATTTTTTGACTGAAAGCGGTCGGTTTAGCGACCTGTTAAAAGATTTGGTAGTGAGTGTCAACATTGTATTTTGTCAAAGCACACATCTCTTGTGAGGCGCTGACAGCACAACAGAGATAATGAAGCAGCGCTAAAGACTGATGGCCTCTTTTATCATCAAATGACAAAAGGAATGAGAGTAAGGCGAAGAGAAGCGATGGGAATGAGAGAGAACTAGATACTGAGAATGAGAAATGACTGAGGCAGACTTCACAGAGTTATTGTCTTACAAAAATACCTAAATAATTTGAGCTCCTGTCAGCACAGCCTTCTCTCCTATAAGTGTTGAAAATGGATGGAATATGTTTAATATAAAGAAATCCGGAAAACACAACAGCAAAGGGAACCAAATGTGCTTTTAGAACAACGCAAGTGTGTTGTAGCAGCAGCAGGATCTGCTTTTTGCAATGCATATTCGATTTCACACTTACACACAGTGATGCATGGAGTTCGCTAATCTTTGTGAATGTTAACTCATCTGATTATTATTTTGATAGGCCTATATAATTCTCTCCGTCCTTTGTAATCATTATAACAGCATTTCACAGATGTTTCTAGCTCAACTGATACACGCCAGAACTGCTTTTAAAGGAATGGATAGTTCAGCCAACAGTATAACTTCTGTCATCATTTACACACATTCATGTTGTTACAAACCCATAAGACTTTTCAACTGTGGAAAGAGAAATGTGTAAAAATGTGTGATCACTTTTTTCTATATAATATAAATAAATGAGAGCAAAGATCATCATTTTTTTTCCAATAAGCACAATTAAAATGTCATTAAAGTAATTCATATGACTATTTTCCAACATATTCATATAAAAAACTTTACCACTGCGTAATGAGGCATCATATTAGTAGCCTATGTGTGGAGAGAGGAGGGGAATATTTTAGTTTATGACTTCAGAAGACTTGGAAAATAGTGTAGCCTACTTTTAAGATACTTGTGCTTATAGCTCAGTTTTTAGAAAGACATCTAGGGCATTAAAAAGTCTACTTTTTGTGTTCCATGCAGGTTTAACGACAAGCACATGTTGACAGAATTTTTATACTCTTAATAATTTTTTGTTGTTGTAAAGGCACATGAACACCAAGGACAATGACTATAAAGATAAAGTTCTAAAAGTCATTCAGTAATAAAGAATAGCTGAGTTTAGACCACAGCTATAATGATAACTGCACAGAGAAACATCGTTGAGATCACGTGGCGATTTTATCCGGCTGGTGACAGCCAATCAGAATCCATCCTGCTGCAACAGCTTGCGCATTTAAAGCGGCAGACAAGCACATGCTTAGAATAAACAGAACAATATCACCGGTTGATTTGGACGCTAATATAGTTAGCTTTATTGTTATCGTTTTTGGTGTGAACTGGCCTTAAATGGATTAGTAATTAGTTAACCCCCCAAAAATAATTTGGTCAGCATTTACTCACCCTCAAACCTTCTTTCTTCTGCTGAACACAAAGGAAGATATTTGGAAGAAATTTTGAAACCAAGCAGTTTTCAGCAGCCATTCACTACCATAGACCCCCCCCCCCCCCACACACACACACACTCTATGACAGTTAATGGCTTCCGAGATCTGATTGGTTCTTCTCTTTGAACGCAAATGAGCTGCTGCACCCGCACCCCTTTCGAGCAGAGGGTGGAGCTTCAAGAGCACCTGCTAGTGGCTCCGATTACCTCACGCAGACTCGCACTGAAAAGGTCAGAAACTGCTCAGACTTCAGAAGAAGTGACAACATGTAGACTGAGACAGGATGCGTCTGAATGGTTAGTTGATGAATTGATGCTGCTGATATGAAGTTAAATATCTTCCAGTCATTGATTAGCATATTTTGTCATGATAATCTATAAATACTGCATGAAGATAGAACATGTATAGTTTAGTTTAATTACAGTTATAACTTATGTTGTCATCTTGCGTTTATGACATGCTGTTGCATTTGTGTTCGTACTGCATTGCAATAAATGTGAAAAACGGATGAACTCATAATCAATTCCCCTTTAAAGGAATAATTGTAAAATTAAGTATTTGGATAATTGTGAATATAAACGACATTCACATATGCACATGTGCACAATAATACTCTTAATTTAGGAAAGACATTCTTATTGCCAAAATTTGTAACATAAATCAAATGATGGTTCCTGTACCTTATGATTTATTTACTGGCAATAAGTAAACCGAGTGTCAGGACAACATACACTGTGTTATTGTTATTATTGACTTTTATTCTAGTAATAGAATAATTTACTCTCCCTCATGCCCTTCTAAGCCTGTATGCTGTTATTTCTTCCACGGTGAACAGGTAGAATATAAAGGGAGAATTTTGTAATAGTACACAGCATCTCTTTTCCACAATGATAGTTATAGTGACCATCTGTCAAGCTTGAAATGGACAAAAAAGCACCATAAAAGTACAATAAATTTTACATGAATCTATTTTGCTGTTAAAATTATGTTTTGTTTTGTTTCGTTTTTTGAGCTTGAGAGATGTGGAAATTGTGAACTGTTATGTGGAAAAGAGCTGTACGTGCATATTCTTCAAAATGTCTCTCTTTTGCATTATTGTATTATTTAGTTACTTTTTATACAAGGCCTATGAAAAATCCCAAATCCGTTTATTTTCCCATTATGAATTTTTCAGGATTCCATTTTTTTTCTTCCCATTTCAATGTTTTTGGACTGGAAGAGCATTGCATTTCTGTGTGTTTATGAAAATGCTGCTGAAGTGACCCTCAGAGTGGCTCTGGAGATAAAGTTCATGTCCTCATATGAGGCGGCAGAGGCTGAAAACACCACGAGCCATCACAGACACTAGTCTATATCGCAATTTGTTTTAAGTGAACTGACCAGCTTTTTATCAATTCATAATTATTATTTTATTTTTTTTACAAATTCTGTGAAATTCCGTGTTGTACAGTAAATTCCGTTTATGTCTGGATTCTGCGATTCTGTTTGTTTTTTCCACTTTGCGGAAATCACAGGGCCCTACTTTTTATTGAAGGTAATGTTACGCTACATTTGCGTTACTTTTTCTCACCTTGCTTGTTTGTTTTTGAATAGCAAAAAAGTTCTTGTTTTTGGCCAATGTAAAGGCCCTTTCACTCCAAAAGTTAAACTAATAAGTGCAAATTCTGGCTTGTACAGTAAAAAAAAAAAAAAATTCTCCAAAAAATGCAACAAATAAAATGCTAATTCTGGCGTCTACAGTAGAGGGTGCAGGCCAAACAAACCGGCTGCCATTCTGGATCGCAGAAGAATAGGACGCAGGAGAAGAATGTTAAACATTCTTACTCACTCTTAGTTCACACAGAAATGAAAATTACCTCATGATTTTCTCACCCTCAAGCCATCCTAGATGTATACAACATTCTTCTTTCAGACGAATATAATCAGAGTTATATTAATAAATGTCCTGACTCTTCCAAGCTTTATAATGGCAGTCAATGGGAGCCCTAAATTTGAAGCTCAAATAAGTGCATCCATCCATTAGAAAAATAAAAATTATATTTTTTTGATTTATCACTACTAAATGTTTTTGAAACCATAGAAATATGTATCTGTTATCTGTCACAATAGTGTACTCAGGAACAGAGTGAAGACTCAAACTAAATCTTTAACAATAATTCTCAGGAAAAGGCTGACAGGCAGGGAAAACCAAACAGAAACGTGACAATATCGGGACATAGGTTATAAATCTTTTATAATTTTCTCATTTTTTAAACAAAAATATTAGCAAAATCAGTAGAATTTAAAACCACTTGGTTTAGTTTTAATTCCAAAATCAAGCTCAATTCACAAATTAAATTTAAATCTGTGGAAAAATGTACATACTACAGTAAAACCGTTGCCCTGACCTGTGTCTACACCACGATCTAAGGCATCCATCAAACATTGCATAAAGTAAATCTTTCACGCTTATCTTTGGGGAATATGCATGAAATTTAGACTTCCGCAGAGGATGTGTCCAAAAGCTGCATTGAATTTGAGGAATGATTGTATGTATTTCGGTTGAAGAGCTGACAAAAAAACATCAGACCCTCCAGATGGAATACCAGCATCATTATGTTAATGATGAGTTGCACAAACACATATGGACACAGATACATATAGCTCGTACACACACATGGATGTCTGTACATCGTACATTTGGCAGAAGACAAAGCCACCATTGGGACAGCTGTGAAATCGTATTTTAAACACAGCTGCTGTTTTTGTAGACAGTACAACAGTGAACAGGAAGTAGCGTGAAATTTGTTTAGGATGTGAGAGCATTGTGGTAAAAATCTACCTTTTGACTCGAGACTTTGCTCAAAAATTCCCACTGTCTGAAAGCGGAGACATGAAAATCCATCCAGATGCATTAACTCAAAAATTACGAACTTCTACCATGGATTTTTTATTCTTAATATTTGATAGTGAACCCACAGAAATGATTAGCGTGCAATAAATGAAAACATGGAATCACAGTTATTTTTCATTTTATTTTGATAAAATAGGCTAATTTTGAAGGTTGTTTTGTATACAGCACATTCTTTGGGTCAGTGATGGTTGTACAGGCTGTTGTCTTTCTAAAAGCTCTCAGGCATGAGGAATCACTTGAGGTGAGCTCTCCAATAGCTCACAGGACAGCCAAATGTTTCCCAAACAAACCTGAAGACTTCCTGGATAGGCTGACAGCTAAGATCATTTAGAGACTTTCCTCCAAACAATTTAAACAGATGGAGACGAGAGGACAAGGGCTGTAAGCGAGCATTGTACATCATTTGTGTCCCTTGTTCAAGTCAAGTCGGATGGGTCTTGGTCAGAATTCAGAGTACTGCTTTTAGGATTACGTAAGCGTTTCTTGATTAAATCTAAAGCATTAGCACGGCTGCAACGCACAACTCCCACTCTGAACAGTTAATTTGATATGGCTTTGAGCCTTGTGTTTGGTGCCAACACTAAATGATGGGAACATTAGTTCATTTGTTTTCACATTGTGCTGCAGCCAAATAGACTCGTTGCTTTTTTTTTTGTTGAGAAAGTGTTTCCGATTTTGCCGTGAGCTGTTTGTTACTAAATACTTCTGCTTGCTAGGGAAAAAGGGCATTTTGGACAAAAAAGAAAATTATGTGAAAATTTACATTAAGCAGTGAATAAAATAACACAGATGTAGCAAAGTCTGAAGAAAGTTCATTGTTCGCATTGTTCAAAAGATATGTGTAATTTCCTTCAGTGTTAAAATATATTCTCATATCCCAGCTTAAAGTGCAGACTTCTTTAGTCAAGCCATTGGTACATTGACTACCTAAAAAGTGTAAACACAGGGGATCTATCAAAACATTAGTCTTTTTTGTTTTTGGTTAGCCAACTATGGCAAGTTCCATCATTACTAACCAGGGCTTGACATTAACACCTGCCAACCCGCTGGATTTTAGCTGTGGCGTGTAACACAGTCACTCTAACTACCCACTTTGGTGGGTTGAACTTTATTACAGTCTTTTCAAATGGCATGTAATCGTTGTGTCGAGGTTGACGAGCGAGAGACGTGGGAGGAGCGAGTGAGACCGGTGAATTATTGAGTCTCGAGTCGGCATCGGAGGCATATAAGGACGTGCCACACAATGAGGCCCTGTTCCAAATGACACTTCATGTACACTTTCATTCTTGTGGACTTATAATGGCCTCTGTGCACCAGACCGCAGGGTTTCCCATTTGTCATTTTAGGTCTCGGAAGGGCTCGCGAGCGCCCCCATTTGAGGTTGATATGCGCCTTTGATGCGCACTTCTGCCGAGCCTGGACTGATGCGGGTTACGCAGTGGATTTCTTCCCGGAAGTCAAAGCGGCATTACGTTGGGAAAGTGCGGACACAGAGGAAGACCGTGAGGGTTTAGGGTGCCATTTGGGACAGGGCCTGAGAGGACTTGAAATGAGTGATGCTCATTCTCAATCGCGCACCAGCCTCACTCGCTCCTCCCGCGTCTCTCGCTCGTCCACCAATCCTGTTGCACATTGTAACCAATCACACGTCATTCTGTTGAGTTTATGAATGCGATGGCAAATAATCAGAGGCGTTCGGATTAGTCATCGCTGAAACGCCAGTGTTTTGTCCAGAGCGCGCTCTCATTGAAATCTGCACTCTCATCATAAACACCAAAGCGAAGATCTACGTAGAAGATTCATTCATCATACAGTGATTTGACTGTTTGTGTTCTATTTCAGAAATAGTTTCAAACAAAGATCGCAGGAGAACCAAAGCGCATCTCTAGAATAAAATTGGCTTGCTGTTGGAAGTTCAGTGGTCGTGACTTTAGGGACCATTTTTAAAGTTACATATGACATCGGTATACACGATTCTAACTTCATTAGCATTTGAAGAGACTGACTTACAGTCATAAAACCGACTGTAAGGTTTTTTTTTTTTTATCTAGGTCTCAGGTGTGATGCACACCCTTTAGATTTATGATATACACTGGGTACTACGGAAAGTATTCAGACCCCCTTAAATGTTCCACTCTTTGTTATATTGCAGCCATTTGCTAAAATCATGTCAAGTTCATTTTTTTCTCATTAATGTACACACAGCACCCAATAATGACAACAAACACAGAATTGTTGCCATTTTTGCAGATTTATGAAAAAAGAACTGAAATATCACATGGTCTTAAGTATTCAGACCCTTTGCTCAGTATTTAGTAGAAGCAACTTTTTGATCTAATACAGCCATGAGTCTTTTTGGGAAAGATGCAAAAAGTTTTTCACACCTGATATTGGGGATCCTCTGCCATTCCTCCTTGCAGATCCTCTTTAGTTCGGTCAGGTTGGCTGGTAAACGCTGGTGGACAGCCTTTTTCAGGTCTCTCCAGAGATGCTCAATTGGGTTTAAGTCGGGGGCTATAGCTGGGCCATTTAAGAACAGTCACGGAGTTGTTGTGAAGCGACTCCTTCGTTATTTTAGCTGTGTGCGTAGGGTCATTGTGTTATTGGAAGGTGAACCTTTGGCCCAGTCTGAGGTCTTGAGCATTCTGGAGGTTTTCATCTAGGATATCCCTGTATTTGGCACCATTCATCTTTCCCTCGATTGCAACCAGTCGTCCTGTCCCTGCAGCTGGAAAACACCCCCACAGCATGATGCTGCCACCACCATGCTTCACTGTTGGGCCTGTATTGGACAGGTGTTTTTTTAAGGCCAAAAAGTTCTATATTGGTCTCATCAGACCAGTGAATCTCATTTCTCACCATCTTGGAGTCCTTCAGAGTTTTTTTTTTTTTTCAACACACTTTCATGTGTCTTGCACTGTGGAGAGGCTTCCGTCGGCCACTCTCCCATAACTCCGACTGGTGGAGGGCTGCAGTGATGTTTGACTTTCTACAACTTTCTCCCATCTCCCGTCTGCATCTCTGGAGCTCAGCCACAGTGATCTTTGGGTTCTTCTTTACCTCTCTCACCAAGGCTCTTCTCCCCCGATAGCTCAGTTTGGCCAGATGGCCAGCTCTAGGAAGGGTTCTGGTTATCCCAAATGTCTTCGATTTAAGTATTATGGAGGCCACTGTGCTCTTAGGAACCTTAAGTGCAGCAGAATTTTTTTGTAACCTTGACCAGATCTGTGCATTGCCACAGTTCAGTCTCTGAGCTCTTCAGGCAGTTCCTTTGACCTCATGATTCTCGTTTGCTCTGACATGCACTGTGAGCTGTAAGGTCTTATATAGACAGGTGTGTGGCTTTCCCAATCAAGTCCTATCAGTATAATCAAACACAGCTGGACTCAAATGAAAGTGTAGAACCATCTCAAGGATGATCAGAAGAAATGGACAGCTAAATATATGAGTGTCACAGCAAAGGGTCTGAATACTTAAGACCATGTGATATATCAGTTTTTCTTTTTTTTTAAATCTGCAAAAATGTCAACAATTCTGTTTCTCTGTCAATATGGGGTGCTGTGTGTACATTAATGAGAAATAAATGTACTTAAATGATTTGAGCAAATGGCTGCAATATAACAAAGAGTGAAAAATTAAAGGGGGTCTGAATACTTTCTGTACCCTTTGTATAAAATAAACTGTCAAATCACATAAAAATATGGATATGCATTTCACTCTATGGGCTCATAGTCAAAACATGCTGGAGTTAAATATGTCATAGCTGATAGAACACACTGATGAGAATATTGGTTGAGGATAAATTATATTTACACCAAAAAAATATTTTTTGCAAGCAACTGTTTGTGTTTTTCTGTGTAGATTAAGGAGCTTTTACACACAAACTTATCAGAGCTAAATAGGCGTATTTTAGGACCTGTCATGTTATACATTTGTTGACTTGATTTGGATGTGTACAGTGGTCAGTTACAATCAACAAAAACAATTCCTAACAGTTACATTTTGGCCAGTGAAAATGTTGAGTGGCTTGTACCTTTGGAAAACTAAAAGTTCCCGTAGGATAATTTTCCCGGTTGCATTCGCACCGCCAGTAGGAACTCTGAAGTGCTGTAAGCCTTTCTTGTGACTTTTATTTTGACGGCGTGGCATATCTTTATTTTGACCGCAATGAGAAGGCCAGAGTCTGAGCACACAGCGCTAACATTCTACATCTTAATTAGATTACGATCTGTTTAACAGTCCTGTATAATATGTTATCAGATAGAAGTGTTATACAAAGAAAGTAGACAGTATATGAAAAAGTACTAGCGTTTGCCATGTGGTTAATGTCTAATGTCTCTAGCTGAGCAGAAATACATAATCATGTTTCTCTTGGACCCCTGAAAGTTGCGTTGTATTTCTCTTTAGCGTAAAGGTTGAGAGGTCAATCTATCGCTGTTTTCCATGTTCGTAGAGTTATTTTCTAGATATATAGACTATAATCTGTGTGTGTATACAGCTTTAAAAAAAACAAAAAAAAAACATGGCGGGTGCTGTTGTTTCACAAGTGTTCTGTCTGTCAGTGCACATTTACGTCGCTGGTAGTTCCTATTGTGCTGGGTTAGACAATACTCTGAAGTTCGAGCTAGTTTAGTTCCTAAAACTAAAATCTTTCCTAGTTCCTGCAACGTGAACACGCCAAAATCTGGCCAATTCCTACACTCTAAAAAATGCTGGGTTAAAAACAACTCAAGTTGGGTTGAAAATGCACTAACCCAACAACTGGGTTGTTTTAACCCAATGGTTGAGTTGTTCTTACCCAGCAATTGGGTTGTCTTAAGCAACATTTAACCCAACCACTGGGTTAAAACAACTCAACCATTGGGTTAAAACAACTCAATTGTTGGGTTAGTGCATTTTCAACCCAGCTTGGGTAGTTTTTTACCCAGCATTTTTTAGAGTGTAGCCTGACAAGCCAGACCCACATCAAGATGTTCGGTCTGGAAACTCACCATAGACAGCTCAATCTGAGGGGTGGGATAAACGGTTGTCTTTCAAACTCCCTCTGCACACAATAGGATAGCGCTACAACCAACCAGAGCAACGAAGGTGAAACAGAGCTTGTTGACAGATTAAACATTCGCCGTATCCGGTCAGCTAAACCCCGAACACATCTTCCCTTTTTAAGAATGACTTCAGTGCCGTTCTTTGTTCTTTTCTCAGAGAAAAGCTTAACTCCAAGTCTTCCAGAATCGCGGTCAAAGCTGATTCGAAAGACCGCCGCCGTTCGCCAGTTTCTGTGTTTACTTGAAGCACGCAAACGCAACTCGGCCATCGTCATTATGGCCCCGCCCACCGACTCTATACACGATGTGATTGGTCCGGCGAGAGTTAGGGGAATACAGCTCAGAAGGGTATTGAGAGTTCCTAGACGACACTTGCGGGCAGATTAAATTTGCTGCCGCTAGGGTGCGTCTAGATTTCTAGGCTAGCCACTTCCACCAATAGTTTTAGAAACTATCAAATGGTTCCTCCAGTGCGAAAGCCCCTAATAATGATGGACCTATATTGTTGAACCAATGTGGCTCAAATGATAGAGGTTTGAACATTGTTAGTGCTGTTTCTGGAAGCATGACGCAAGATGCAGCAACTAATGAGCCAATAAGCATGCAATTTTTCAGGCTGGATTAGCCAATGCGCATAGCGCCATTACACTGACTGTCTCTATAAACACCTAAGCGTCTAGCGGCAGCTGCAGTAACGCAACAACTTTACCAATCGCCAATTGACTCCTTTATTTAAAACGCAGAACTTATTCTGCCTTTTGCGCATTGTTCTTTCTCTTATTCAAAGTAATATTAAAGCACTGTCCTTGAATAACTAAAGTCTTTAGTTCAATGTTGTGCACCAGCTTAAAATAATGATTTGTACATGAAACAAACATCACTGATGGGAAAATTAATGGGTTTATCAGCTAATAGCAAATAAGGGGAGTGTTCCAAAAGTTGTATACCAGTGTTCTCATGAACTATTGAGTGGAAACGCACTGACTGGTTCTTCAACATCATTCGCTAGTGGATAAAACAGAACTCTTTACTTGTATTTCCTACACGTTGCTAATTCATACAAATTCGATTATATGCATGGAATTCAAAATAAACGTTATGGTATGCACAATGCCATACCCTCGCAGTGTATACCACAACGATCTTATTACAAGTTGTGCTTACGTTAAACATTTAGCATTGTCATCTAGTGTATATAAAAATAACTTTTTCCATTTAAATATAGAAAATTCTACAGAGCAGCAATTTTTCTGAATTAAACAGACCTGACTATCCAATCCACCAAAGCTCTGAGAGAAAGCTGTAATTAGCAAATACAGCCAGGGCGAATAGTAGCAGCTGATTTAAACTCATAATGATAGACATTTAAAGCCCAAGGCGAATGTTTTATCGGTTTGTTTCGGGAGATTTTGGCATGTCCCGTTAAGAGCCTGTTACGTTGCTAATTGAAGTCTGAGTGAGGTTAAAATTGAATGGTGGCATGAGGAAGTGGGAGTCATTTTTCACTGACAACTCAATGGATATCACATTCAGCGTAATTAGGAAAAGATGAGCTAATACAGCCCAATTTGAAAGATTATTCAAATGGTGTCTGATTTCTAACTGTTAGATTATCTGTTCACACTGTACAAGACATTCCATCTAACCATCCAACAATTTCAACTTTAAATGAGCCATGATATTTCGTTTCAAGTGTGATTTAATGCCACATTTTGATTCCAAATTAGATGTAGTTGCTTTAGAGAAAACCCATCACACTCAAAACACAAGCAAGGTTTGGTTCTACATCCATGAGAAACTATTATAAAGCCACAGTTAATGAACCTACGTCAGGAACGAAACACTGGAGGAATTCACTAAGAATGAATTGCACCTGATGATAACATCATATATTTATTTTGCACAGACTATAGGATGCGTCAGACTAGCAATAGCCATTGATGGTGGTGCAGCACTATGTCTACACTTTTAGCTCCTGGTTAAACTGGATTTCAGCTGGTTATTGAATAAGATGCAGGTGAAAGAGCTGATAAGTGAGTTTACCCCATTGAGCTCGCAAACTTTCCTGATCCTTCAGCCCGTACCACAGAGGCAGGAAGTTCCTGGCTCATGTTCTTTGGGAACGCATTTGTTTGTCTCTCCTGTCTCATGAGGCCCATACCATCTCAATGGCCTGTGAATTTCAGAAGTGTGACGGCGTTTAATGTTCTCCTAATGAACTCTCCCATACTGTCATCGCAAGAGCCAACCAGTCAGGCCCCGGGAGCTATAAAATTGACCGGGAATCCCTTTCTCACCGTTTGACATGCATAATTGTGTTTTTATTCAGTTCCTGAATGACTGCTGGTGGGAAAACCTTGAACGTCAGACTAACGTCTTTTCCATAACGCTGGAGTTTTACAGCCTTGACATGCAACAGTTTCTGCATGACACATGGCTATGTTTTAGTTAATGCTACACCATATTTCCCCTCAGTTGGTGAGAATTTGATTGTTCTCTCTGGAATTGGAGACAGGCGTGCCAAGCTGGAATTCTTGTCGTTGCGCTTTTGGGAGGAGAGCTGCGCTCGTTCCTCTTGACTTAGTCTCAATGGGTTTAACATCTTTCATTGTGACCGTTCCTGTTCAAAACAGTTGCTTTAAACTTAACCTTCGGCTGTCTGCACTCATCTTAATATAATTTACCATAGCTGACAGCGAGAAATATATATGGCTTCGTGCTCAACCCTCAACCAGACGGCTGACACAAAGATTCCAGGATTTGGTGAACTAACAGAGGTTTCTAAGTTACTTTAAAAGGGAATAGTTCATGTGTTGTAGTAATCTTTGCGACATTGAGAGTACTGCACATCCACTGTACGTCAATGGATAAAAGGTGATGCTGTTGAACAAAAATGTGGCGTTATATGATGAGCTCTCTTTTGAAAAAGTACACTTTAGCATATTTATAGAAGATAAGATTATTTAAATAATATATATTAAATGAATGTACTTAAGTGCAGACTGAATGTAATGTTTTCAGACACTTAACTGCATGCTATTTACAATTAATGAAAATGTATTATATCATGTACATTTATATTAAAATGCATTTGCTTGAACTTAAGAGTGCTTTTTTGACTCATAATTTAACGATTACTTGTATTGTCTTTGAAATAGGGTTAAAGTGTACTTATTTAAATATATTTGTAATTACAACATTTTGCTACATTTATAATATATTAACTTTAAATGTGATAATGAATAACACACTACAGTTAAAATTATAATCAAGAACTTTACTTGAGCTTTAGTATGTTGGTCACCATATCAAAATAAGTGCGCTTTAAAACACAACAAAAGATTATTAAAATATAATAGTTAAAAATGTTGTTCAAGTAAAACTTTTAATTTGACATTATTACAAAGTGCACTTTGTGTGCCTAAGTGTGTTAAGAACACTTCCCTATTTAAGTTAACTTAGATGGCCATTCATCTGCAGTAAACATAATGGTAACACTTTCTATGAAGCCTATGCTTATAAAGAATTATATCCCCATTTAAACTTATAGTATTACTATTCTATAAATATGTTTATAAAGATTCTTTAAAACCTATGCTGCTTATAAGAACATTTATAAGTTATAGTTACATTTATATTATTTTCATAATTACTTATAGCTAAGTCACGCATTGGCTTATTCAATGCACATGCTCATAATCCATTAATCACTGATTTATAATTATGATTTATTAATTAGCCAGTCTTCCATGAATGTATTTATAAAAACTCAACCTGCATTGCTATAGTGTTATTATATTATAGTTTCAAATACTTTTTAGTAATTCATATTTATGTCAAATAAGTGAATATATTATTATTATTAATAGCTGTGTTGTGTTCTACTAATTGTGAGTAATAATAATACAGTTACTAACTATTATAAATGCATCATTGATGGCTTTAAGTACCGTGAAAACAGAGGGTGCAATAAAGCAAATGTTAAGAAATCATAAAAATGTGCTCATTATATATTTTAATTTGTTTATTTGTAAATCAACTAATGAACGAGAATTCCTGTAGTATAATAATAATAATAATAATAATAATAATAATAATAATAATAATAATAATAATAATAATAATAATAATAATAATATATGAATAATTAATACAAACAGTTAATACAATTATAGTTTTTTATTCTTGCATAGTAGGTAAACACTGCAACATTATTTTCTTAAGTATATTTTCAAACTTCTATACGCAAGATCATGCATAGGAGATATAGATTTCAAATAAATCATAATTTTCCCTTCATGGAAACATATGACTGACTAATTTATACTTAAAAATTAGTGTGTAACGGAAATGATCATACACATTGTAAATGCAAATCCATGACTTATAAGTAATTAAGTAATTATACAAATAATATAAATGTAACTATAACTGTTATTATAATGCAGTATAGGTCTTAATGAGTCTTTATAAATATATTTATACACTGTAAAAAATATTTGTTGGTTTTTGTTGGTTTAACTTAAAAAAGTAAGTAACCTGGTTGCCTTAAAATTTTGAGTTTATTGAAATTGAAAATTTGAGTTGATACAGTGAAGGAAATTGGTCTAATAAATAGAAATTCAAAATATTATTGTATCTGAACAACATAAAAAATTTGATAAATCATGAAAATAGCACTATTTGGCATGTTTCACTGCGTCATCAGAAGTAAAACACACACAATTACCCAATATGCTTACAAAATCTTTTAATAATCTTTTAATAAAGGTTATCGAATCTCAAAAAATGTTCATTGTATTAACTCAAAATTTTAAGGCAACCAGGTAACCTTTTTTTCTAAATAATTTTTTACAGTGTAGTAATACATAAGTATAAATGGGGATATAAATAATTATAAGCATGGGCTTCATAACATTTTTTACCATTTTATTTTTATTTATTTTTAATTTACATTATTCAATCCAATTAAGCCCAATTATTTTTCACAAGGGTTGGGCCCAGCTGTTCATACATACTTCAGCAAATATGAGATAAAGTGATGCGTGGCAGATGTGCTAATCCCTTCATGGATAATTCTTATCTTCGTATGCACATATACATTTGATTAGAATAGTTGGATTGAGTTGTCTGAGATAATTGCATTCTCATGAGAGGGCATGTCTTTTGATAAGATGATAAGATTACTTTAAACATTTTTTATTACATTTTTACAGCTTTTAAAAGCACCTTTTCCCACAAAAATCTGCGTACTTTGGCAAAACGCTGCATAGCTTCATTTCATTATATTGCATAATTTGGAGTTTGATTGCTTGCTTGTGATCTAGTTATTTAATACTTAGAAATGTCAAGTTTTTGATTTGGTGGACAACCAAAAATATGAAGGTGGTGCTTTAATC
Organism: Pseudorasbora parva; assembly: GCF_024679245.1. Lineage (NCBI taxonomy): Eukaryota > Metazoa > Chordata > Actinopteri > Cypriniformes > Gobionidae > Pseudorasbora > Pseudorasbora parva. The sequence goes on from NC_090177.1 coordinate 38,238,958, forward strand.
TTTAATTCCTCATATGATGGGAAAAATCATAGTATGTGACAACAACAGTGACACGGACTTCAAAAGTTAAAAAAAATACATCAGCAGTTAAACTGAACTCAGTTCTAAGTATCTGACTGCCACAACTGACCAATCAGAATCAAGTATTCCAGACAGCCACCCAATAACAACAAAAAAGTGCTGATGTTGAAGCTGTAATCAAGCTGGTGCTTCTGAAAGTGAACTTAAGCTATACATCTGCATTGCTGTTATATGACAGTCAGAGTCAGAGACCTTTTCTCTGAGATTTCTGACCTTGGATAATGCATAGAAACCCTGTCGTAAAAATGATAACAGCTTAACGTAAACACCAAATTAGCCTTATTGAAATGACTTGTTCCAGCTAGTGAAATTCAATGATCCATTGGTTAGCATGACTAACTCCATTCTTCAGGTCAACAAAATGAAAGCTCATCATTACACCATCTATTTACAAGATCTATCAACATCTCTTCATGTTGGAGGGGAAAGCAGGTAGAAGGCTTCACATGTCCGTCTACAGGTTGTTGCTAGTGAGCATTTATGACTGCAGGAAATGAGCTCTAAAGCCATACAAGCAATCATGCTGAGCAGCTGTGAGTGCCAACAGAATGACTCAGGCTTGAAGGTTCACGCAGACACGACTGGCCAGACATGCTCTGTAAAGGTGCGTGATAATTCTTCTTAGGCCACACACGGCGGGAATGTGAGAGGTTGCGGTAGATCCCATAGATCTCGAGGCCATAAATCCAATGTGGAATTCATTGTGCGAGAAGTTAGCAAGAAGTCACACATATTATCAGATATTATGAAGGGAATCTAGCCGTGGAGTCTATCCGTAACCAGTGCTGCCGTTGACTAAAGGAAGCACAAAATCGTAACAGCAAACACACTGAATGCTGCTTGCATGGTGCAGTTGGGCGTTTCTTGAGCTATCTAACTATTAGATTAGCTTAAATCAACACTAGGTAACTTTTCAACAATCATAATATATTTTCAAGACTCTTGTGATGATAAATCGACTTACAATAGGTTGAATGACACGTCTGCCATAGCCTGACGGGGTCTGTATAGTTTTTAATCGTACTTTTAAACTTCGGGTTTCGGGTAGTAACCCGAGAACAAAAAGAACTACAAAATTCGACTGCTTTACGGCATATACGTCACTTCCACCAACACCCACACTTCCTTACATTCGGACATGCGAGCCCAACTATCGTTTGTTTGTCAGATGTAATAGTCATGTCTGAAGCAGTACAGAAAAATAAGAAAGCAAAGGTTTTGTTGGATGAAAGAAATAAGAGGAAACGAAAAAGTGATTAAAGGCAGGACGAGGATCAACATTGGGCCATTGTTTGCTGGTTGGCGTGAGCTGAAGGAGGAGTGCCCGACCGATGCGGAGTCGGCTGTCATGCTTGCTATGGTTATTACTTACCCCTCAAACATTGAATTGAAGACAACCCGCTCATCACTTGTTCAGGGCTATCATGGATGTCATGTCAACAAATGAATGCGCGCATCCCCTGATGTAGATGACAGAGTTTACGACAGTAGGAGAGGACAATATTGTTTCCCAACTGTCGGGGGACCCCAAAAGCAAAAGCTAGTCCAGACTAAAATGCATGTTTGAGATATTAAATTCAGACATTACAGGAGGATTGTGTAATTTTCACACCTATTTTCCCAAAAGTCATGACATTTTTTTAGCATGTCATTCGCTGTATATTGTAAGTTGGCAAAACTCAAAAAATTGAGTTACATAAATATAAGTTAACAAATATAAAGTTTAAGTAAGTGGAACTGGCAGATATCAGTTTTGAACTAGTGTTCAAAACTGAACACTAGTGTAGTAACAATTAACTTGAAAGTTAATTCATACATTAAAATTACCATGTAATCTCAATTTAAATATTTTAAGTAGTGGAAACTTGACTAGCTTTAACTAGCTAATTCAGCAAGTTCTAATTGGTAACACAATGCTTAGATAACATTAGCATAGCATTTGCTGAATGAATATGGCAATATAATATATTTAACATAAATCTGTTCTCAAACTAAGCTTATGCTTCACTCATCACCGTGATGGAAACCCTACAGAGGGCAAATTAGCATAACAAAACATTACACACTACTAAGTCACTTAACATTAATCTTTAATCACATTAATCCCCAAAATAGCATTTACTCACCCTTTCGAGAGCCATGGAAAAGCTTGCTGGGAAATAAAAATCCCAGCCCAGTTTCAGGTAAAATTAAGTATGTCTAAATTAAAACAAACAAGTTTATAAAAATCTAAACACTGAAAGTTTATAACTATTTTTATTTTATTTGAGTTGGCTCTACTCAAACTAATTAATTATTTTGAGTGTTAGGGTTTACAGTGTTGGCGTGTTAAATAACAATCTAAGGTGGAAATGAAGGGGATGAAAAAGACATTGAAAAAAAAATCTTTTGAATAAAATGACTGGCTCCTTTATCTTTGTTTGTCATTTTATGCATCCTATATGCACACATTTAAATGCTATTTTGACACTTTTGCACGGTTTATAAAAATGACAGCTTAATGATGCATAATAAATATTTAGTAAAATAATAATTATTATAATTATAAAAAAAGTATTACCTTGATTTCTCTCTTTTTTTCTTCACTGATACTTTTGGTAAACTGTTTCCAAAATCTTTATTAGGGGCAAAATTGTGAATTGTGTCAAAAATTATGAAGCAACTTTTTACACTCATTTTGTTCTTTATTTGGATATCACAGTTTTACACTGATAAGTAATCATAATTTTTATGATGGTTTTTAAGATTGAAAGTCTATGGAAAAGGGTAAAAAATAGAACTACAACCTTGATTTGTAAATATAAATGAGAAATGGGGTTGTAAACAATTACCAAAAGTTTTTTTAAACTTTTTATGCGACCTTTATGTAACAAAAAAACCCCTAAAAAAATCTGTTTGTTTTAATTAAATTCAACCCCTGTGATATAAAAGTTCCCAAATTTGAAACATGTTTGAATAACTGTTACACAAAACTGGTACCACATTTTATTGAATTCGCTCCTTAGTTTTCGCTTCTTAGCTCCTTAATTGTCTGCAATTTTCCATTTTATGACTATTCACAATTTTTATTTAAAAAACTGAATCATCCACGACTCACGATCTAACTTCATGAAAAGCATGATGGGAGCTGTTTTTATAGGAAGTAGTTATCATGTTCTGTTCAGTGGCAGATATGTATATTTGCATATTAAATTGATTTGAATTTGTGGGAATCACAGGAATGCTTTGAATGTGGGTAGATGACATGCTCTGCGGTGTAACTACATTTGGCTTTGTTTTAATATAACTATCAGCTTTTGTGACCATTTTATTTGAATGCCCCTGACATATTTGTACTTAAATTAAAATGCATTTGAAGTTTTAAAATCAAGTCAAGGTGATTTGAAAATTATCAAAAAGAACCAGTTATAAGCCTCAAGATATTCGTATGTACATTCACAACCCAGCAAGCAAATTTGCGTTTAAAAGACGTCTAATAGCTGTCCAAACACAGCCCTGAAGTCGAGGCTAAAACAAGGCACAATTTGGGCAGTCAGTGAAAATTGAATAGAAGCCTAACCATAGCCCAATAATAGAGTAGTCATCTAAAGCATAAACATGTCAAAGAAATGAAACCAAACACCTTGTAATCACTGTTGACTTTGCTGACACGATGGAATATCATACATCTCACAAGTTATTTTGGCAAAAAACCAACAGGTTACTAGAAGTGGGTTACTCATAGCTGGAATATATCGGGTCTATAGTTATCCGAGGCGATGAAAGGCAATGACTATTGCTTGCTGGGATTCTATTTAACCTAAAATCGTCATGTTTTTCGATACCAATGTACGCATTTGGCAAGCAATTCATTAAGCTATGCGATAACAGTAAATATTCTCACAGCTGTCTGAATCATCTGTTAATCTTAAACATGAAAGTACATGTCTACTCACCCACCTGCAGTAGCAAAATACAAAGTACAGTAACGTAAAGTCAGGGCCCACAAGGGGAAAGTGGTTGCGGCTAGTTCAAAGCCTGCTGATTGTGTGTGTCAGTTCTGTGTATGTTTTGGAGACAACCTCATGTAGAGACAAGCACTGCAAAACATGTCATCTGTCCATGAAATGAAAACAGAAATACAGTGGGTGGAGTACAGGTAACAGCATCATGTTCTGCGGTCAAGCTGAACGGGCATACAACATCTGTTAAGCAAACTTCTCTCAATTGTTATTTTAGTGGCGATTGTCGACCCGAAAATGAATCATTAGTCACTTGTGCACATATGTCCAAATCCTCAGCTCTCAGGGATTAGATGAAACATGCTTGTGTGTTAGCTGAACGAAAGGGAACATTCAGATCTGTGAAGAGGAATTTAAACTTTAGCATACAGTATGAAGAAAATGACAGTGTTTGCAAAATATGAAGTACAAACATTGGAGTCCAAGACTAAGAGTATGTTTACATGACAACAATGTACTAAAAACAGAAACGTTTTTAATTTAGCTTTTTCATGAACAGACGACATTGTTATTAAAACGTTCCCAGTTCATACAGACTAAAAATGTGGTATTACTCATGCCAGGCCAGTAGATGGTGATGTTACTAAAGAAACACTACGCGTCTATAGACTTTACACGACACATGCACATGACTTAACCGTTTTCACAAATTTGCGATTTTGTAGTTCACACAGAGACGATAACGGTATAATTTTCGAAAATGTGCAGTTTGAATCCTATTTTAAGAAGATTGCATTTTAAGTTACCCCAAACGCTGTTTTCGTGTAAATTAATAGCCAAAATGCATTGAAAACATTTTGTTAAAAGCCTTAAACCACACTGAAAATCTGGGAGTTTAAAACTTTGAAACAGAAATGTTGTGATGTAAAACAATATTGATATTGATATTGAGGTGGTATATGGGTAAAGTTAGGGACATGTGTGGTGGTGTGGGTAAGTTTAAGGGTAAAGTTAGGGTCAGGTGTGGTGGTGTGGGTAAGTTTAAGGGTAAAGTTAGGGTCAGGTGTGGTGGTGTGGGTAAGTTTAAGGGTAAAGTTAGGGACAGGTGTAGTGGTGTGGGTAAAGTTAGGGTCAGGTGTGGTGGTGTGGGTAAGTTTAAGGGTAAAGTTAGGGACATGTGTGGTGGTGTGGGTAAGTTTAAGGGTAAAGTTAGGGACAGGTGTGGTGGTGTGGGTAAGTTTAAGGGTAAAGTTAGGGACAGGTGTGGTGGTGTGGGTTAGTTTAAGGGTAAAGTTAGGGTCAGGTGTGGTGGTGTGGGTAAGTTTAAGGGTAAAGTTAGGGTCAGGTGTGGTGGTGTGGGTTAGTTTAAGGGTAAAGTTAGGGACATGTGTGGTGGTGTGGGTAAGTTTAAGGGTAAAGTTAGGGTTAGGTGTGGTGGTGTGGGTAAGTTTAAGGGTAAAGTTAGGGTTAGGTGTGGTGGTGTGGGTAAGTTTAAGGGTAAAGTTAGGGACAGGTGTAGTGGTGTGGGTAAAGTTAGGGTCAGGTGTGGTGGTGTGGGTAAGTTTAAGGGTAAAGTTAGGGACAGGTGTGGTGGTGTGGGTAAGTTTAAGGGTAAAGTTAGGGACAGGTGTGGTGGTGTGGGTTAGTTTAAGGGTAAAGTTAGGGACAGTTGTGGTGGTGTGGGTTAGTTTAAGGGTAAAGTTAGGGTCAGATGTGGTGGTGTGGGTAAGTTTAAGGGTAAAGTTAGGGTCAGGTGTGGTGGTGTGGGTTAGTTTAAGGGTAAAGTTAGGGACAGGTGTGGTGGTGTGGGTAAGTTTAAGGGTAAAGTTAGGGTTAGGTGTGGTGGTGTGGGTAAGTTTAAGGGTAAAGTTAGGGACAGGTGTAGTGGTGTGGGTAAAGTTAGGGTCAGGTGTGGTGGTGTGGGTAAGTTTAAGGGTAAAGTTAGGGACGTGTGGTGGTGTGGGTAAGTTTAAGGGTAAAGTTAGGGACAGGTGTGGTGGTGTGGGTAAGTTTAAGGGTAAAGTTAGGGACAGGTGTGGTGGTGTGGGTAAGTTTAAGGGTAAAGTTGGGGACAGGTGTGGTGGTGTGGGTTAGTTTAAGGGTAAAGTTAGGGACAGTTGTGGTGGTGTGGGTTAGTTTAAGGGTAAAGTTAGGGTCAGGTGTGGTGGTGTGGGTAAGTTTAAGGGTAAAGTTAGGGTCAGGTGTGGTGGTGTGGGTTAGTTTAAGGGTAAAGTTAGGGACAGGTGTGGTGGTGTGGGTAAGTTTAAGGGTAAAGTTAGGGTTAGGTGTGGTGGTGTGGTGTGGGTAAGTTTAAGGGTAAAGTTAGGGACAGGTGTAGTGGTGTGGGTAAAGTTAGGGTCAGGTGTGGTGGTGTGGGTAAGTTTAAGGGTAAAGTTAGGGACAGGTGTGGTGGTGTGGGTAAGTTTAAGGGTAAAGTTAGGGACAGGTGTGGTGGTGTGGGTTAGTTTAAGGGTAAAGTTAGGGACAGTTGTGGTGGTGTGGGTTAGTTTAAGGGTAAAGTTAGGGTCAGATGTGGTGGTGTGGGTAAGTTTAAGGGTAAAGTTAGGGTCAGGTGTGGTGGTGTGGGTTAGTTTAAGGCTAAAGTTAGGGACAGGTGTGGTGGTGTGGGTAAGTTTAAGGGTAAAGTTAGGGTTAGGTGTGGTGGTGTGGGTAAGTTTAAGGGTAAAGTTAGGGACAGGTGTAGTGGTGTGGGTAAAGTTAGGGTCAGGTGTGGTGGTGTGGGTAAGTTTAAGGGTAAAGTTAGGGACGTGTGGTGGTGTGGGCAAGTTTAAGGGTAAAGTTAGGGACAGGTGTGGTGGTGTGGGTAAGTTTAAGGGTAAAGTTAGGGACAGGTGTGGTGGTGTGGGTTAGTTTAAGGGTAAAGTTAGGGACAGTTGTGGTGGTGTGGGTTAGTTTAAGGGTAAAGTTAGGGTCAGATGTTGTGGTGTGGGTAAGTTTAAGGGTAAAGTTAGGGTCAGGTGTGGTGGTGTGGGTTAGTTTAAGGGTAAAGTTAGGGACAGGTGTGGTGATATGGGTAAGTTTAAGTGTAAAGTTAGGGTCAGGTGTGGTAGTGTGGGCAAGTTTAAGGGTAAAGTTAGGGTCACGTGTGGTGGTGTGGGTAAGTTTAAGGGTAAAGTTGGGGACAGGTGTGGTGGTGTGGGTGAGTTTAAGGGTAAAGTTAGGGTCAGGTGTGGTGGTGTGGGTAAGCTCAAGGGTAAAGTTAGGGAAATGTGTGGTGGTGTGGGTAAGCTTAAGGGTAAAGTTAGGGACAGGTGTGGTGGTGTGGTAAGTTTAAGGGTAAAGTTAGGGACAGGTGTGGTGGTGTGGGTAAAGTTAGGGACAGGTGTGATGGTATGGGTAAAGTTAGGGACAGGTGTGGTGGTGTGGGTAAAGTTAGGGTCAGGTGTGGTGGTATGGGTGAGTTTAAGTGTAAAGTTAGGGACAGATGTGGTGGTGTGGGTAAAGTTAGGGACAGGTGTGGTGGTGTGGGTAAAGTTAGGGTCAGGTGTGGTGGTATGGGTGAGTTTAAGGGTAAAGTTAGGGACAGGTGTGGTGGTGTGGGTGAGTTTAAGGGTAAAATTAGGGACAGGCGTGGGTAAGTTTAAGGGTAAAGTTAGGGACAGGTGTGGTGGTGTGGGTGAGTTTAAGGGTAAAATTAGGGAGAGGTGTGGTGGTGTGGGTAAGTTTAAGAGTAAAGTTAGAGACGGGTGTGGTGGTGTGGTTAAGTTTAAGGGTAAAGTTAGGGACAGGTGTGGTGGTGTGGGTAAGTTTAAGGGTAAAGTTAGTGACAGGTGTGGTGATGTAAGTTTAAGGGTAAAGTTAGTGACAGGTGTGGTGATGCAAGTTTAAGGGTAAAGTTAGGGACAGGTGTGGTGGTGTGGGTCAGTTTAAGGGTAAAGTTAGGGTCAGGTGTGGTAGCATGGGTTAGTTTAAGGGTAAAGTTAGGGACAGGTGTGGTGATGTGGGTAAGTTTAAGGGTAAAGTTAGGGTCAGGTTTGGTGGTGTGGGTAAGTTTAAGGGTAAAGTTAGGGTCAGGTGTGGTGCTGTGGATAAGTTTAAGGGTAAAGTTAGGGACAGGTGTGGTGGTGTGGGTAAGTTTAAGGGTAAAGTTAGGGACAGGTGTGGTGCTGTGGATAAGTTTAAGGGTAAAGTTAGGGACAGGCGTGGTGGTGTGGGTACGTTTAAGGGTAAAGTTAGGGACAGGTGTGGTGCTGTGGGTGAGTTTAAGGGTAAAGTTAGGGACAGGTGTGGTGGTGTGGGTAAAGTTAGGGACAGATGTGGTGGTGGGTAAAGTTAGGGACAGGTGTGGTGGTATGGGTGAGTTTAAGGGTAAAGTTAGGGACAGGTGTGGTAGTGTGGGTGAGTTTAAGGGTAAAGTTAGGGACAGGTGTGGTGGTGTGGGTAAGTTTAAGGGTAAAGTTAGTGACAGGTGTGGTGATGTGAGTAAGTTTATGGGTAAAGTTAGGGTCAGGTGTGGTAGTATGGGTAAGTTTAAGGGTAAAGTTAGAGACAGGTATCGTAAGTTTAAGGGTAAAGTTAGGGACACTTGTGGTGATGTGAGGAAGTTTAAGGGTAAAGTTGGGGACAGGTGTGGTGGTGTGGGTAAGTTTAAGGGTAAAGTTAGGGTCAGGTGTGGTGGTGTGGGTCAGTTTAAGGGTAAAGTTAGGGTCAGGTGTGGTGGTATGGGTAAGTTTAAGGGTAAAGTTAGCGTCAGGTGTGGTGGTGTGGGTCAGTTTAAGGATAAAGTTAGGGACAGGTGTGGTGGTGTGGGTACATTTAAGGGTAAGGTTAGGGACAGGTGTGGTGCTGTGGATAAGTTTAAGGGTAAAGTTAGGGACAGGTGTGGTGGTGTGGGTACGTTTAAGGGTAAAGTTAGGGACAGGTGTGGTGCTGTAGGTAAGTTTAAGGGTAAAGTTAGGGACAGGTGTGGTGGTGTGGGTAAGTTTAAGGGTAAAGTTAGGGACAGTTGTGGTGGTGTGGGTAAGTTTAAGGGTAAAGTTAGGTTCAGGTGTGGTGGTGTGGGTCAGTTTAAGGGTAAAGTTAGGGACAGGTGTGGTGGTATGGGTAAGTTTAAGGGTAAAGTTAGGGACAGGTGTGGTGGTGTGGGTCAGTTTAAGGGTAAAGTTAGGGACAGGTGTGGTGCTGTGGGTGAGTTTAAGGGTAAAGTTAGGGACAGGTGTGGTGGTGTGGGTAAGTTTAAGGGTAAAATTAGGGACAGGTGTGGTGGTGTGGGTAAGTTTAAGGGAAAAGTTAGGGTCAGGTGTGGTGGTGTGGGTAAGTTTAAGGGTAAAGTTAGGGACAGGTGTGGTGGTGTGGGTAAGTTTAAGGGTAAAGTTAGGGTCAGGTGTGGTGGTATGGGTAAGTTTAAGGGTAAAGTTAGGGACAGGTGTGGTGGTGTGGGTCAGTTTAAGGGTACAGTTAGTAACAGGTGTGGTGCTGTGGGTGAGTTTAAGGGTAAAGTTAGGGTCAGGTGTGGTGGTATGGGTAAGTTTAAGGGTAAAGTTAGGGTCAGGTGTGGTGGTGTGGGTCAGTTTAAGGATAAAGTTAGGGACAGGTGTGGTGGTGTGGGTACATTTAAGGGTAAGGTTAGGGACAGGTGTGGTGCTGTGGATAAGTTTAAGGGTAAAGTTAGGGACAGGTGTGGTGGTGTGGGTACGTTTAAGGGTAAAGTTAGGGACAGGTGTGGTGCTGTAGGTAAGTTTAAGGGTAAAGTTAGGGACAGGTGTGGTGGTGTGGGTAAGTTTAAGGGTAAAGTTAGGGACAGTTGTGGTGGTGTGGGTAAGTTTAAGGGTAAAGTTAGGTTCAGGTGTGGTGGTGTGGTTCAGTTTAAGGGTAAAGTTAGGGACAGGTGTAGTGGTGTGGGTCAGTTTAAGGGTAAAGTTAGGGTCAGGTGTGGTGGTATGGGTAAGTTTAAGGGTAAAGTTAGGGACAGGTGTGGTGGTGTGGGTCAGTTTAAGGGTAAAGTTAGGGACAGGTGTGGTGCTGTGGGTGAGTTTAAGTGTAAAGTTAGGGACAGGTGTGGTGGTGTGGGTAAGTTTAAGGGTAAAATTAGGGACAGGTGTGGTGGTGTGGGTAAGTTTAAGGGTAAAGTTAGGGTCAGGTGTGGTGGTGTGGGTAAGTTTAAGGGTAAAGTTAGGGACAGGTGTGGTGGTGTGGGTAAGTTTAAGGGTAAAGTTAGGGTCAGGTGTGGTGGTGTGGGTCAGTTTAAGGGTAAAGTTAGGGTCAGGTGTGGTGGTGTGGGTAAGTTTAAAGGTAAAGTTAGGGACAGGTGTGGTGGTGTGGGTAAGTTTAAGGGTAAAGTTAGGGACAGGTGTGGTGGTGTGGGTTAGTTTAAGGGTAAAGTTAGGGACAGGTGTGGTGGTGTGAGTCAGTTTAAGGGTAAAGTTAGGGACAGGTATGGTGGTGTGGGTAAGTTTAAGGGTAAAGTTAGGGACAGGTGTGGTGGTGTGGGTAAGTTTAAGGGTAAAGTTAGGGACAGGTGTGGTGGTGTGGGTAAGTGTAAGGGTAAAGTTAGGGACAGGTGTGGTGGTGTGGGTCAGTTTAAGGGTAAAGTTAGGGTCAGGTGTGGTGGTGTGGGTCAGTTTAAGGGTAAAGTTAGGGACAGGTGTGGTGGTGTGGGTCAGTTTAAGAGTAAAGTTAGGGACAGGTGTGGTGGTGTGGGTCAGTTTAAGGGTAAAATTAGGGACAGGTGTGGTGGTATGGGTCAGTTTAAGGGTAAAGTTAGGGACAGGTGTGGTGGTATGGGTCAGTTTAAGGGTAAAGTTAGGGACAGGTGTGGTGGTATGGGTCAGTTTAAGGGTAAAATTAGGGACAGGTGTGGTGGTATGGGTCAGTTTAAGGGTAAAGTTAGGGACAGGTGTGGTGGTGTGGGTCTGTTTAAGGGTAAAGTTAGGGTCAGGTGTGGTGGTGTGGGTAAGTTTAAGGGTAAAGTTAGGGACAGGTGTGGTGGTGTGGGTAAGTTTAAGGGTAAAGTTAGGGTCAGGTGTGGTGGTGTGGGTCAGTTTAAGGGTAAAGTTAGGGTCAGGTGTGGTGGTGTGGGTAAGTTTAAAGGTAAAGTTAGGGACAGGTGTGGTGGTGTGGGTAAGTTTAAGGGTAAAGTTAGGGACAGGTGTGGTGGTGTGGGTTAGTTTAAGGGTAAAGTTAGGGACAGGTGTGGTGGTGTGAGTCAGTTTAAGGGTAAAGTTAGGGACAGGTATGGTGGTGTGGGTAAGTTTAAGGGTAAAGTTAGGGACAGGTGTGGTGGTGTGGGTAAGTTTAAGGGTAAAGTTAGGGACAGGTGTGGTGGTGTGGGTAAGTGTAAGGGTAAAGTTAGGGTAAGGTGTGGTGGTGTGGGTCAGTTTAAGGGTAAAGTTAGGGTCAGGTGTGGTGGTGTGGGTCAGTTTAAGGGTAAAGTTAGGGACAGGTGTGGTGGTGTGGGTCAGTTTAAGAGTAAAGTTAGGGACAGGTGTGGTGGTGTGGGTCAGTTTAAGGGTAAAATTAGGGACAGGTGTGGTGGTATGGGTCAGTTTAAGGGTAAAGTTAGGGACAGGTGTGGTGGTATGGGTCAGTTTAAGGGTAAAATTAGGGACAGGTGTGGTGGTATGGGTCAGTTTAAGGGTAAAGTTAGGGACAGGTGTGGTGGTATGGGTTAGTTTAAGGGTAGAGTTAGGGTCAGGTGTAGGGGTGTGGGTCAGTTTAATGGTAGAGTTGGGGTCAGGTGTGGTCATATGGGTTTTAGGGGTAGGGTTAGGTGTAAGGGAAATGTCAACAGTGTCATTATAAATGTAACAACAGAAATTAATTACAGATGTAATTACATGCAGGTATTTTTAAAAATATAAGTAATGTAACAACATGTATATAAACAATAAGTGCATTGTATCAAATCATTTATTTAAATGTTAGTACATATAGTTAAGGTCACCTAATATAAAGTGGGTCCAAACTAATAATGAACTGCACTTGCTCAGCATTTATTCATAGTTGTTAATGTTCATTTCAGAATTTACTAATATATTATTAAAATCAAATATTGTATTTGTTAACTTTCGTTAATGCACTGTGAACTGACATAAACAAATTAATGAACAGCTGTATTTTTATTAACTAACCTTATCATAGATTTATACATACTGTAACAAATGTACTACTTAATTGTTCATTAGCAAATTAAATCTTATTGTAAAGTGTTACCATTTTCTTTCTTTTTCAAATTAATGATGAATAAAACGCCACCCTACAGCAAGTAAAACAGAAACCTTTTTAGTATAGTTTCAAACTTTTCAGCCCAAATGTTATTTGAAAACCAGAAATATGAAATCAGTTACACGGTTAAACACAGCTGTGGCACATTTTAATGGTATAATTACTACAAGAAAGTGCGAGTATTGTCAAGCACTTGGGATGAAATTCATAGCTTGACAAATAATTGTATGATGTATTTGGAGCAGAGGAATAATATCCTATAAACATTTTGACCAAAGCTGCATCAGGATTCTAAATGAGACACAGATTTTTGGAGTGAGTTTATAGGCTTCTTGCGGATGATTTCATGAATGCATTCAAGCATCTGTCTGGGCATGTAAACAATCCTCTTCTTCGTACAATTTAGATGTTATTGCATGATCTAATTTACATGATCCAAACACTCCCCTACTCCAGAGGAAATATTGGGTTTAAACTGACATTGCAATCTTCTACAAATAGTTATGCATAAACTCCTAAGCTAATTAGAAGAATTTGTCTGTCTTAAATACCAACAGTCATGCTTGTCAAGCATGTTTTTGTTATCTATCAGCTCTTCTTTACTGACGTTGATGGATTCCAGCTTCATACCTCATTATACAGTCATTCTATTAATTTATCGCTTTCACTTCCCAGCTCAAATGTTGCGTGAATCACCACGGGAACAATTTTCGGGCTCTTGTGTGGCCATAGGGGGCATTAAATTTTGCTCTCTGTCGGAGGTCGGCCTTCTCTGCACAAACAAACACAGCTTATCCTAAACAGAAGCGCTCCAAAGCAAGCTCAAAAACTCATAAAACTGTCTTGGCACTGCACACAAGAGTTCTAGGGCTGTCCAAACTCTGAAATCCATCAGAAGATACTATATATTCCAGATAATTTCAGTTGGTGCATGTTTGTGTCAGTTTTTTTTGTCAGAGCTATTGGTCTGCAAAAGTATTCTGTAAGTGAACGTGGAATGTTGGGTGAGTAGAACTAGATCCACCTCATCTATTTTGTTTGGCCAGATGGTCAGTGTGGTCTTATCGGGCCATAGAGTCAATGGGTTGTTTTATATATACACGGCCATTGCCGGTACTAAACCATAGGCTCAAGTCGTCGGCCTGGGTAACTTAAACACCCAGGGGAGTTGCTGGCAGTGGCCCACCTGCCTCATTAGAAGCCCTCATTACCTCTCATTACAACAGCGGCACGCTACGCTACGTGAGCACAGATCTACAGAGAGAAACCTTTAATTCAGGCTCAATGGGAAACCTGACCCTGCTCATGAATAATAATAGCCAACATCATTGTATGGAAGGAAAATAGCACTGTCCATCTGCCTCAGGACAAGAGAGCATCTGGGAATTTGAAAGGCTTCACTCACTCAGTGTCAAGTAAACTTTGGGTTGTGTCCAAACCGATTTCAAGAGGGCCGTCGGCTTGCATTTGGACGTATACAGTTCTGGGAGAGTTTCAAGAGATACATTATGCAGTATATAATCACACCTATCATTGTATTATTTTTGCTTCTCTGGCTTTAAGAGGGACTTCATCTTTTACAGATGTTGACTATATTGCCCAAACTCTATTGCTCTGGATAGTATGGTGTTCAGTTCCCTATGTATTAAAGAGGCAAGTTGTATTTGTGTATTCCAACTTAACTGATCTATTACATTATTCTGCCAAAATATTCATAAAACCCCACTGCACGTCTGCGTTGATTTCTCCCTGCTGTTCACGTATTCAGGCTACAACAGTGGTTCTCAAGCCGACTGACATGCTAACCACAGCTCCTGCCCAGATGAAAATGATAAAAATCTGTAACGTGTTCCATGTCTCAGAGAGGAATGAGGCAACGACAGTGAGACCCTCTGGTTGTGTAACATGAGTGGCTTGACGGATAGATGGAAAGAAAAAGAGAAATGGAAAGTTAGAGGTTTGATCTTTTATGAGTCTCTACCTTAGGAAAGAATACTAAGAAGTCTGGAGGTCCCAATCACCTATCAGACCTCCTAGCACATATCTTCATACTTCAACTACATGTCATCTCACACCCTAAAACACTCGAGTTTTCATAATACCACATGTTATGCTTTTCCAAACCACACAATTTGGTTTTGAACTCATTCAGAAACAGCTTGGGTTTTGCTACTTTTTCCTCCCCTTTTTTCAGTGCTTTAACTTTTTGAAGTTGATGAAGTAAGCCCCACTTTTGCTGGTCCTCTCCCCTCCAGATACCATCTAGTATATCACTCAAGTTATTTCTTTTCAATGCATGCATTGCTTTTCTTGTCAACAGCACCTTGAGTCTTCCTGTCATAGGATACGGGCTCATTTCAGATTAAAAGCTTCTCTTTTGCTTGTTGACAGGTAGCACGTCCATTCACAAGCATTCCACGAAACTCATAATTTCAGACATCAGCACCCAGTGCTGCTTACCTCAGAGCTGCTCTCCTCTCAAGTTTGTGAAATGTCAAAACCCCAAGTTAGTTGTATTCCAGCTCTCAAACTCTCCACAGGTTTATCCCCAAAGCCCGGTCTTGTTCAATATTACAAAATGCGAGTATCCAGGTCCTGTGCCATCCACTCCAGCACTGCTCCCACTCTCTCTCTCTTAAGGGAAATTGATTGTTCTGAAAGTTGGAGTCCCACAGCTACTCCCCTGACCTCCACTGCAGGAGCCAACAGATCCTAGTGCCTCCCCTTTCCCTCCCTCCCTCGCTCCCTCTCTGCCCCTCCTTTCTCTCGTCATGTCTATAGGCTGAAGAATCCATGTAGCACTGAGAGTAACAGGAAAGTGGAGCTTTGTTTAGGCCCCGTTCACGGGATGATTCACTGTCGTGATTTGCTTGGCCCGTATCAGCCATTCAGATCTTGACATTTCCCTAGTCCTGTTAGTCATCGTTGGAATTGCTTACCTCGATAGTTGTTTCAAACTCTTTTCTTGAGTCATTCAGTCACGATCCATTTTGCTCTAGAAACTCAAAAGCGCCTTAGGAATTTGCATAAGAAAATATGAGGCGGTGTATTGCAGATGCAGAAAATGAAAAACACAATAAAAGAATGACAGAAATGGCGTTGCTTTTTTTAGTCCAACTCCCACAGACAGAACCAAGAAGGAGCATAAAAGCCAGCAGATGGAATCGCTTTGATAGGGGCTCCAATTTTAGTTCAGAGGCCCTGAGTTGAATTCAATTTAAAGAAGAATTACGCTCACAGGAAGAGCAGTTGGCCGATTGTACTAAGTGAGTATGACATGGGGAGTTTTCTCACAGCGAACAAAAACCTGGCATTAATAATTTTGGATAGGAAATTCCCACGCAGATATGTACATCCCTTCAAATTAAAGTTCATCCAGTGGTTCCATTGTTTTATCCATGTCCCTTTTGGGTGTTCAACTTAAAAGCATATATAATGCTATTTGATACACAGCACACACCCAGCTTTGAACTGGGCCAGTCCACTCGTATATCATAACAGAGGGGTCTCGTATCATTTTTACCACTGTCTTTCCTTTAACTCTCTTGACTTTAGGGAAATCACGTACGGACATTCAATGCAAATAAGAATATACAACTCAAATATAACCTTAAATCAACCAAAAAATTGAAGTAAAGCTTCAAATATGAACTGACATAGCTAGCTGCTTACAATAAAATTCCAGGAGACTTTATTGTTGTATTGTTGTATTGTTATTGTATTGTATTTTTTTTTTTACTTTTAGTATAAATATGTTAGCCTATAAGCTAATGTACTCCAAAACAATGTCAAAATTCGCATTTAGAAGATATAAGCGTTCAAAATGTTCAGTCTCTTACTTCTGCCAATATGATCAATGATTTTGATGACATCACTCAGCACTTCAGCTTCTCATCCAATTTTCTGTCCAATCAAATGTTCTCTAGAATCTAAAGTGTCCCGCCCCCAAATAGTTGCTGAAGCTGCGGCTAAAATCAGTCATTTTTTACACTGTTATTGTTTTCTACATGGTGAATGGTACATAGTACACTATATAGGGGATAGGGAACAAATCAGACAGTGTAAATATGCTTTCCATTGGGGCAAATTAAGTCTAGTTTAATACGCACATAGTCTGCGTCGGTCCAGAGATCAGCTGTCCGATATGTCCTGCCCTGTCTTCCAGTTTCAGAGGAAATTACGTCAACATATTGAATAATGCTACGCATTTGTGAAGCTTTCAATTGTGTCCTTGCTGGCCACCAAACTAGTTTCCACTTTTCAGACTGGTCCGGTATGAGACATTTAGTCGTGATTTAGGCAATTTTTAACTGGTCAGGCTTGGATACCAACCATACAGTACTAACTGAAAACCAGCTTAGGTAGCTTGGGAAACCAGCTAAATCGACTAATAAGTCATACACCATGTTGACACTGGACACAAGCAGCGGGACACAATGTAACAAACTAAAGAAAACACATTATAATCAGTGATTCTATTCTTAAGTACTACACACATTAGCAATGCTTCCAACAGCAGAACAAATTTGGGGTTTGAAAAATTGCTTTGACGTGTTCAGCGGGGCACAGCATGCCAATGGTCGTGTCTGGTGTAGATATGGTGTTGGCTGGAATATGAATGGCGCTACTGTAAACATAACACAAACGAAGCTGCTCTCCAAGACTATGAAACTTTGATGAAATCAATAAGTAGCACCTCTACAAGAACAAGCACTTAAAGCAACAGCTGGTAAAACTTCCAAAACTTGACAATTGCTGCACTGGAGCTGCATAAGCACATGCTGGATGCAGCATCTGACCCTCTTCAGGGCTCTAGACTCTGGTTTGACTAACTTTCTTAGTTGGTCACACCCTTTTTTATTTCAATCATAATGACCTTGCATGTTGATGAAAAGTATTATTGCCATGGATGTTATTATTTTATTAAAGTAATATTCCCATGACGACGCATCATGCCATTCACATGACACACCGCAGCCGCAATAGCGCTGTGTGGCAGATGTATCCCTTTTATTTCAGTTCTTTTTTATTAAAAATATTAAAAAACTTGCTGGCCATGTCATCAACTACCTGATTTTTAAATTCTCAAATACATGTAAGTGAACGTATTTTGTTGTTAAAAAATATAATGATCATGTTATTTGATCTATAATGCGCGATGGCCGTCGCATTGTCTGTATGTCAGTATGTCATAAATACAAACCCGATTCCAAAAAAGTTGGGAAACTGTACAAATTGTGAATAAAAACAGAATGCAATGATGTGGAAGTTTCAAATTTCAATATTTTTTTTAGAATACAACATAGATGACATATTAAATGTTTAAACTGAGAAAATTAATAATTTTAAAATTTCAAGGCACCAACACATCTCAAAAAAGTTCACAAGGTCTTGTTTACCACTGTGTGGCATCCAGTATGGTTTTCCGGCATTGACCCTTACGCACAGAGATTTTTCCAGATTATCTGAATTTTTGGATGATATTATGCACTGGAGATGATGATAACTTCAAACTCTGTGCAATGTTTCTCTGAGAAACTCCTTTCTGATATTGCTCCACTATTTTCCACCGCAGCATTAGGGGAATTGGTGATCCTCTGCCCATCTTGACTTCTGAGAGACACTGCCACTCTGAGAGGCTCTTTTATACCCAATCATGTTGCCTAATAAGTTGCAAATTGTGTGTACCGCATCCTGTGTAGACAGCATTACTGATTATAATGGGTTCTATTGCTTTTGGCTGCTTAATTGGGAGAAGAATAGAGTAAACGTTATGGTTACTTAGACAATGTGTATCTGATATGAATATATTACATCGTCAATGGATTGGCATTGCCACTTCCATAGATATCACTGTGTATTTTACAAACTATAAATGTATTGTTTTGCTAGTACTTGTTAAGGCTATTTAAATGTGTAAAATATAAAATAAACATTATCTGGTTGAAAACACTGAATAGTTGTCATCAAGCATTGAGCTCGTGTCTCTGGCTCAGTGCCAGCCAAAACACAAAAGCCTTGTGCACTCGTACCATTGCGACTGTGTGACATGTCAACTTTTTGCAGCCATTTCGGTCGCAGTCTAGAACGCTGCTCTTTGCTCTTCTCGTGTCTATGGCATTGTAGGAGAGCTGTTATTGTTCTGGGGCAATAGACCAAAGACATTTCAATTGCATTGTTGGGAGCTGTCTTTACACGACCGGTATTTTAGTGGTGTTGAGTTGGAATGTGACCCGATTGCGAAGCAGACCCCTTGACCCTTCCCACTGGTTCATGGTTGGAGGGGTGGTTGGAGACAGCAATGTCATCATAGGTCAAGTGTCTCTGCATTACAGTTTTGCTAAAACCATTGCAGTGCAGCAGCTGGGTTTGAAGACTTCCTACCAGGTGTGTTTTCACATTATGGACGATGATTTAGTACTAAACTTTGATAACCAAAATTCTTTAGCCATCCGAGGATTACCAAGGTCTGTCTCCATGGTAATCGGCCCAAAATGGCAAAACACACACTATATTTATCTTAGTAAGCATGCTTGGATTTAAAGACACTCCCATGTGACTGACTTTTAATTCAAATAGTGCTTTCACATTTGGCAAGGACCCAAGCCTATTATTCCTTAGAGTTTGGTTGGTTACATTCATGCATTCAGGAGGTGCTTTTATCCATTACACTTCAAAGCTGTTCATATATCAGTCCATGCATTCCCTGGGAATCAGTCCCATGACCCTGGCATTGCTAGCACCATGCCTTACTGTTTGAGCTACATGAACTGGGGTGTGCACCAATGAACTGAGTGCACTTAAAGAGGTGGTCTGGGTACAGTTGTTAAGTCACAGTTGTTATCAATGCAATATGTCTTAAATCGCAAAATTAACTTTTAAATTGCATCCCTGCATTATAGTATAGTAAAGCATTTTTCATAGAAGAATGTTTCAGAATAAACTGCCCTTGCAGAGCAGCTTGAATTCTTTGCATTCTTTTGCAATATTGTAGTTTGGACCAAAACGTACAATGTGAAACGAGACCAGTGGGACTAGCGGAGGGGGTGGAAATAAACTTGGGTTTAGACAAATCAATCAAAACAAGTGTAAAAACAGTCTTACATGCACATGTCCCATCAGAACATGGATGGAGATTCACTTTACAGAAGCTTTATTGTCCTAAGTCTTATTGTCCCCTTAACTGCTATACCACAAGGAGCATATGCAATATTCACTGCAGTGAGGGTTGTGGTTAATGAAAGTGGTTGGACAGGTTTTCCCCCGAATGATGTGGGCGATGCACATTACAGTCTTTAGGGTATGTGAACCTGAATGCGCACTTTTTTTCCACAATGTAGTCGAGCATGCGAATTTGACAACCTGCCAATCAATATTCTCAAGCCTGGAGTTCTCTCTAGGGGGTTTACCTTAGTAAGTCATTGATTGTATTCAAACACTGTAACTCCTATTGGGCCATAAGGTTGAGTCACTGGCTGAGGTTGGAGCGGTTTGTAACGTCAGTGGGGCGTGGAGGCACAAGCCCTCTGATTCAAGGATCAAGGCAGAGGGAGAGGCCCAAGGTGTTTTCATGTTTATGGCTTCCATGTGCTGGCTCCATGCCCAGAGAGCTGGAGGCAACGAAAGGAAGATTCTGAGAAAAAACTAGTCCGTGATGAAGATCTTTCATGCTAGATCTCAGATCTCCTGCAGTTCTTTCTCGGCTCTGATGCCAGACAATGGAATCGCGATCGACTGTGGAAGAAACTCCTCAGTGTATGAATGAACTAAAATGCGAAGATGTTGTCTTAGAGATATCTCTTTAAGCAAATGGTGTAATCTTTTCCTTGCAGCAAACACATACATTTGAGAAATTCTACAATCTTTTTATGGTTTCTGCTGGGGTATTCAAACTCAGTCCAACTTTTCAGACTTTTCAGGGACAAGCCAGACCCACAACAAGATGTTTGGTCTGGAAACTCACCATTGGCAGGGCTCAATCCGAGGGGCAGATCAGATAAACGGGTCTTTCAAACTCCCTCTGCACGCAATAGGATAGCGCTACACCAATCAGAGCAACGAAAGTGAAACAGAGCTTATTGATAGATTAAACATTCGCCGTTTCTGGTCAGCAAAACTCCGAACACATCTTCCCTTCTTAAGAATTACTTCAGTGCCGTTCTTTTTTCTTTTCTTAGAGAAAAGCTTAACTCCAAGTCTTCCAGAGTCGCGGTCAAAGCTGATTCGAAAGACCGTTCGCTTGCTTCTGTGTTTACTAGAAGCACGCAAACACAAACAAGGGGTCATTATGGCCCCGCCCACCGATTCTATACACGATGTAATTGGTCCGACAAGAGTTAGGCGATTACAGCTCAGAAGGGTATTGAGAGTTGCTAGATGAATTAAATTTGCTGCCGCTAGGGTACGTCTAGATTTCAAGGCTAATATATTTTGGTATCAATATAGCAAACCTCTTAGAAAATGACACATGTATGAAAAAAAATAGTGTGATGGGAGTCTATATAATTTATGTACGGTTATTTTTTTTCAAAAGAAATCAAATTGATTTCAGGGGGTTAATGTTTTATCATACCGTTAAAGGGCTAGTTCACTTCAAAATGAAAATTAAATAATAATTTACTTACCCTGGTGTTGTTCTAATGCAGCCTTCTTCCTTTTTTAGACCACAAAATGAGAAATTTAAAAACTAAACAAAATTTCGCTCTAGCTTATCTATATAATGGCAGTGAATAGCGACCAGAATCAAGCTTGAAAAAAGATGTCTATCACTTAATGATCCGATGTTACACATATCATATATTCTATTAAAAAAACTCCAGGGTGAGTAAATGACACATTCATTTTCATTTTTAGGTGAACTATCCACTTAATAATGGACACATTTAAAGTGTGTGTCATTTCTAATAGCGCCACAGTGTTGCACTTCATCAACATATTTAAGTCGAATTGCAACAAAACAAAACAGGAAACTGATATTTGTTGCAAAATAATGACCAGGATATGTATCCCATATTCCAGTCCTGGGTTGTACTGTGTAATTGAATCATGCCTCCTACATTCATGGCTAGGTCAAGAGCTGACATATCGCTGCCTCCTCTTCACTCATTGACTCCTCATCTTCTTCATCCCACCACTCTGCGCTTCAGAAGCTCGCTATTGTCCCGCCAAGGCCGGCAGCAGAGAACAAACACCCTCCTCCACACACCCATTGAGCTCTTCACATTCGCCTGCTCTCCAGACACTGCCGGATAGAAGGATTAAGCTAAATAAACAAATACAACAAAGACAATGCAAGTCATATTATTTTAGACACATAGCAATTAAAAGACCTTTATAAACAAACATTTTCAGTGCAGACCTATTTTTTTAATTAATTTGACGTAAAAAAGTTATGTTTATTAATTTAATCATTTATTTAGTCATGATATATACTTTTTGCTTTAAAGTTGTCATGGACTGGCTTTTTAATTTTTTTATACTTATATATTTTTTACTGTTGTCTGATTTCAACTAAGGATGTTTGTGTGGTTTTTATGTGCGCGCCGCCCTTCAGATGTCAATGTGAGAGAGAGAGAGAGAGAGAGAGAGAGAGAGAGAGAGAGAGAGAGAGAGAGAGAGAGAGAGAGAGAGAGAGAGAGAGAATAGCAGATCATGAACGGAATATAATGAGATTGATCGGTCTGCCGGGCTTTGCGAGCCCTGGCCCATACGTGCCTGAGTCCAGCGTGCTAAAGGTATGTTCTGTTAGACACGTACACGTAAGAAAAACAATCTATAACAATGCAGAACTTACATATAAAAGCACGTTTTACTCACATAAGTGTGTTGCACCATTCCTGTCGGATCCAAATCCAGCATCGACCAAAGATTTGTTTACAAACGATCCCGCAGTGAACTGAAGTGAACGTCTTCCCCACGTGAGCTGGAACTTCATTAAAAATAAAGTTCAACCGCTCATTCCTAATATTAGGATCCGAAGGAAGTTTATGCAGTGACTGTGTTCTTCCACAACCAGGAATAGCTCAATATCTTAATCTTCCTCTGCATGTTTATTGCTGTTGACCAGCTAGCACAAGCCCTCCATGAGTCGGTTACTGGATTAGACGCGCGGTAGAGGAGTGTGTTTCGTCGCGCACTGACGTCAGTATGAAGCACAAGACCGTTTGCTTAGCCTGGTGTCTATAAAAGCTTTTCTTTGACTAACAAGGATGTTTTCAGCTCTGAAACTTACAGGATATTATTATAATACCATGACCCTTTATATATCAAAAGCTCAAGGGAAAGTTGATGTCTCAATTCATCACCCCTTCAGTTTATTCATCACCCCAAATCAGTTTGCAATGTTGCACTCTATCTCAGAGCTGGGTTGTTTGGTTAAAAGTTCATAACTGTCTGAGGAAGAATTTTTAAAACCCCTATGGAGAAAATTAAGGGAAAGAATATTTCCAAAACCAAGAAACATGTGGGACATCACTGTTGTTCTCAGTAACATTTAGATAAAGGTAACCACAAAAAAAAAGAAAAAAAAGGAAAAATGTTTTTGAAATTATGTTCGCTTGTGTTTTTGTGGTTGCTATGGATTCAATAAAGTATAACTATGATGTTAGTTTATTCAAGAATGCAGCACTTTACTGACAGAGTCAATTATGAATAAAAATATTGTTTACTATAAATTGTGAAGCACTGTATTTATTACCAGTTATTAAACAATAAACTTAAATGCGTCACACACAGGGTTTTTGGCATATTTAACTGCCTCAGAACAGACAAGCCGAGTCAAAGTGACAGCAATTAGACGCATTCCTCAAATGCCTAGTCAACCCACAAATCCTGCAGGGCAAATAGGGAGTTCTCATTCACATACTGTGCGTGGTGCTATCAATGACTTACTCAATACCTAATGTCTTCTTGTCACAGGGATAATGCTCTTTAACATACTTTTAAAAAGGATACTTGTTACGGAAATAATGCTATTTAACCTGACCCTATTATGTTATTTTAAAAGTTCCTAATTTTGTTTTGAAAGTTTCCTACAATAGATATATATATACTTACCTAAAGGATTATTAGGAAAACCTGCTCAATTTCTCATTAATGCAATTATCTAATCAAGCAATCACATGGCAGTTGCTTTAATGCATTTAGGGGTGTGGTCCTGGTCAAGACAATCTCCTGAACTCCAAACTGAATGTCAGAATGGGAAAGAAAGGTGATTTAAGCAATTTTAAGCGTGGCATGGTTGTCTGTGCCAGACGGGCTATTCTGAGTATTTCACAATTTGCTCAGTTACTGGGATTTTCATGCACAACCATTTCTAGGGTTTACAAAGAATGGTGTGAAAAGGGGAAAAAATCCAGTATGCGGCAGTCCTGTGGGCGAAAATGCCTCGTTGATGCTAGAGGTCAGAGGAGAATTGGCCGACTGATTCAAGCTGATAGAAGAGCAACTTTGACTGAAATAAACACTCGTAACAACCGAGGTATGCAGTAAAGCATTTGTGAAGCCACAACACGCCAACCTTGAGGTGGATGGGCTACAACAGCAGAAGACCCCACCGGGTACCACTCATCTCCACTACAAATAGGAAAAAGAGGCTACAATTTGTACAAACTCACCAAAATTGGACAGTTGAAGACTGGAAAAATGTTGCCTAGTCTGATGAGTCTCGATTTTGGTTGAGACATTCAGATGGTAGAGTCAGAATTTGGTGTAAACAGAATGAGAACATGGATCCATCATGCCTTGTTACCACTGTGCAGGCTGGCGGTGGTGGTGTAATGGTGTGGGGGATGTTTTCTTGGCACACTTTAGGGCCCCTTAGTGCCAACTGGGAATTGTTTAAATGCCACGGCCTACCTGAGCATTGTTTCTGACCATGTCCATCCCTTTATGACCACCATGTACCCATCCTCTGATGGCTTCTTCAAGCAGGATAATGCACCATGTCACAAAGCTTGAATCATTTAGAATTGGTTTCTTGAACATGACAATGAGTTCACTGTAATAAAATGACCCCCACAGTCACCAGATCTCAACCCACTAGAGCATCTTTGGGATGTGGTGGAATGGGAGCTTCGTGCCCTGGATGTGCATCCCACAAATCTCCATCAACTGCAAGATGCTATCCTATCAATATGGGCCAACATTTCTAAAGAATGCTTTCAGCACCTTGTTGAATCAACACCACGTAGAATTAAGGCAGTTCTGAAGGTGAAATTGGATCAAACACAGTATCAGTATGGTGTTCCTAATAATCCTTTAGGTGAGTGTATATAAGAAAGGTATAATTTTTTTAAAAACATTTTCTCATAATATAAATTGCACATCAACTCATTTCTCAGCAAGTCTGAAAACAGTTTGTTTGAACATTCAATCTCTTTAAACCCCTCCTTTCCTCGAGCCTACTCTGCTCTGATTGGTCTGATGGTCCAGTCTGTTGTGATTGGTCTACTCTTCTCTCATTGGTCAGATGGCCTAGACTGTTGTGATTGGTCTACAGACTTGTTTCCAAAAAAAGGGACAATGTACAAATTGTGAATAAAAAAGGAATGTCACCGGTACAGAGACTGCAGAGACAAAGATGTTAGTTAGCAGAGTTTATTGAGCACCAGAGAGTATAACGGGGTGAAGTGCAGGTGAACAGGTGAGAGGTATGTCTTGTGAGGGGGATCACTGGAGAGTGCACTGGAGAGTTTGCTGGAGAGTTCGATGGAGAGTTTGCTGGGACACACACATTGGACTAGAAACACAGGGAGACTTGACAAGAGACGCTGGAGATAACAGATATCTTCGCGGGAGTCCTTGAGGTGAAACAGAGATAGTTAGTACCTTCTCAAGACAAGACCTGACAGTGACTGAGAGTGTGTGTGTGTCTTTTGTGCTGGTGGTGAACTCAGAAGAGGGTGTGCACTGTGAGTGGGTGGCGTTGGAGCCTGGTGTGTCTGTGACAGAATGTAATAATGTACAAATCTCATAAACTTATATTTTATTTTATTCACTACACTCTAAAAAATGCTGGGTTATTTTTTTAACCCAACTGCTGGGTTGAGACTGTTGGGTCATTTTATTGGGTTATTTACAGGCTCCTGAGGGCCGTGGACCCCAATGTCGTGGTGGTCGGCCTCGTGGTGCAGGTCTGTTGGGATGAGAGGCATGGAAATGTTCAATTAGAGTGGGATCTAGAATGTCATTTTTGGGTACCCAAGAGCGGACCGTAGCCCTCCCAGTCCACCAAGTATTCTAGGAGACCACCACGGTGCCCTTCCTCGACGATGAGTGGGGGTTCTCTTCGGTCACGCCAGGCTCTGTGGGGGGAAGAACAGAAAGGTGGTGAGGCTTGAGGAGTGATACATGGAATGTGGGGTGTATGCGTAACTGAGGGGGGATTTGGAGCTGATAGGTGACCGGGTTGACCAGCTTCAGGATCTTATAGGGGCCAATGAACCTGTGACTCAGCTTCTTGCACGGCAGACGCATCCTGATGTCCCTGGTGGACAGCCAAACCTTCTGTCCCGGCTGGAAGGTGGGAGTGTTGGACCTCCGAAGGTCGGCTGCCATCTTGCGCCTGCGCAAGGCTCGCTGAAGTGGGTGGTGGGCTGAGTCCCAGACCCTCTCGCTCTGCCGGAACCAGTAGTCGATGGCGGTTACATCTGATGGTTCTCCCAACCAGGGGAACAGGGGAGGTTGGTAGCCGAGCACGCACTGGAA
The DNA here is from genome assembly GCF_024679245.1 of Pseudorasbora parva. Lineage (NCBI taxonomy): Eukaryota > Metazoa > Chordata > Actinopteri > Cypriniformes > Gobionidae > Pseudorasbora > Pseudorasbora parva. The sequence continues at coordinate 38,264,871 of NC_090177.1, forward strand.
AGGGGTCAATCTCGTGGTGGCTTGTCGGAGGGAGTTTTGGGCGTACTCGGCCCAACCCAGGAACTGGTTCCAGGAGTCCTGGTGACCATGGCAGAAGGTACGGAGGAATCGACCTATCTCCTGGATCTTCCTCTCCGTCTGCCCGTTGGTCTGTGGGTGGTAGCCTGAGGACAGACTCACGGTCAAACCTAGGAGCGTAAAAAAGGCTTTCCATACCCTGGATGTAAACTGTGGGCCTCGGTCCGACACAATGTCCTCAGGAATCCCATAGTATCGGAAGATGGCGTTGAATAGCACCTCTGCTGTCTCTAGGGCTGTGGGCAGGCCCCTCAGAGGGATGAGACGACAGGACTTAGAGAAACGGTCAACTACCACTAGGATGCAAGTATTACCATCTGAGACAGGAAGGTCGGCGATGAAATCCACTCCTAGGTGTGACCATGGACGGTTGGGAATGGGCAGCTTTCCTGCAGAGAGGTGCCGGGGACTCTTGGACATGGCGTACTCCCGACACCCTCTCACGTATCTTCTGACATCTCCTCCCATGTTGGGCTACCAGAAGTGATATCGCAGCAGCAAGAGGGTTTCATTGACCCCAGGGTGGCCAGTGCCCAATGAAGTGTGAGCGGTGTGAATGAGGGGTGTGCGTCGTGCTCGTGGGATGTACTGGAAGTCGGGGGGACAGGTGGTGGAGGCATTGGAGGAAGGCAGGGTCACCTCGGACCAGGAAATGGGACTCATGAAAATATTACTGGGTAGTATGGATTCTGTGCGCTCGGGGTGCTCTTTGGAAGCGTACAGGCGTGAGAGAGCGTCCGCCTTCAAGTTCTTGGGCCCAGGTCGATATGAGATAGTAAAGCTAAACCGGGTAAAGAAAAGGGCCCAACGGGCTTGATGGGGGTTCAGTTGCTTGGCGTCTCTCAAATACTCAAATAGTTCTTATGGTCTGTGTGTACCAGGAAGGGGTATTGAGTGCCTTCCATCCAATGCCTCCACTCCTCAAGGGCGATCTTGATGGCCAGTAACTCCCGATTTCGAATGTCATAATTGACCTCCGCCGGGCTGAACTTCCGGGATAAGAAGGCGCATGGATGGAGCTGGAGATAAAAGATATCTTCACAGGAGTCCCTGAGGTAAAACAGAGATATTTAGTACCTTCTCAAGACAAGACCTGACAGTGACTGAGAGTGTGTGTGTGTCTTTTGTGCTGGTGGTGAACTCAGAAGAGGGTGTGCGCTGTGAGGGGGTAGCGTTGGAGCCTGGCGTGTCTGTGACAGAATGTAATAATGTACAAATCTCATAAACTTATATTTTATTTTATTCACTACACTCTAAAAAATGCTGGGTTATTTTTTTAACCCAACTGCTGGGTTGAGACTGTTGGGTCATTTTATTGGGTTATTTTATAGTGTTGGGTTGTTTTTTTTGTGTAACCCAATTGTTGGGTTACTGGTTGGACTGACAGTTGAAACAGAACTCACCCCTCCCCCATCATCTTTGCGGACATTTTGAATCACCTCAGGACTCAGGAGGTAACGTCAATGTATCGTTTTTCAGCGAGGACAGCGCTAGGAGAAAAAAAGAAAACACAAAAAAGGTATGTTTTAGAGTATTTAATCTAGAAAAGTATTACTGTACCCCAGACAAATGCAAAAGTTTCCAAAATAGGGTGATTCACACGACACAACAGTCTTAAAAGGTAACCTCTAGCATCATTCGTTGGATTGTTAGGCATATACTTTGTTATACAGCTTTTTCCTGCCTTTTGAATAATTAAAATGCCTCTTTTGGCCAACACTTCCCCTAAAATATGTGACTTATGTGAGTCATTTAGTTCGCTAACGTTATGTGTCTTTATATATATTTTTTTTAAGGTCGATAGTCGATATGCAAGCGTCGTTTGCTTTATGATGCGAAACTCGCGTCAGGCGTGTCACGGTTCATGAATTCAGTAGGCTTGTTCGAGATCCATTGGCGCTGCTTAGACTGATCAGCATATGACATCAAAGAACCGCGAGAACGATTGTAGAGCAAACTACTCCTTATGCTTTTGAATCTCTCTCGCGGTACTTTGATGTCATGCACCGATCGGTCTGCGCAGCGCCAATGGATCTCGAACAAGCCTACTGTCTCCTTCTGCCTGTGTTGTGTGGTGTTGTTGGAGGCGTGGTCACTGATTACTCATCAACGATCACCCTCACCTGCTGCACCTCATTACCGGGCTCATATATTCCTGTGTCTCACTCAGTCTTGTGTCAGATCGTTGCAGTGTGTCTTGTGGGTTCCTGTGTGTTCATGTTCTTCGTGGGATTGCTTCGCTCCGGTTACGGTTCCGCCAACCGCGTCTGCCCTTGCCTCCCTGCTCACGGATCATCTGTGCCTGCCGGCTTCCCCGCACGGACTGCGCTGCCTTACTGCCTGATTACCACCTGAGACCGATCTACCTGACTTTCATGAGAGATACTGTTATTTGCTACGTGACTGAGAGAAATAAATCATTATTATTTTCGCTATTGGATCTTGCTGTTCTTTCTTCCCAGCGCACACGACAAGGCGAGCATAAATCGCCTTTTTTGTTTATAGTCTTACTTAAGACCTGTTGGACGAGCTACTTCAGAGTAATGTTATTTTAGACGAGTAAGTTAAGTTACCTATAACGTTAGTTAACATATGTAAAATATAATATCTGTAAACAGAGAGAAGTAGCGCCGACTACAATGTTCTTCAGACGGAATAATATGCAGTTTTACTTATATGCTACCAGTGGTCGGCAACTGGCGGCCCGCGGGCCAAAAGTGGCCCGCCAGCGACAATATCTGGCCCACGCCCGCATCTGCCGAATCTGACAGATTGTTTTGATAGCGGCTGGTTCTGAAATGTATCTTTCAGTGTAACAGAGGCGAGCTAATGAGAACTGTGCAGGTAAACTCCCGTCATTTCAAGAGACGCTCACTTCGTCTAGTGGCCTTTGGAAAATTACGCAGCATTTGGCCTCATCGTTAGAGCGTCAGACTCCCGTGACGGAAAAGACTTGAGTTCGAGCCCCGCTCAGAGCGGGCGGTGCAAATCTAGTTATATCAACATTCAATCAATTTTGTCTTTTAGTGATTTTGCCTTCAAAAAAATAACAACGTTTTAGCAGTGATTTTGTCCCACCCCTAATTTTGTATATAATGCTGCATTGTGTTGTGAGTTTTTAACATTCTTCTGTTTTTAACAGGTTGGGACCAACATAGATGAATACTTGAAGGAGGCTGGGCTCACTAAACCCTTCCCCTTTGTCCTTGGTCTTGGAGATGACAATCAGTGCCATCAGGCCTTTGTAATTGTTGGCAAACAGGCACTACAGCAAAACACTCTCCTTGGTGCTGTGGACACGTTTTAAACTTTTTATGTTTTGGACATCTATTTCCCAATGCAGTGCGTACCTGTGTGGGAAATTTTGCAGACTGTTGTCTATAAACTCCCAGGAAAGGAATCCCCTTCAGTAAGACTGCTCCGTGGATATTTGTCATGTTAAGCAGTACTGGAACCACAACAGCTAACCCTCTCTAAAATGTTATGAGTTTATATGAAGAGGAAAATTGTCAGGCTAATGCATATATCTGAAGCATTTTACATGTGCCACTGTATTCTTGTGCCACTTTGTTAACCTTACTCTCTGAAAAGCTGAGTTTAAATGAAGGGGTGTCAAACTAATATATAAAGCACTTGTGCCACTTTGATTACCTTATTTAATGAAAATGAAAAAAGTGAAGCTAATTTAATTTATCGTTGTTATTTAAAAAAAAAATCTAAACAAATTGGAATGAAATGTTTTATTGTTCATTGAGCATGAAAATATTGCTTTTATCTTACATTTGGATGTTCTTTCTTATTAATAAATATTCTCCTTTTGGTAATTGATGTTTCCTCTGGTAATTCTCTGCACTCATTATTTTCAAACATATTTCAGGTTTTTTTTCACCAGCAATGTAGTAATTTTTAATCAATAGTTTAGTTAAATAAAACAACCCAGCATGTTGGGGCAAAGATTTAACCCAACCAGTTGGGTTAAAATAACCCACCGCTGGGTTAGTCCATATTTGACCCAGTTGGGTTGCCAATATAACCCAAATTGGGTTGTTTTAACCCAGCATTTTTTTTAGAGTGTATAGAATACAGATAAAATATCAATTGTTGAAAGTGAGACATTTTGAAATCTCATGCCAAATATTGACACATTCTAAAAATGTTGAGACAGGTAGCAATAAGCGGTCGGAAAAGTTAAATGTACATATAAGGAACAGCTGGAGGACCAATTTGCAACTTATTAGGTCAATTGGCAACATGATTGGGTATAAAAGAGCCTCTCAGAGTGGCAGTGTCCCTCAGAAGTCAAGATGGGCAGAGGATCACCAATTCCTCAATGCTGCTTTGGAAAATAGTGGAGTAATATCAGAAAGGAGTTTCTCAGAGAAAAATTGCAAAGAGTTTGAAGTTATCATCATCTCCAGAGCATAATATCATCCAAAGATTCAGAGAATCTGGAACAATCTCTGTGTGTAAGGGTCAATGCCGGAAAACCATACTGGATGCCTGTGATCTTCGGGCCTTTAGACGGCACTGCATCACATACAGGAATGCTACTGTAATGGAAATCACAACATGGGCTCAGGAATATTTCCAGAAAACATTGTCGGTGAACACAATCCACCGTGCCATTCACTGTCGCCGGCTAAAACCCTATAGGTCAAAAAAGAAGTCATATCTAAACATGATCCAGAAGCGCAGGTGTTTTCTCTGGGCCATGGATCCTTTAAAATTGACTGTGGCAAAGTGGAAAACTGTTCTGTGGTCAGACAAATCAACATTTTAAATTATTTTTGGAAAACTGGGATGGTATGACATCTGGATTAAAGAGCTCAAAGACAACCCTGCAGAAAATTTCCAACATGATAGTGCCAGACCACATACTGCATCAATTACAACATCATGGCTGAGCAGAAGAAGGATCCGGGTACTGAAATGGCCAGCCTACAGTCCAGATCTTTCACCCATAGAAAACATTTGGCACGTCATAAAGAGGAAGATGCTAAAAAGAAGACCTAAGACAGTTGAGCAACTAGAAGCCTGTATTAGACAAGAATGGGACAACATTCCTATTCCTAAACTTGAGCAGCTTGTCTTCTCAGTCCCCAGATGTTTGCAGACTGTTATAAAAAGAAGAGGGGATGCCACACAGTGGAAAACATGGCCTTATCCCAACTTTTTTAAACTGTGTTGATGCCATGAAAGTTAAAATCAACTTATTTCCCCTAAAAATTATACATTTTCTCAGTTTAAACATTTGATATGTCATCTGTGTTGTATTCTAAATAAAATATTGAAATTTGAAACTTCCACATCATTGCATTCTGTTTTTATTCACAATTCGCAGTGTCCATACTTTTTTGAAATCTGGTTTGCACTCTGCTCTGCTATAATCTTTTGTGTATACAGTACACTTAGGTGGCCTTTTATTTCATTTATATTTTGATGCTAAACATTTAACATAACCCATGTTTATATAGAATACTGGAATATGTTGGGAAATGATTAAGAAAATGAAATGGGATTTTCCATTTATTAGGCCTAAAAAATGCAGTCATTGTTTTTAAGGTGCAATTTTTATAGTCTCACTATTTTCCCTTATTTATAAATGACAGTAACAACTGCAAACAAAGGAATAACATCAATAACAATCTTGTCAACAACGATTACAACAAGTAAAAACAGCAAAATACCCTGCAGAAATAGGGAATCCAATAGCATCTTGGGTGAATTTGCTGGTTGGGCATTTGCCAAGGAAAAAGCTTCTTTATGTGGTGTTTTGACAACAGAAAGCTTTCAAAACATTAATGGAATATTACCAGACCCTTACGTCCATCCCTGTGTTGAGGGGTCTTTGATGTGGGGTAAAAAATGTAAGACTTATATATAGCTATGTATTTGGAAACTTTCCTTTACCAAATGTTATGTTACAATGATTCAAGGCACACAATTAAAATGTAGAGCGGGACTTGATTTTGTCCATGGGGAACTGATTGGATGGTTGCGGTCTGCAATTGATGGAAGTCATGTGACTGACAGGTTGTCCTGCCCTTGCGCCAGTAAAAAAACAAAAACAAACTATTTATATGTGACTGACTAAATTAACCTTTAGTAACACATTAGTTTAGGGTCCAGTTCCCACTATTAAATCTGCACTATGCAACTTTTCCGTCTGCTAGAGAGCGCCTATTCAAAACAAAACATTTGATAATTCCAAGTGAGTGCAAAATCTTGGGACATGTGGTCTTCACCTCACAGCCGGGACAGGCTGTAAAAAAATCGGGATAGGACTCTGGTAGAAATCATGTTCTGGATGTTATTATTAACATTACTGTAGTATGAAGCAGAGCAGGACCGAGTGTTGAGGAGCTGAGCAAGGCCGCTGGAGCGATTGATACGCAAACACACGCCTCGCGAGCAGCAGGACTTTTATTATGACGGGACACAGTCGCCCGGCGCCATTTCTGCTTTTTCCAGTCACGAGTATGAGGTAACGCAGCTCTGTTTATCATATTAGATGCACCTGAGTGTGTTTAAAATGATGTTATGAAGTTACTCTGTGCGTTTGCTCAGTGGCTGCTGTGACACTTGTTCACACTGCTAAGAGTAAAGCGCTTCTACAGAATAAAAGCGGAAACCGAGAGTAACGCAGATATGACACCATTGACAGGCGACTCCCTCAGACGTCCCGGCTCATTGGTTAAAAATAACAGTTTTCTTACAATTTACAAATAGTTGGAAACATTTGGGATATTGTAAGAACTCAACAGAACAAAATATATAACACTGGCCTAGTGGTTTTTGGATATTTTACTGCAAAAATACTACATAGTGAACCTTTAACTATGATTGTTAGTATCCATATTATTAGGATATTGGCTGTTTATTAGTACTTATAAAGCGCATATTAATGCCTTATTCTGCATGATCATATTCTACATCCATAATCCTACCAATACCTAAAGTGCAGCCTGACATGCTTGAACAACTCTATGAAAAGCATTAAGGTAAGATTTGTCTAAGGTTTTGTTTACTTTGCCACACCTGCTCTCAGGGAGAAATCCTGATGGCTTGTCTTGTGGCTGATTTAGCCAGCTCATTCATGTTTTAATTTATTTCACGTGCCCTATACAGCCAACCCAGATAGAGCACACCTACAAGGCATCTGTTAAAGATCACTTCATCTGGAAAGCATCTACTGTACATAAAAAAGCTGTTTTAAATACGCTCTAAATCATTAACACCTTAAAGGGATAGCTCACCTAAAAATGAGACATTTGTCATCATTTACTCAGCCTCTGTGGCCCTGTGCATGTATCGACATTTATACACACGCTACCCACACACACACACACACACGTTAAAGCACACAAACATTTTTGAGTATTACACACGTTCTTTTCCACAGAGAGAAATTTGATCCTACCCTAACCTGCATATAATATACATTTATCCTTCTGACTGTAACAAGTTCGATATGGGGCCCCCTCAAACGGCCCCTGCCACTTCGACATTAATTTAGAGCTCGAGGTAGGGAGTAACACGAGCCCTTTCTCTCCCGGTGTGAATTTGCGTAGCTTCGTACCCCTGTTATATGACCGGCTCTGGCGGTCCTGGGCTTGCAACAAATTCTCCCTAGATAGCCACCCCAAGGTGTGGAGTTTTGTTCGCAAGTCCAGCACATACTGAATTTCATTCTTCGCCAAAGAAGGCCCCTCCTCCCAAGTTTCTCGCAGGACGTCCAGCACCCCCCATGGCTGGCGCCCGTAGAGAAGCTCGAAGGGGGAAAACCCCGTGGAGGCTTGGGGGACCTCCCGCACGGCAAATAAGAGGGGTTCTAACCACCTATCCCAATTTTTGGCGTCCTCCTGTACGAACTTACAGATCATGGATTTAAGTGTGCGATTAAACCGTTCGACCAAGCCGTCCGTTTGTGGGTGATAGACGCTTGTTCGAATGGACTTAATGCCCAATAACCCGTATAGTTCGATTAATGTACGTGACATAAACGCCGTGCCTTGATCAGTGAGGATTTCTTTTGGAATCCCCACCCGGGAGATTAGACGAAACAGTGCGTCCGCAACACTCTTCGCGGAGATGTTGTGGAGGGCCACTGCTTCCGGGTATCGTGTTGCGTAGTCCACGATAACTAGCGCAAAACGATGGCTGCGTGCGGATCGCTCTAATGGCCCGATGAGGTCCATCGCAATTCTTTCGAAGGGGACCTGCATTAATGGAAGTGGGCGCAAGGGCGCTTTTGGGGAGGCCAGTGGATTCACCAACTGACATTCAGGACAAGACGCGCACCACCTGCGCACATTGTCATGAATGCCTGGCCAAAAAAATCGGGTCATTAAGCGATTCAGTGTGGCTGCCTGTCCCAGGTGGCCCGCCATCGGGTTAGAGTGAGCCGCCTGGAAAAGCATTTCCCGGCGGCTCTTTGGTACTAATAACTGAGTTGTATCTACTTTTGTCTGAGTGTCTTGGGTCACTCGATACAACCGATCCTTAATTATGGCAAAATAAGGATACGTGACGGGCAAGGCGGGTTGGAGAGACTGACCGTCGATAGAGCGGACCTGCTGAAAGGCATGTTTTAGGGTCTCATCTTGAGACTGCTCCAGAGGGAAGTCATCGCGGTCCGAGAGAATCAGTCTCTCGACCCCGCTCGGTTCCTCTGGAGCTGTTCCCAAGGGTCCCGTGTCAGTCTCGCCAAGCTGCACTCGCGCCGCCCCGATCCTAGCCTTGTTTTCCCAAGCGGCATCCGCGCATAACGACCCCAATAAAGCCGAGAAGGCGGGCCAATTCGTCCCCAGAATTAGCGGATGCCGGAGGTGGGGACTAACTGCCACCTCAATCCTATGCTTTTCTCCCCTAAACTGTATCGTGACTGGGACCAGCGGATACTCCACCACATCCCCGTGCACACACCGCACCTTAACCGCGCGGCCAGTATCCAATGCCCCAGGCTGCATCAGGCTTTGATGGATCGAGGTTTGGTTACATCCTGAATCCACCAAGGCCTGATATGTACCCCCCTTGATACTCACAGGAATTTGGTACTCTCCTGCTTGATCGGGGGTGGTCCGCTGGAAGTCCGGGACCCGGATCATTGTCCCGACGTCCATCATCGGACATCGGTCCACAAAATGATCCGGGTCGCCGCACCGCCAGCAGGCCAGCCCAGGCCTACCCGCCGCCCCTACGCGGAGAGGGGGTGGAACCGGATCCGTTATCTCCGCCCGACCCCAGCAGCGGTCGGGCGGAGATAACGGATCCGGTTCCACCCCCTCTCCGCGCAGGGGCCCTCGAACTCCCGAAGTGCCCCGGGCCCATTCCACCCTGGCCTCTGGGGGGAATGCGAGGGGGCCCCGGAGGGCGGGACCTAGGGAGAGGGACAGGGCGAGAGGGAGAGACAGAGGGGGGAGAGAGAGAGGGAGAGGTTAGCAGGGGCTCGCCGAACCCCGGGCACGCCACCAGGTGGTCCTCCGCCAGATTGATGGCCGTCGTCAGCGACGTGGGCCGGTGGCACTGTACCAACTCGGCAGTCTTCTTTGGTAGCCGAGCGATGAATTGCTCCAGTACCACCAGATCGACGATGTGGTCCACGTCGCTTCCACCGGCCAGTAGCCATTTGCGGCACGAGTCCCGGAGCTGTTGGGCCATCGCGAAGGGTCGGCCGGCCTCGCCCCACTCCAACGAGCGGAATCTCTGGCGGTGTTGTTCTGGGGTCTGACCGACCCGCTGGATAATGGCCCTCTTTAGGTCTTCGTAGTCCAGGAGGTTCGCCACCGGCAGTTGTTGGGCGGCCGCCTGGGCTTCTCCCGTGAGCAGTGGTATCAGGCGCACCGGCCACTGTGCCCGGGGCCACCCGCAGGCCTCCGCGGCTTTCTGAAAAAGATCAATAAAGGCCTCCGGATCATCTTGTGGCCCTATCTTATGCAGGGGCACGTGGACCGGTGCGCTGGTCAGCCCGGCGGCTTCGGCGCGAACCTCCCGGTCGATCCAGCTCCGGAACCTCTCTTGCTGGCCTTGGACAATGGCCGTGAAGCGGCGCTCCTGGTCTGCCCGAAGGTCCAGCATGGCCTGATGTTGATCCTGGTGGAGGGCCGCGAGGGAGGTGATGATATCCGCAAACGGCGAGGCGGAGGGCGTTTGCATGGCGGCGGCGCTGTCCTACTTCCTTCCCGGGTTTCGGCACCAGTGTAACAAGTTTGATATGATAAGGAAGGAAGAGGACACGGGGGTCGGCTAGACGGTTGATGCGTTCGTACTTTATTTCAAAACTCAAGAACACAGCGTACACACTCAGGCGTGTGACTTCTCATAAACACTCATATAACGTTTCCCTTCCGCGTCGGTACTTCCGGCTTCCGGTTTCTCAGTCTCTCGGGTTTCGCATCAACCGTCCGATCTCTCTCTCTCTCTCGTCTGCGGTTCCACCGGTGTTTTGTACCCTCTCCGCGCCCATTACTGGAACAAGAGACAGGTGTTATTAATCTGCTTCCAACCCACTCACTTACCGCTCGTCCCGCGGCTCTCTCTCCCGCTGCAGACCTCGCTGAACCACACCCCCCTTGCCACACTGACATTACCACACACACACACACACACACACACACACACACACACACACACACACACACACACACACACACACACACACACACACACAAACAAACACAAACTGGCCGTGACTGCAGTGACCCGGCTTCAAAATAATCTTTCTTTCATGTTCTTGTTTCATCACAGCTTCCAGACAAAATATTATGACATTTTGTTTTGGAACTGTGAGGTTCTCACACAGAACTAGACAATATTTACAATTTATATATGCCTGTGCTATCACATGATGTAAATTTGTATAAAATGGTACATTGTCACACTTGTGGTGTGTGTATGTGTATGTGTGTGGTAATGTCAGATGAATAAATGTATATTAGATGCAGGTAGGATCAAATTTCTCTCTGTGGAAAAGAATGTGTGTAATACTCACAATATGTGTGTAAAAAGTTTGTGTGTTTTAACGTGTGTGTGTGTCTGGGTAGCGTGTGTATAAATGTATCGATACATGCACAGGTCCAAGGGCTCGATGTTTGCAAGCACATTATGCTCATGCTTTTTGACCATGCCTACTCTCAGATAAATGAGGCCCACGATTAATCAGATGCAAACAGAAATATAAAACCAGTCCTAATTGAAAGAGAACAAGTTGATAAAAAGATTGAGTCCAAGATTGGGTGAAAATATGCTATAATGAATGATTTATAAGCTATTTTTTATAGGCCGGTCATTTTTTGACCGGGAACACCATAAGTGTAACAAGGTAACAAAACCCCCACAAAAAAGTAAGAAAATTAAAATAAAAAAAAACGTCTCAGGTTACGTATGTAACCATGGTTCCCTGAGAGAGAACGAGACGCTGCGTCGAAACGCTTGGGGAACGCCTCTGCGTGATTGCGTCATGAAGCACTAGTGAAATCCATCCAATAGCGTGGAGATACGTCAAAGGCGGGTGACGTCATTGACCAGGAAGCTATAAAGCACACCCGGACCAAACGGTCGTCAGCTTCTGAAAGAGTCGAACAAGTCGGTCACAGGCATGCCGGGAGTATGGCATCGCGACGCAGCATCTCGTTCCCTCTCAGGGAACCATGGTTACATAAGTAACCGGAGACGTTCCCTTTATTGAGGGAACAAGACACTGCGTCGAAACGCTACGGGAACACAATACCCACGCCGCCATAGTCCCAAATGTCTGTCTATGTGAATTACTCAACCCATAAACACCCGGTACCCTGGGGTAGAGGCTACAGTTGTAAAACCTCACAAACGTGTGCGGAGAGGACCACCCTGCCGCATCACACACCTCTTGAAGCGAAACTCCTGATATCAGAGCCATAGAGACCGCCATACTCCTGGTTGAGTGGGCTCGGACTTTCAAAGGTGAAGGCTGTCCAGCCGACTCATATGCTAATGAATAGCCTCAACTATCCATTTGCCTAACGTCTGCTTTGACGCCGGTTTTCCCTTACTCGGGGACCCAAAACACATGAACAACTGTTCCGCTGCCACAGGGCAGCTCTGTGGACATACGCGTCTAGGGCTCTCACTTGGCAAAGCAGATTTAGCTTCTCTTGGTCTTGGTCAAGGAACGGAGGCGGACAAAATGGCTGCAGCATTACCGGACCCGGTATGCTAGTCGGGACCTTAGGAACATACCCTTCCCTCGGGAATAGGAATGCTTTCACCATTCCAGGTGCAAACTCAAGGCAAGAGGGAGCTACCGACAGAGCCTGCAGGTCTCCTACTCTCTTCAGAGACGAGATGGCCAGAAGGAACACAGTTTTCAACGTGAGGAACTTCTCTGACACCTCTTCAATCGGCTGAAACGGGGCTAACATTAGGCCTTACACTATGGCCAAGTCCCAGGTAGGCACCCTCGAGCGTGCCGTAGGCCTCAGCCTCATCATACCACGGAGGAAACGAGTAACCCATGGGTGTCTCCCCACTGAAGCATTCTCTATCGGGGTGTGGTAGGCCGATACAGCTGCCACGTACACCTTTAGAGTTGACGGGGATAACCCTGCGGAGAACTTCTCTTGCATGAACTCAAGTACTGAACCGACCGGGCAGTGAACTAGGTTTAAAGAGCGGCCTGTGCACCAGGCGACGAAAACTCTCCATTTAAGGGCATACAGTCTCCTCGTAGAAGGTGCTCTGGAGTGCAACATGGTTTCTATCACCTCAGTAGATAGACCCAATTCTACGAGCTGGGCCCCCTCAGAGGCCAAGCCCACAGTTTCCATAGCTCCGGGCGGGGGTGCACTACTGACCCCCTCGCCTGGGAGAGAAGGCCCCTCCTGACCAGGATTTCCCACGGAGGACCCTCGAGGAGAGACACAATGTCTGACAGCCATACTCGGCCCGGCCAGAACGGGGCTACCAATAACAGCTGGGCCCCGTCCCGGCGGACTTTCTCCAGCACTCCTGGGAGCAAAGCCAGAGGGGGAAAGACATACAGACGTAGCCTCGGCCACGTCTGTACCATCGCATCCAGCCCAGGTGAGGCTGGATACGTGAGGGAGAAAAATAGGGGACAGTGCTTTGTCTCTTGAGACGCAAACAGATCCACTTGAGCTCGTCCGAAGCGATTCCAGAGGCTCTCCACCACCTCGGGCCTCGACAGGGTGTCCGCAGCTTCATTCACGTACCCCGGAATATATACTGCTCTGACAGATAACAATTTGTCCCGGGCCCAAATCAACATTCGATGCACCAACTTCCACAACCGGCGCGATCTTAGACCCCCCTGTCAATTTATATAGGAGACCACCGTTGTGTTGTCCGAACGTACTAACACATGGTGGCCCCTGAGGTCTGGGAGAAAGTGCCTGAGTGACAGGAACACGGCCATCAGCTCCAGTTGGTTTATGCGCCACGAAAGCTGATGGCCGCTCCACAGACCCCGAGCTGAATGGCCACTCATGACCGCTCCGCAACCAGTTAGGGAGGCATCCGTCGTTAGCGTTAAGCGAGGGATGGAGATGTGGAAGTATGCATCTTTTAGGTCTATTGTACACCAGTCTAAAATAGGCCTTAGCCCCTCCATCCTTCTTTGGAACTATGAAGTACCGGCTGTAAAACCCCGACTCTCTGCATTGGGGAAGGACCCTCTCTATAGCCTCTTTTCGCAGAAGAGTCTGCACCTCTTGTTCCATGACCAGAGCCTGCTCGGAGCTTACTACTGTAGGAGTAACTCCGCTGAACACGGGTGGGTGTGACCCGAATTGAATTCTGTACCCTTTTTCTATTGTAAGCAGGACCCATTCTGAGATATTTGGCAGAAGTTTCCACCCTGCCAGAAAATCTAAGGGAACCAGCCTCTCGAGGCTGGCCTCTGGATTCCCCTGGGCGGTCAGCCCGGTGTCCTGTAACGGTGCACCGGCAGGAAGCAACCGAACTGACCGCCCGAGGGCCCTCCTGAGTAGGGATGGGTACCGAAAACCGGTATTAAAAGGGCCCCGGGGGTGAATTTTGAAAGACCGTTGTATCGATAAGCTCGGACGTTATCGGTACTGCTGTCGGTACTTTTGAAAATACACGTGACAAGAGAGAGAGAGAGAGAGAGAGAGAGAGAGAGAGAGAGAGAGAGAGAGAGAGAGAGAGAGAGAGAGAGAGAGGCGCAAAACGACAGCCCTAATGAGTGATGACGGAGGACAGAACTAAACATTCAAACATAGCCTGGTTACACTTTAGATCTGTGATAATCTGATTTTATTTTAGATTTTGGCTTCCAAAGATTATAATAATAATATTTATGTCAAGCGCAACTTAATTCCCTTTGCAGCAACGCTGTCATTTCTCCATAAAACTCAAACGTAGGCTGATGACAAAATCAGCACGATCGGTGATTGTTGTAAAATACAGTCTAGTTACTGTTGTTAAATTGTGGGATGCGTTTAATAATAAAAAGAGCGATTAAAAGCACAAAAATGTGCGCAAGAGATTGTTCCCAAGTTGGCGCGCTCTCTAAAACAGCATGCAACGAGACGAGCAAATTACACTTTCGGTTTCACACTCGCGTCTAAACGATCAAATGTACACAAACATCTATTTCAAAATGACCGGCTTGGAGAGTCTCTTAAACACAACAGAGTTTGTGTCTAAAATGGACGTAGTTATTATGGATATAGTCGGGAGAAAGTGTAGTGCATCTGCCTATTATCAGTCGCCTATAGATCTGCACATCTGTCTTAAAGAGGCAGCAGTGTAAATAAACATGCTGACGAATTACTGCGAATTAAACAACCAAATGCAAAGAGAAAATCACTCACAGCTCTTGAATGAATAACTTCAGCTTTAATAAGCATTAATTTAGGCTAATTATGATAAACTATGCAGTGTTATTTTACATTTGATTACTAGAATTCTTCCTGAAATGAAAGCACTGTGTAGGCTGTGTATTTTTGTTAATTGTGTGTGTGTGTGTATGTGTGTATATATATATATATATATATATATATATATATATATATATATATATATATATATAAAATTTCAAAAAGTACCAATAAGAATACTTTTAAAGTACCGGACCGATAAGCAGTATCGGTAAGAGTAGTAATACCGTTAAAACCTTAACAATACCCATCCCTACTCCTGAGGGGGCACGGACATCCCCCCTACGTTTCCAGGCGGACATGAAGATATATGTTCCCCGGGGACCGCCGCGCCCTGAAGCACCATAGGTGTTTGTTGAGCGGTCAGCTCGTTGTCCTGAAACGGCGCACCGGCAGGGAGCAACTGAACTGACCCTCTTTTGAGCCCTCCTCGGAGGGCGCGAGCTTCCCCGTGCCGCTACGTTTCCGGGCAGACATGGAGACATGTGCTCGCTGAGGACCGCTGCGCCCTGAAGCACCAGTGGTGGCAGGGTTGGCAGATCGGCCCCCTGATGGCACCGAAGGGGGATGGGCACCGTGTAATGAGATGAACACCGACCCACTTCAAAGGGGACTGCCATCAGATGTCCGACCCTTCTGGTTTCAGGACATTATTTTATTTTCAATGCAGTCAGGTATCAACCAGACAAGTAAACATGGTCTGGATGAGAGGCTGCATATAGAAAATAGCATTTATCATTTAATTCCTCAGAATCAAATGCAGCCAAATATCAACCAGACAAGTAAACACGGTCTGGATGAGAGGCTGAATATAATGGATAGCATTTACCATTTAATTTACTTGCTTTTTCTGACGGGGCTTTCTGCTTCTCGGCTGACCAGTCTTTCTTATTTATTTATTTTTGCTTAATCTGGCTACAGCGCGAGCAACGAACCCCCTTTTTTGTGTGTGTGTGTGTGTGTGTGTGTTGGCGAGATATCATCATCCCGGCTCACAACATCCAGCTCCTCAGAACTGGAATGCTGACGAGCCTGCGTCTCAGCACAAGCAGAAGAAACCGCAGAGCGGGCTATTAACTCGTGAACTGAAACGTCAGATCCAGCGGGTAAAGGCAGAGATAGGGGATCACCCTACCCCGCCGCCAGATCCCTATGCGATCCCTAGGACGCGATCCCCAGGACACGATCCCCAGGACGCGATCCCCAGGACGTGAGCCTTCGCTGCGCCTCGGCAGCAGCGGGACCCGAGCCCTGGAGACCGCGAGCCGAAGCGCCCTCCTCGAAAAGCGCTCAGCGGGATCGAATCGCTTTCATGGGGAGCTCTAGCAATGCACACAACCAGCCCCCTCGAGGGCTGCATGGGCATGCTCTGACCCCAAACGCACTTGCCATTTCTTTTCTTTATTCTCTTGAGAGACAAACACACATCAAATAGACAAAAAATATTTCACATAGAGCGCTTGGGAAGACACAGAAGCTGACGACCGTTTGGTCCGGGTGTGCTTTATAGCTTCCTGGTCGATAACGTCACTCGCCTATGACGTATCTACACGCTATTGGACGGATTTCACTAGTGCTTCATGACGCAATCACGCAGAGGCGTTCCTGTAGCGTTTCGACGCAGCGTCTCGTTCCCTCGATAAAGGGAAATTGAGATTTAGTTATACGCTTTGGGAACAAAGTCACTAAGTTTTAGTCCAAAGCGATAACATTAACTAGTATTTTCGGGGAAAAGAAAATCTTCTCCGGGTCAAATTGACCCGAACACCACATGAGGGGTCACCATAAAGATAAGGAAAACGTTAGGCATCTTCTGATTTATTTTTACCCTTAAACACATGTCTCAAGTCTTTATTGACCCAGGACATCATTCCCTTCTCTCCCCCTCTTTAATTTATTTTAAAGGGGTGGTTCCGTGTTTTTTTTCTAGGCTTGGTTGTGTTTATGGGGCGCAGTATAACATGTCTTAATACTTCTTTTTTTTAAAACACCGTATTTTTCTTATATTTGATCTTTATTCCACACCGCTGTCTCCACTGTCCTTTGAACGGCTCATTTGCTTCCTGCTTCTTGCCTCTATCCCTCCGAAAAAGGCAATGGTCTTAGATTGGTTAGATGGCAAAATTTAGTTTCCTGTATTGTTAATGGCTGAAGTGCCAAGCACAGGTTATCCGGAAACACCACGCCCCTTACCATTACGGGCAGAAGTCACATCTGGAGCAGTGTTTATGTTAACAGCAAGGGTTTATGATGTCACCAACCCCGGAAAAAGTTTGTTGTAGTCCAAACTGGCCATTTTTGTAGGCAATAAACTGCTGTAAATTTAAATGACAATATCTCTGTTTGCATTGTAACTTTACAGATACTCTTTATGCTCAAGCAGCAACATTACACACTAACTAAAGTTTAAAAAGTCAAATCGCATGCAACCACCCCTTTAAAAGTTAGACATCATCCTTCTTTGTATTCCTCAATCAATTCATTACAAAATATAATGAGAAAAAAATATAATATGTGTTTTGGAAAAAAATTGTGTAAAAAGTGTACAGGGTTGCTAACGACCCAAGGTGTGTAATAATGCAAGTTTTTTTTCTTTTTTTTTCCTTCTGTGCAACAAATAAATCTCTGATAACTCAATGTGCAGTTCACCTTATTCCTCAAGTGGCGATGTTCTGTAATTGCTACTCTAATGTCAGGAGAGTTTTATGTTATCACGACAGGTAGAGAGCCATCCGTGTTAGATATAGATCCAGGTCGATAAAGACCTGAATATGTAATAATGATTGGTGAAACATTCATGGACTTAAGGGTTAAGCCTTTGTGTTGTTAATTTATGTTTCAGTTCCAGCCACCTGGTGAGCAACTGTTTTATTCCCTCACTATTTTTTTCTTTTTTTCTTCTCACATTTGGATTTTGGCAAGTGTTAATTTTACACACTACCCACAATGCTATAATGTACTTTATCATGTAAAACAACAGTGAGAGGTAATTTGCCAACTTCGTAGCAACACAAACAAAACATAAGCCCTAACTTGTAATCTGGGTCAGCTTCAGAGCAGAGTTTGTGATCGGATCATTTGACGAGCACTGGAGAGCAGACTAGTCTGAATTCAGGTTGTTGTTGTACTCTTAAACTGATTTGAAGCAGCTCCACTTGTGAAAACAGCCATCCAGTTTGAAGGTTCACAGCTGGAAGGGCTTTAGACCTGGAAATGCTTATGCAAGGAGGTGCAGGGTTAAACACACACACACACACACACACACACACACACACACACACACACACACACACACACACATGCACGCACACACGCACGCAGGCATGCACACACACACACACACACACACACACACACACACACACACACACACACACACACACACACACACAGAGATACTTCAGTGTGCATGCTTTTGAGTGAATGAAGGTGAGAGGCAGAAGTACAGATTTGTCCTTGTTAAAGAGAGAGAGAGAGAGAGAGAGAGAGAGAGAGAGAGAGAGAGAGAGAGAGAGAGAGAGAGAGAGCGAGAGAGAGAGAGAGAGAGAGAGAGAGAGTATTGAAGAAACAAAGAGAAAATGCATTAAGTCAGAAACTATTAAAATCACCTTGAGCAGTTGGGCCATAAAAGCTATCATGTGGTTTTAAAAAATGAAGGAGCAGAATCATCATGTCTTCAACAATGCAGTGAGTGTTTCATACAATTCACTGCACAGTTCAGACATATCATAATCTCATAGTAAAATGCTAATCTGTTCACACCAAAAGTGATGCTAAATCACAAACAAATGATGAGTTCACACTAAAAGTGAACTAAATATCTGTCGGGCTGAAGAAAATGATGCAATAGCTACAATACAAAATACATATCAAAATTATTTTATTATTTTGACAACCTTAATATTTCTTAACTAAAATTGTACTGGATGCACAGGAAAAAAAATCATATGCAGTTGCAATGTGAACTAACTGTAAATATTAATGCATAATACTTTTATGTCTCACACAGAGCAAATGTATGAAAGTTTGTGGAAAATTTACAACAAAAAATATTGTAAATCACTGTTTATGTCTAGTTCAAAGTGTTGATACAAACATTTTAGTTAAAATGTAAAAAGTAGTTTTTAGCCAAATACTGTATATAGTGGGGTAATAAAGTATTTAGTCAGCCACCAATTGTGCAAGTTCTCCCACTTAAAAATATGAGAGGCCTGTAATTTTCATCATAGGTACACTTCAACTATGAGAGACAGAATGAGAAAAAAATCCAGAAAATCACATTATGGTGGGAAATAATATTTGGTCACCTACAAAAAAGCAAGATGTCTGGCTCTCACAGACCTGTAACTTCTTCTTTAAGGGGCATTAAAGGTGCCCTAGAATGAAAAATTTAATTAACCTTGCCATAGTGAAATAATGAGAGTTCAGTACATGGACATCACATACTGTGAGTCTCATTGCCTCCTTCTTCATATATAAATCTTGTGCAGTTTTATGTTGAAAGAGAATCTCAACATAACGCCAACCGTGACGCAATCATTGGGGATCATTTATATGCACCCCCCAACATTTACATCTGTCCAAACATGTTTATTGTCTGGCGGAACTGCAGGTAAACAAGACACTGAGGATAGCGAAAACAGCAGCTCTCATGGACACATATGTCATGTTCCAGGCTGTGCAGGGGACATGAGGACTTTATACCCTTCCCACTGATAAAAAATGTCAACAGTCATGTTTGATGTTTATAATCGGATACCACAACAATTTAATTCAAGATCGTTCATTTGTTCAGACGCTCAGCGTCTTAAACTGAAGAAAGTGGCAATTACAACTGTATTCCTGCAAGCAGTGAGTAGTGATTTATCCACTAATTGACTGTTTAAACAATTTCTGATAAATTTTGAAATATGAATAGATGCTAGTACAGTAACAACAGGAAACACCAAGTACCATACAAAACTAAATAGTGTGTCTAATGACAAAGGTTAATATTATTTTGTATTACAAAATACAACCGTAGATACTTTGCATACAGATCGTTCACTTGAGCCTTCTAGCAAATGGCACCTTTTCCACCATATAAGTTAAAATGATAGTTATTTGACTAGGCTATTCATTTTGTAAATATATATATATATATATATATATATATATATATATATATATATATATATATATATATATATATATATTAAACTTAAGTATGATGTTTTTGCATGCTTGTATTTCAGAGTACATCACAGGCACTGCGTAGCCTACATTGGGACTAACGTTATATGAACATGCAATATCGTTGACGAAAAAAAGAGCTCGCGAGCGTGGATGATCTGAAAACACCAATAAACAAGTAGGCTGCATTTTAGCCATCTCCATTTGAAATGTTCTGCTTAAAGTGTTATTCAGTCGGTCTGTGTTCTGTCAGGACAGCCAGGACTCAAGCTGCTTTGCTGAACAAATGAACTGCTGTGAGCTGCTGAATCAGAGCAGAGCTCAATTAATATTAAGGACTCTTCTAAATAAGGCAAAAACAGAGCATTACATCCTGGGAACAGTTCTACGGTTGTAAATGGACCTGTATAACTGTATCTGGACAATCTTTGCCCTTAAATATGCCACATACCCTCTATTTAGATATCAGAGAACAATTTAACATATTGTTTCAACTCATTCTAGGGCACCTTTAAGAGGATCATCTGTCCTTCACTCGTTACCTGTATTAATGGCACCTGTTTGAACTCATTATCAGTACAAAAGACACCTTTCCATAACCTCAAACAGTCAGACTCCAAACTCCTCTATGGCCAAGACCAAAGAGCTGTCAAAGGACACCAGAAACAAAATTGTAGACCTGCACCCAGCTGGGAAGACTGAATCTGCTATAGATAAGCAGCTTGGTATGAAGAAATCAACTGTGGGAGCAATTATTAAAAAATGGAAGACATATAAGACCACTGATAATCTCCCTCGATCTGGGGCTCCATGCAAGATCTCACCCTGTGGGGTCAAAATGATCACAAGAACGGTGAGCAAAAATCCCAGAACCACACGGGGGACCTAGTGAATGACCTGCAGAGAGCTGAGACCAAAATAACAAAGGCTTCCATCAGTAACACACTATGCCAGCAGGGACTCAAATCTTGCAGTGCCAGACGTGTCCCCTGCTTAAGCCAATACATGTCCGGGCCCATCTGAAGTTTGCTAGAAAGCATTTGGATGATCCACAAGAGGATTAGGAGTTTCTCATATGAATCTCATATGGTCAGATGAAACCAAAAAAGAACTTTTTGGTAAAAACTCAACTTGTCATGTTTGGAGGAGAAAGAATGCTGAGTTGCACCATACCTACTGTGAATCAAGGGAGTGGAAACATCATGCTTTGGGGCTGTTTTTCTGCAAAGGGACCAAGACGACGGATCCATGTAAAGGAAAGACTAAATGGGGCCATGTTATCATGAGTTTTGATTAAAAACCTCCTTCCATCAGCAAGGGCATTGAAGATGAAACGTGTCTGGGTCTTTCAGCATGACAATGATCCCAAACACACCACCTGGGAAACAAAGGAGGGGCTTCGTAAGAAGAATTTTAAGGTCCTGGAATGGCCTAGCCAGTCTCTATCTCTCAACTCCATAGAAAATCTTGAAAATTGAAAAATCTGAAAATTGAAAATCTGTGTTGCCCAGCGATAGCCCCAAAACATCACTGCTCTAGAAGAGATCTGCTTGGAGGAATGGGCCAAAGTACCAGCATCAGGGTGTAAAAACCTTGTGGCAACTTACAGAAAACATTTGACCTCTGCTAACAAAGGCTATAACAAAGTATTGAATTAAACTTTTGTCATTGACCAAATACTTATTTTCCAGCATTATTTGCAAATAAATTCTTTAAAAAGAGGACAATGTGATTTTCTGTTTTTTTTTTTTTTCAACTCTGTCTTTTTTGTAGTTTGTAAATATGGGAAGGAAAGAGGCAGGAACCCAGTGAATAATCAACAGATTTTAATCAAATAAAGAGACAAAATGAACATAACGCGGGCAGCCCCTCACAGATGACTGCCAGCACACACATAATAAAACGTAAACAAAACACAACCCAAAATCCAGGCCTGGTCCTCTCTTGTCTTGCACTGTCGTTGCTCCTCCTTTTATGCTCCCGTCACTCCTCCGTGAGATGAAACCAGTGTGGCTCGCTGTTAGCACTTATTAACCCGCTCTCACGGTCCCTTGCCTCGCTGTTCTCCACATGTACCTATGATGAAAATACAGTCCTCTCTCATCCTTTTAAGTGTTAGAACTTGTTTAAGTGGGAAAACTAATTACTTTTTTGCCCAACTGTGTGTTGAGTGTTAAGATCATAGATCCATAGCTATCTTCAATGCCAGTACCCAGGTACCACTAAATGCCCTAAATGCACTATTAGGGATGTCCCCGACTAAGGATTTAGACATTCGAATCAGGATTGTCCAATCTTTCTATGGTCGACTGATAGTCGAATCATCTATGTGTGTGTGAATGGGTTGGGAGGGTAAAACTATTTTATTTTCCTTTGCACACTGCACACATCAACTTTTAATAAAGCGACCAAAACTGCCTGCCAACTGACAGACAAACTGATGATGGCTTTCTTATTTAGGTTTAAATAAAAGGTAATGTGGTGGATAAACATTCGTAAAATGTTTTCTCATAACATTTTAAAGCCATGATCAAAATACAAAACATCGCACAAATAAAAGAACATTTTAATAAATAAACCAAAAAAAAAAAAAAACCTGCCTAGAGAGGAAAAGAACACTTTAAGTGTGTTTACATGCACATTCTTAAGCCGATTGTGCCTTAAGGGGGTGGCACAACGGACGCGAAGCTCAGCGCTGCGTCTCAGGATCGCACACCGGATGCGCACATTATAAACGCGCAAGCTCAATTTTGAATCGACTTCTGACAGAAGAGCTGCACGATGGGTGTATCTTGTAGCATAGGGTGAAATCAGTATGTACATTGACGATTTGAGGGAAATATAATATAAATTTAATATAAAACCTTGAAATGGCGCTCTGTGGCGCGGCAGGATTTTAAACAACTTCCTGAGTCACTGTGGGCGGACAGGGCTGAATGCCGCCTCCGGTGTGTGTACACTCAATGAAAACGTGTTTGAATTTTAAAGGTGCGGCGCAACGCGATCATAATAACTGCGAAGATTCGACTGCGAGAACGGTGGTCGAATCCGGCTCCGCATATCGATGCATTGATTCTACAACTATTCGGGGTCACCCCTATGCACTATATTGCCAAAAGTTTTGGGATGTCTGCCTTTCACATGAACTTTAATGACATCCCATTCTTATTCCGTAGGGTTTAAAATGGCCAACTCGAGTTGGCCCACCCTTTGCAGCTATAACAGCTTCAACTCTTCTGGGAAGGCTTTCCACACGCTTTAAGAGTGTGTTTATGTGATTTTTTAACCATTTTTCTGGAAGCACATTTGTAATTTGTAAGCCACTGGTGTTGGACGAGAAGGCCTGGCTTGCAGTCTCTGCTCTAATTCACCCCAAAGGTGTTATATTGGGTTGAGGTCAGGACTCTGTGCAGGCCAGTCAAGTTCCTCCACACCAAACTCTCTCATCCATGTATTTATGGACCTTTCTCTGTGCTCTGGTGCACAGTCATGTTGGAACAGGTCCATCCTTAAACTGTTCCCACAAAGTTGGGAGCATGAAATTGTCCAAAATGTCTTTCACTGGACCTACAGGGCCATGCCCAATGACTGAAAAACAAACCCACACAATGCAATCAGGCAAATTCTCCTGGCAACCCCAAACCATCAGTATGCCAGACAGAGTAGCGTGATTCATCACTTCAGAGTCCAGTGGTGGCATGCTTTGCCTCACTGATTCCCATGCTTTGCATTGCACTTGGCAATTTTAGGCTTGGATAAGCAGCTCAACGATGTAAACCCATACCATAAAGCTCTCTACGGATTGTTCTTAAGCTAATTTGAAGTCCACACATAGTTGAGTAGCTATTGACTCTGCACAAAGTTGGTCTGTACCTCAGCATGCGCTGACCCCGCTCTGTGATTTTACGTGGCCTACTACTTTGTGGCTGAGTTGCTGTCGTTCCCATTTGCGTCTACTTTGTTATAATGCCACTAACAGTTGACCATTGAATATTAAGAAGTGAGGAAATGTCACAATTGGATATAGTACCGTGATTGAATTCACTGAGCTCCTGAGAGCGACCCATTCTTTCACAAATGTTTGTAGGAGCATCTGCATGCCTAGGTTGTTGATTTTATACAC
This sequence comes from Pseudorasbora parva, assembly GCF_024679245.1. Lineage (NCBI taxonomy): Eukaryota > Metazoa > Chordata > Actinopteri > Cypriniformes > Gobionidae > Pseudorasbora > Pseudorasbora parva. Next base: position 38,289,141 of record NC_090177.1, read on the forward strand.
CTGTGTCCATGGAAGTGATTGGAACACCTGAACTCAATGCTTTGGAGGGGTGTCCTAATATATGATAATGTGTATATTGTCTTATTGGCTACACAAATTCAACAATAAAACAACTTGTTGCACAGCAGAATTTTCCAATGGAAATAGCTCCAGGAATCCATTGTCAAACATTTTTTTACCAAACATTTGTGCCATATAAAGAATCTACTTTTAAAGAGTTACTTCACCGCTTTTTCATATTAAACTATGTTATTCCCTTAACTAAAACGAGTTGATACATACCTCTCTCGTCTCAGTGTGTGCACTTAATCTCTCTGATGCGTGGTGATGATCTGATAGCATTTAGCTTAGCCCACTAAGCCCAGTTCATTCACTATGGTACCAAACAGAGATCAAGTTAGAAGTGACCAAACACCTCCATCTTTTCCCTATTTAAATACAGTTACACGAGTAGTTGAACGATCAAGTATGGTGACAAAATAAAACGTGGTACTTCTCTAATCGGATTAAAAAGGAGAACTATAATGTATGACGGATTAGCACTTCTGAGAGTACTTCGGCTCGGCGCAGTAAAAAGTCCCGGCCGAAACATCTTTCCTCACACCTCCCCCTCACTCTCTCATTTCTGACAATAGGGAGATGTGAGGGAAGATGTTTCGGCCGGGACTTTTTACTGCACCGAGCCGAAGTACTCTCAGAAGTGCTATTCCTCCATACATTATAGTTCTCCTTTTTAATCCGATTAGAAACGTGCCACGTTTTATTTTGTCACCATACTTGATCGTTCAACTACTCGTGTAACTGTATTTAAATAGGGGAAACGTGGAGGTGTTTGGTACTTCTAACTTGATCTCTGTTTGGTTCCATAGTGAATGAACTGGGCTTAGGGAGCTAAGCTAAATGCTATCATATCATGACCGCGCGTCAGAGAGATTAAGTGCACACACTGAGACGAGAGAGGTATGTATCAACTCATTTAAGTTAAGGGAATAACATAGTTTTATATGAAAAGGCAGTGAAGTATCCCTTTAAGACTTTATCTTTATTATACAGCAAACTGTAATTATGGGAAGTTCAGCTTTGAAGGAGATTAAACACAACCATGTAAAAGAACTGTTTTATAATATGATTGAATATTATTTTTCTCAGTAGTCCCAGGTTTTGACCGGTAGTCAATACGTGACTAGAGACATTTTTTTTCCATTTTTCTGACACAGAAGAACCCTGACTACAAGAGAGGGACCATTGGAGACCTGGGAAGAGCAAATGACTTAATGAAATGCTGAAAACTCAGGGAGATCAGAAGTTGAGGTTGCAGGAAATGTATGAGGAAAGGACTTTACAAGATTTTCCAGACATGTTGTGAGCGCTTTCACAAAATCTTATAAAGTTGAACTAAGTCAGTCAAACTGGCAAATGTGTTGGTTTAGCCAAGTCAAGTCAAGTCCCCTTTATTTATATAGCACTTTTTTCAATGCTGATTGTTTCAAAGCAGCTTACAGTGTTAACAGGAAAATAATGCAGCAGAATTTGATTTGGCTGTACATTCGCTCTGGAGAAAACAGTGATGTCATCAGCTCATTTCAGTTGTCATATAGCGACAATGTGGGTAGACAATTTAGTTGATATAGTTAATTTAGTTTAGTAATTAAATTGATTCAGATATTTAGTTGAAATTTTAGTTTCCGTAACGGAGCTAGCCAAGCCAAAGGCGACAGTGGCAAGGAACCAAAACTCAATCAGGTGCATAATGGAGAAAAATATCATTAGTTCATAATCTGTTTAACAGTCTGATCTTATACATTATTAGATAGAACTTTGAATAAAGAAAGTAAACGGAGTGAAGGGACATCCTGGTGCTATATATCGCCCTTGCATGTAAATGTTTCTCAATTAAGCAGAGCTTGTCGTGGAGCATAACTTCCTATCTAGCAATGTCTTCCTCATTTCCTCAATCAGTGTGGCCTGATTATTTTACTGCTCCAGATCACATCATAGCCCCCACAATCATAAATCGTAATAAATATCAAACATGTTGATCGGGCCGGCTATGACTGATAATGCTAAAAATCAGTTGAATCTGCCCTTAAATCTGTCGTCTCACACACTTTTAAAATTGCTTAAGATTTGAAAAACATCTAGTGTGTGCCAGGCCTATAAGCACAACACCCGCTTAACTGGAAGACCGCATTCCAGACTAAATTTAAGAGCAAATGGCAAATATACTGCACTGTTTAGTATCACCCACAAACAGTCACTACATCTTTGGCAGATTAAGTCACTAAAGTCTATGTCAGTGAAAGTATCAGCCTTATCAGCCGCTTTAGCACCAGTGTGCGCTTCAGCTTGTATCAACTCTCAGAATTACTGAAGACTGAACAATGAAGCTCTGCTGAAAAATAGCTAAAATATGAAGCTTGACTGTTCGGAGCCGCATATGTTTTACCTATTCTGAGCTCTTGGGGAATAGACATCAAGAGAAGGAAAAACAACACAGGCATCAGGATGAGTTGAGGGGAGATTTTTTTTTCTAAGGGGAAGTGAAACATCCCTTCCTTTCTGTCTGTTTCTCTGCTCCTCACTGCATGAACCATAAACTGTCCACCCAGACTTCAAAGACCTCTGCCAGAGCAGTGTAAGGGCAGATGGCCTTTGTTTGAGTCTTGGCGTCATGGAAAAGCATTGCTTGACTTCTAGCAAGATCAGAGATGATCAGAGAGCAGTTCTTCACACCGACACTAAGAGAACCAGCCTAGTGTCCCTGGTCTTTGTAAGCTAATTGACAACAGAATAATTGTGCATGAAATACTCTAAATGCATCTAAATTGGCTTGTCCAACAAATCTTTTCCTCCAAAATGATGTTTTGCGTTGACAAGACATATGCCATTTTTTCAGACCAAATCAAATCAGAAGTCAGGCCAATTCTTTTTGAGCACAAGCTTAAATACATTTAGAAGCATTCAAGTTTTTAAATAATACAATCTTTTGTAAAATATCATAATTCCTCTAGTTTGGATGAACTTCTTTGCATCATCAATTTCTTATCCAGTCCAGGACTTGCAGATGTCTGTAAGGAGACCAGAGCAGCAGAACATTTTCATTCAAAACTATTCCAAATAGTGCTCTGTCTGGTTTCATTATCAATGCAATGCTTACAACTGAGTTTTAAATCAAGTGAATCTGATTTAAAAGCAGACAAAGCTCAGATTCACAGACTTTAAGACAGAATAACTCATCTTCTGTCGGTCACACTTTTTTACCAAGAGCATATTATTGTGGTGCATGCACTAGCATGGCCATTGTAACCATCAAAATAGAACATTTTGAATAACATGTATATGTATGTTGTCCTTTTAAAAGTTTAACACATCCATAGAAAGCACTTTTCAATATGTATCTCAATATTTAGTTTGAAGAGTTTAAAAATAATTGTACAATTCTATTATAACTATTGAAACACTCAGGACTTACATAGAAATTATGTTTACCTTTTAATTGCATTGCCATGATCAGTTGTAATGTCATGCACCACTTTTACCAGGTAATCCTGACCTGATGACATTTCATACAGCCAAATATTGATTATATCTCCCTTCAGTTACAAACTCTTAAGTTTCTTCACTTACTGTGACAGTTTCCAATTTTCCAGAATGAGATCACTGTCTGATTCACATTTACAGGACGTGATGTCAAACAGTGGAACATCAAATAGAGTCAAAAAACCTTGGAAGGAAAATGTGTTTTTTTTTCCATTTAAAAATTTACTGTAAAAACGTAACCACATCTCCACAGTGTTAAACAATTAGAGCATAATATCCATTGAGTGTTTTGAATAAAAACACTGAATGAAAAACTTCCAAAGCAGTCATAATGGCCCAGAATGAAAGATATTTGGATATTTCCCCATTGATAACTTGCCTAGATATTTTAAATAGTTACTCTGAGAGATGGAGGATTGGTTAAACCAGATGATTGTCACTGTATTTGTTAAACAAATATGCATTTAATATGCACGTCATTTGGATTTTTTTGTCCACCACATTTTGATATAAGTGTAAAGCTCTGTGCCAAGATATATTAAGATGTTTGCCACACACTGACAGAGTGAGTGTTCTGGAACTCCTAACCTAAAGGAAAGAAGTACAGTCGCCACACCATTGACATCACAACCATAACCATTTACGTTCTTGTGGTGCAAAGCATGATACATTCTCAGACCTTTCCACATGCCCACAATGATTTTCTGTTGGGTTTCCATCAGCAGACTATCCTTAATGTTTCTGCTCTCTACGTGGGAGATCAGCAAAGAAAAGCTACAGTGCCAAACTCCTAAACTCCTGAGTCACCCTGTCCTTAAATTGGGCAGTCACACATCATGCTGGAGAATCAGCAATTGAAGTCTACTGTGGGTTTTATATTTCCCCACAAATTATGGCTATGCAAAACCACTGCAGTGTGTTTCTACTTAATATTAGTATTCTTTTATTTCTGTAGAAACGAGAGACAATTGTGTGCTGTACTACATGACCTCAGTAAGCATTTTCACCCAGACTTTATGGAACACGTGAACTTTACGAGAAATTGCTTTGAGTGGTTCCACACTGAGACTCTCTGAGCTCTAAGCTTTACTCAGTTTTTACCAAAGCCAGCTCACTGGGTTTGGGAGGATTGGGTAAAAAAAAAAGTTACAATCAACGTACAGTATGTCAACAGGTATACTTATTCAAATCAACCCCAATACAGTGGGGGAAAAAAAGTATTTAGTCATTTAAAATTTATTTTCTATGGGGTTGAGATCTGGAGACTGGCTAGGCCACACCAGGACCTCGAAATGCTTCTTATGAAGCACTCCTTCGTTGCCCAGATGGTGTGCTATCATTGTCATGTTGAAAGACCCAGCCACGTTTCATCTTCAATGCCCTTGCTGATGGAAGGAGGTTTTTACTCAAAATCTCAAGATACATGGCTCCATTCATTCCTTCTTTTACATAGATTAGTTGTCCTGGTCACTTTGCAGAAAAACAGCCCCAAAGCATGATGTTTCCACTCCCATGCTTGACAGTAGGTATGGTGTTCTTTGGATGCAACTCAGCATTCTTTCTCCTCCAAACACGACAAGTTGAGTTTTTACTTAAAAGTTATATTTTGGTTTCATCTGGCATTCTCCCAATCCTCTTCTGGATCATCCAAATGCTCTCTAGCAAACTTCAGATGGGCCCCGGGACATGTACTGGCTTAAGCAGTGGGACGGTCTTTGTTATCTTGGTCCTAGCTCTCTGCAGGTCATTCACTAGGTCCCCCCGTGTGGTTTCTGGGATTTTTGCTCACCGATCTTGTGATTATGTTGACCCCACGGGGTGAGAGCTTGTGTGGAGCCCCAGAACAAGGGAGATTATCAGTGGTCTTGTATGTCTTCCATTTTCTAATAATTGCTCCCACAGTTGATTTCTTCACACCAAGCTGCTTACATATTGCAGATTCAGTCTTCCCAGCCTGGTGCAGGTCTACAATTTAGTTTCTGGTGCCCTTTGACAGTTCTTTGGTCTTGGAAATAGTGGAGTTTGGAGTCTGACTGTTTGAGGTTATGGAAAGGTGTCTTTTATACTGATAATGAGTTCAAACAGGTGCCATTAATACAGGTAATGAGTGGAGGACAGAGGAGCCTCTTAAAGAAGAAATTACAGGTATGCAAGAGCAAGAAATCTTTCTTTTTTGAAAGTGACCAAATACTTATTGTTCACCATAATTTGCAAATAAATTCTTAAAAAAAATCAGACAATGTGATTTTCTGGATTTATTTTTCTCATTCTGTCTCTCATAGTTAAAGTGTACCTATGATGAAAATTACAGGCATCTCTCATCTTTTTAAGTGGGAGAATGCACAACTGACTGACTAAATACTTTTTTCCCCCACTGTATATTCATCAATCCTATTACATTTTTAATAAGTATAACATTTTTATACTCAATCCTATACATTTTTTTAATTTTTTTTAAAGTTTTTTTTTTTGTGGTCATCGCAATAGTGGTTGCTGGCTTTTGTCTCAAATTCTCTGAGGCTGATGTATAATGATTTCAAGTGTACGTCTTCACAAAGCAAATTTAAAGGAATACTTCACATACATTAAATTTTGTCTTCATTAATGAACTCTCATGTTGTTCCAAACTTGTATGATTTTCAAAATAAAATATTATGTAAGATACACTGTAAAAAAAAAAGTCTCCAATTGAAAATTTGGTGACACTTTATTTTAATGTTCAGTTATTCACTATTAACTAGTTGATTATTAGCATGCATATTACTAGGATATTGGCTGTTTATTAGTACTTATAAAGAACATATTAATGCCTTATTCTGCGTGACCTTATTTAACATCCCTTAATCCTACCCAATACTAAACTTAAATGCTACAAAAACTACCGTACTATTTATTAATAAGCAGTAAATTAGGAGTTTATTGAGGCCAAAGTCATAGTTAATAGTGAATATGTGTTCCCCATACTAAAGTGTTACCTAGACTTTTCAGTTGAATTGATGCAGTTTAATTAACAGAAATTCAATTTTGCCAACTGAAAAATGTATATGTGATCAGTCACTAGAAAAATTTCAATTGGAGACCTGAATTTTGTTTTGAATAAGGATACGCTTTATTTTGATGGTCCACTTTAGACATTCTACTAACTATAAGTAACTTTTAAACTACATGTCAACTAACTCTCATTAGATTATTAGTAGAGTTTTAGTGCCTTATCATACACCTTGCACAATGTGATGTTGCTAGTGTTTTTGCACTTAATAAAAATAATTATGCAAAAATAAAAGTTATTGTGTACATAAAAATGCCTACACTGTAAAACATTTTTTGTTGGTTTAACTTAAAGAAGTATGTAACCTGGTTGCCTTAAAATTTTGAGTGTATTGAAATTAAAATTTTGAGTTGACACAATGAAGGAAATTGGTTTAATGAATAGAAACTCAAAATATTATTGTATCTCAACCACATAAAAAAATGTGATAAAACATGAAAATAGCACAATTTGGCGTGTTTCACTGCGTCATCACAAATAAAACACACACAACTACCCAATATGCTCACAAAATCGTTTAATAATATTTGAATAAAGGTTGTCGATTTTCAAAACATCTTTATTGTATTAACTCAAATTTCTTATTTCAATGAACTCAAACTGTACTTCTTTTGAACTTTAAGGCAACCAGGTAACTTATTTTTTAAATAATTGTTTACAGTGTACATGTCATAATGGATATTCATTGCATGTCTCCGAATGACCTATTTGCAGTAATGATGAATGCAATTGGCTAAAAATGTAACAAATCGTGCTAGTACACACAGATTCATGTATTTAAACTGACTCTATATTCAGCCATGTAAATTTAGTGACTCTGCCATGCAAGCACAAATGGCTTTTAATGGACCTAAGTGCACTTGCGCTGTACGCTTTAGACCATGCGCTCAAATCATTAAAATAGGGCCCTTAGGGTTCAGGTTAGTAGAATAAGTTGACATGTAGTTGCAAAGATACTTATAGTCCGTAGAATGTCTAAAGTAGGCCATCAAAAAAAAAATTAAAAAAAAATTGACATATAAATACTTTTTCAGCTGTTTTTTTTCAAGCTACAAAAAGGACATAAAGTTAGTATTAAAATAATCAACAGCTCCAGTGTCTTCTGAAAAAAATTGACATATGAAAAAAAAAATTGAAATATGAATACTTTTTCAGCTGTTTTTTTTTTCAAGCTACAAAAAGGACAAAGTTAATGTTAAAATAATCAACAGCTCCAGTGTCTTCTGAAGTGATATTGGTATCGAAGGAAATTAAATAGGAAATAAGATTTGCAAAGGAAGCCACAACAAATATTCACATGGTTTGTTAGTTAGCTTAAACAAATCAGAAATAAAATAACATTAGTAAGCAGTCCCTGAAGGAAAGTTGGCAAAAACAATGGAAGGAAGAAAGGAAAGGACAATGTTTTTAAAGGAAAGGAAAGTGGGAGACATGTGACACGCAGCAAATAACAGGAGATAATAATATCAAGACCAAGATTTGGACACACAAAACTAAACACTATATAAAATAGGTGTCACGATCACGTCTTGTTTAGTTCTTAGTTTCATAGTCACATTCTGTTTAGTTTCTTTGTCATGGTTTTTAACTTCTAGTTCATAGCTTGTTTCCATGGTTTCTAGCTCATTTTGCACCTGTTCAATGTTCTGTTGATTATCATCATGTGCATATAAGCCCTCAGCTCTTTCTGTTCACTATCGTTAGGTAAATGTGTAGTGCTTCTTTTTCAGTGTCCTTAAAAAGCTTTTTTTGTTTCTTTGCTTTGAACGCTGAGCGTCGTAACTTTGCAGATATTGTTTATGCTCAAGCAGAAACATTAAACACTAACTAAAATGTAAGAAGTAAAATCATAATCAACCACTCATTTAATATTTTAATTATTTGCTGGCAGGTATTCACCAATTAATTATTTGCCAACTGCCAATAAACTTATACAAAGGTTTAAAATAAAAAAGAACCACTACTAATGAAGATTGATATTATTGACATGTTGCCACATTTGATTTAGACATGAGTAAGAGAGGATCTGTGGGTGCTTCTCAATTCTTATTTTATGCATCCTTGTTTTACCTTTCATTGCTTTCTTTTCCTAATTCCTTAGCTGCTCCCCCTTAGGATGCGAGGGAAGGATACACCTGTGAATCCTCGCTCATGACTCCTCAGGAAGCTTCCTTGTTCCTCACCTCCTTCCAGAGTAAAATTGGACGCAACCCTTCTTAAAAACTATGAAGTACTGGCTGTAGAACCCGGTCTCCCTTTCTGGAGGAGGAACATGGTCTATGGCCTCATTTACCAACAGGGAGTGCACTTCCTCTTCCATTACCTGAGCCTGTTCTTGGACCACTGCAGTCCAGACCACCCCATTAAATTTGGTGGGCATTGAGCGTACTGCAGTCTGAACCCTTTTTCTACAGTACGCAGGACCCATGGAGATATATTCGACGGGCATTCCCAAGCCTGGAAAGAATCTATGAAGAAAACCAGCCTCTCAAGTAGATGCTTGTTGTTGCCCGAAGTGCACTGTACGGCGGGATTCCAACATTGATTTCCTGCAGGCTCCGTGGAGGAGGCGACCTTGATCGCTCCTCCCCAGAGGAAACAGCCCTCAGAGGTCCTGCCAGGGCTAGGACCTCTTTTCAAAGCAGCCTCTCAAGACAAACCTTGGGTGTTTTACATTTACTGAGCCCGAATGAACTGAACATAATACTGTACAAGCCTCAGCTAAGGGAGAATCTCGTTCACTTGCAATATTTTACAACAGTATTTTGACAGACAACACCAATAAGACTGACAACAACAGCACTTGCTGAAGAGCGAAAGCTAACTCTCTTGTGTGTCGGGGTCCTTTTGTAGCTTCTGGTTATGCCGTCGCATGTTGTGCCATAACACAACACCAATCAGAACTGGAATAGTTTCATTCATACTTCAGATGCGATACGCTAAGAGAGTGTCCCCAAAGTGTCATTTAGAATCTGTGTGAGTTTCATCGAAAGGGAACTGAACTGAGCTGGACAGTGACATCACTGTTTTCCCCACAATATTTTTTTACCTATTAACAAAGTTTGGGAGAAGTATGTTCAAAGGATCTACCCAGTCAGTATGATTGGAGGTCTATATATATGGTCAACTCCCCTTCATTCCTTAATAAGTCTATTCTGCATCCCACTGACACCTCATTGTCGACTAGTTACTATCCCAGCCAGGGATACGGGAGAATATTATGGGTTCAGGCCACATTCAGAGCATGGAGCCCTCCCCTGTAGAGCACGCCAAATACTTATACTGTTTTACTCTAATTAATGAAGGGCTGTTTTAAAACGCTATTTGAGTTTTTTAACTTAAAGGAATATTTCAGTTTACTGAGGTCCTCTTTTTCATTCAAGAAAAGTGAAAAGTGATTTATATGATAACAGTATACCATGAAAGTAATCCATATGATTTCACTGAAAAGTCCCCATTCATGTTCAATATATGGAAGATAGTGGCCAGAATTGTAATTATTGCATTCTCTCAAAGAAAGAACATATTGCAGATTACATGAGTGACAGTAATTCATAGCAAAAACTTTATTTGAGTGCTAATACTTTACACATGGGCAGCAAAGCACCAGGTGGTCGTTGCAGAGGGTGGCCCTAGCTTAGCTATGATGCTAATAAAAAAATATTTGTGGTGTGTCTAAAGAAAATTCCAGTAAGTAACATGTGGAAGCAAAAGGCATGAAAACAACTAATGGTGTGACCTAGAATGTTCAGTTCTCACACCTACCTCAACCTTTAATGATGACAGGATATATGACTTTTAAACTCTGCATAAATGCCTTTTGTGAGAGTAATATGCTTTCAATGATTTGTTGAATTTCTTGTTGAGAAATAAAGCATGTAAAAGGGAAAGTTCCTAGTAGCATTTTATAACCATAAAATATATATATATATATATATATATATATATATATATATATATATATATAAACCACAAAATATCCCCATCCACTTTTCGCATTCCATGAATGATGGATCGTTAGAATTTCTTTTTTATCATCCTCCAAGGTCAGTTGTGTTACGCACCAAAAATGGTTTCATTCCCCTGTTTTATTGGCTTGTTAAGATTTTTGCACTGAGATTTTAAAAGCCAATGACAGTCGGTTGTCCAAGATGTTGAACCGCATGGGTTTTACAACACTGTGAATCTAAACACAAAGCTGTATGTCTGAACTCTTTTGACGTGCAAAAGTGAGCACTGTAATAGTTAACCAGTCACTAGAACTAAAACAGCTTTTGGGCTCATCAGCCAACCACAGAACCGCAAACTCGACTCTCACCCCTTTTGATGCATTCTTATCGGTTGAATGTTATGCGTCACTTTCCAATATTATGGCATCTCCGTGACTTTCTCAATCCTTCAGAGGTGTGAGTCATTGAACATTTAAATGCCATTGTATTGGGATATGTTAGACAGAAAATATGCAAATGCAGGGGCTTTTGAGGTGAAGAACCCACCCCCCCACCCCAAAAAGAAAAAAGAACCCTGTTGAAAAACTTTTAGAATAGTAGTACCATTATATAAATATACTAGCTAAAGAATAAAATAGCATAAAATAAATATTAAATTAAAGCAAATAGTTTGCAAACTTGCGGGCTCAGCTGAAGTGTGCATCAAGGGCGCATAACAGCCGCTAAGCTCGCAGGCACCTTTCTGAAACCTAAAATGATGAATGGGACACCCTATGGTCTTGTGGACTTAACGGACACATGAACACGGCAGCCTTTGTAAGTCCACAAGGCCGAAAGTGCATATGAAGTGTCCCATTTGGGATCCAGCCAAATTATGCATTGTTACAGCCGTCTAAACCAGTGTTTCTCAAACCTGTCCTGGAGTACCACCAGTTCTGTACAATTTGTATGTCTCTCTATACATGACACTCACATTTCAGCTCCTGCAAAGTCAACTAATGAGGTCATGGGTTGAATCAGGCGTGATAGATAAGGGAGAAATGCAAAATGTGCAGGGCTGGTGGTACTCCAGGACAGGTTTTAGAAACACTGGTCTAAACCATATTATCATATTTACATTGTAAAATAAACACTGTCATTATTCATCAGCATTAGTTCATAAACAATTGCCTAGCATAACTGGGAACTTTTAATTGATTGTGAACCGCTCTGAAGCAGTCTGAATCGCTGTCGCATGAGCCTGTCGCAAAAGTGTCATGAACTGGCTTTTTAAAAATTGTATACTGTTGTCTGAGGTCAATTTATGACATTTGCGTGGTTTTTACATTAAAAAACATCAGTATGAACTGATGTACTTTTGAGCCTAGCTCTTGAAACGCTCTGTTTTTTTGTTTTGTTTTTTGTAAGCAAAACTTTCAAAACTGTTTTATTTCACTATTTAAAATAGCCAGTTGGGCAGGCCAGTAATACGTTTTGGCCCATGTGTGCCTCAAATACAAAGGATACTCCATCCTGTGACAGCATGGCAAGTTATGCTTAAGTTAGACATGTACATAATCAGTAGATATGAAATGTTACTATGCTATACTATCACATATAAAAAACATGTTTTTGAAATGAAGGAACAAATGAGCAATGTCTTCCCCACGTGAGCTGGATATTCATTAAAAATCATTTTCAACCATGCATTCCTAAAATTGGAATCAGAATAACGTTTATGCTGCATGTTTATTGTTTGGAAGTTCGATCAGGTTTTGCTCCACATAAGCCTATGTTATTTATCTGTGCCAGACATGAGTCAGTGGGCGGGGATACAGAATTTTGCATTTGTCTCTAACGTAACAGGGTGCAGCTGACATTCACAGATCGATTGTTTGCTGAGCCAGCTGACGATTAAAGCTTTTCTTTGACTAACAAGGAAGTTTTCAGCTCTGAAACGTACAGGATATTCTTATATTAAGATTACCTTTTATACATCCAAAGCTTTCCATGGTTAACCTTGTGTTCATAGTTATTAAACTAACCACAAATCATAAAAATACTCAAATACTATCAAGAAGAAACACATCAGTAAGTGTACATTAGTGTATGTAGTTTAGTATTTAGTATCTTTAACTCACCTTTTAAGACTGTGATGATGTACATTTAGCGCTATCACTTGACAACAGCTTTTTTCGTGACATTTTCCTCTGTAAAATTAGGCATTTAGGTAAACTGAACTAATTTGGACTGTTGTATTAAAAAAAAAGCGGATTTAACGATTTTAAGGCTTTGTGTCTGGGAAAAATAATTTAAGTGTGCAACAAATTTGTCTTAATCCCTCCCTGTTTTGATTTAAAGTAAATGTCTCTCATTTGATATAAAGTAAATAAGAGTTGGGAATCGGAGTCGACTCCAAAAAAACCTTGAATCGAACACCCCAAGCTTCAATTAACAAAATCAATGAGAACAAACATATGTTTACGTTGCTAAGAGTGGTTGCTAAGGGTGTTGTGTAGTAATGCATAGAACCTTTGGGCGAAGCGGGCGTGTTTTATTGTAAATAAAACGTCTCGGTTACGTATGGTAACCCTTGTTCCCTGAAGAAGGGAACGGAGACGTACGTCGGACTTAGACTTGGGATCACTTCTGGGAGCCCCTATCAGCTTCGAGATATAGAAAATGGGCCAATGAACATTGGCGTGCGTGCTTTGCATATCGCACCCCGCCCCGCTGTGCGGGTATAAAGCGGAAGCAATCACCACGCACTGTTGTTTTTCACTGAGGAGCCGAACTGAGGCTCGAACTGCAGTGATGGTACAGCAACTGTGGCGACGGGACGTACCAGGCATGTGATTGGCTAAGGACAAAAAAGCAGGAAAATATACCATATTTTATAATATAGACCAACCCCACCCCCGCCGCGCCGCGCCGAACAAACTGGTGGCGGATCAATACGGACAGTAAAGCAGGACCCATAACAACTTATTTGAACAAAAAAATACATTTTATTGTAATAACTTTTTTGTACAGTATGAAAAATAACTAATTATTTGGTGGATGCATTTTTACCCAATTTTAATAGCTAAATGTGCAACATGCACATTTTCATGTCAAAAGAAGGCCTCAATTTTTCTATGACTCTTTAGCCTTTGTAGAAAGCTTTTTTAGAGCCTCTACACGTTTCTTTTGGAATTTGCGCCTGGCATGATAAATTAATCTATAATGACGAAATGGGGGTGCAATTCACATTTATTCCACAAGGTGGCGATGTCTGATACGCAATGATGAAGTGACGTTTCACTCAGTTACCTCTGACAGAAAACGAAACAATAATAATTATAATCTGCAAAACTTGAAATGACTCAGTGATTTACTGCAGAGAGCAAGTACTAAACACAATCATATGTTAGTGTCACTGTCTCTTGATGTTGGATGTGGTCAAGAAGCTGTCAGTGAGCAAAATATTGATTTTGAAGACGTTGAAAATGAGTTGGAGAATATGCGTGAGATCGCGAATATGAGGCAGAAACGATCTCTGACGAGGAAATATGATGATGGTATTAAACATCTGCTCAAACTGAACCCTTCCAAGCTCCAAAAGGTAACGAAATACGTTTTATTTTATTCTTCTGTAGCTGTTACTCTAACATCAGGAGTTGTATATATTATCGCGACAGGTAGAGGTCTAACGTTATCCATGTTAAATATAGAACCGGGTCCCCAATATGTAAGAATGTTTGGCGAAACAGTCATGCATTTAAGGGTTAAGCTATGGAATGGCTTCAGATGACTTTGTCACCCAAACTGACGTGAAAAAAAGCGGGGGGCGCCGAAAAGCGCGCTGTTTGCATATATAGCTAGTGCTAGCAAATACAAGTAATGTTAGCTGTCAAGTTAATGTTAAATGCAGCTTAAACATCCTGCCATAGTGGAAAATCAATCAAAATCGATCATCTAATCAATCGACAACAAAGTCAAATTAGTAACTTATAGGTTATATATAGACACAAGCAATAGTATACCCAGATCATCCGATCCGGTGATGTTCTTGTCACGATACAGTCCTTGTTGCCCATCCCGCGATCGTGGTTTCGACCCGGGTTACCATGGTGACGGCTGTGAGATGACGGTCGGGTCAACCCACCAAATCCACCCCCCGCCACCCCCCCCCCATTTTTTTTTTTTTTTTTACAGATCTGCATGATTTACGTAGGTCACATTTTCAGGTCGGAAAATCCGGAATTCCGGATTAATCCGGAAAAATCACATCCCTGACGTACGTCTCCGTTCCCTCCTTCAGGGAACAAGGGTCACGTTCGACGTACATCGGACTTAAACTGACGAATTGGGATCCCTATAGAAAATGCCACAGTTACTACCACTTCCAGCGCCCTGCCAGAGTCCTTCGGACCCCGTCTCAGTAGGCGGGGAATTTCCTGCAGGGAGAGCTCCACTGCTATCCCACGAGACCCAAACAGTGGACTATTGGATAACGCTGGGAAAGCGTGCCCTGGAGGCCGCTGCGGAAGCCACACTCCCCCAAAGAAGATAACGTGTGGAAATTACACGTATGGACTGGCAGTGGGCAGTGCTGCATACGAGAGTCCCAGGGTTGGCCCCAGGCCCTGTTGGGCGGGGGACAGTCACCGCACTGAGACGGCAGAGCGGGCTCTGCCAAGGGAAAGACACGGGCTCGCCGCAGGGAGCCGTACCGTGGAGAATACACATATGGGACCGCCGTGGGGGTCACTACATATAGAACCCAGCCTAATACAAGTTCCACACTGCAGAGGAGTGTTATAACTGGCGTCAGACGCTCCACCACGTCTGGCTGCCACGGGTTGCGGAGGACTCGACAGGGTTTGCCATTCTGGGGACCTCGACTGGAGCATATGAGCACACGTATCCGTTCCCTGAGGAAGGGAGTGGTGCAGCAAGCCGACACTAGAACGGGCACTTCGGTGCTACCGACCATGAGAAGTGAGTACACGGGAAGATACCGGTTCTACACGTAGGCTATAAAATCTAGCGAACGTGTTGGGTGTCGCCCAGCCCGCAGCTCTACAAATATCTGTCAGCGAGGCGCCACGAGCCAGTGCCCAGGAAGAGGCTGCACCCCTGGTGGAGTGGACAGGGCACGTCTTGGGACTCATAAGCCAAGACAATGGCATCCACTATCCAGTGGGCCATCCTCTGCTGGGAGACAGCCTTTCCCTTCTGCAGTCCTCCGTAACAGACGAAGAGCTGCTCTGAGGTCCTAAAGCTTTGCGTTCTGTCCACATACGTCCAAAGTGCTCGGAAAGGACAGAGAAAAGCCAGGGCTGGGTCTGCCTCCTCCGAAGGCAGCGCTTGCAGGTTCACCACCTGGTCCCGAAAGGGAGTGGTGGGAACCTTGGGCACGTATCCAGGCCGGGGTCTCAGAATTACGTGAGAGTAGTCCGGCCCGAATTCCAGGCACGATTCGTCGACCGAAAATGCCTGCAGGTCCCCTATCCTCTTGATAGAGGCCAATGCAGTCAGGAGTACTGTCTTTAGAGACAGAATTTTTAACTCCACTGACTACAAAGGCTCAAAGGGAGGTCTCTGAAGTGCACTAAGCACCAGAGACAGGTCCCAAGAAGGTATAGAGGGGGACGAGGCGGATTTAATCTCCTCGCGCCCCTCAGGAACCTGACGATCAGGTCATGCTTCCCCAAAGATTTATCTTCTACTAGTTTGTGATGGGCAGCGATTGCGGCCACATACCCCTTGAGGGTGAAGGGAGACAGCCTTCTCTCCAACCCATTTTGTAGGAAGGAAAGCACGGCCCTGACCGAACACCTTCGGGGGTCATCTCGATGAGAAGAAGTGCCAATGGGTGCCCCGTCTCTGAGTCAGGAGGTCCTTCCTCAGAGGAATGGGCCAAGGAGGTGCTGTCGCAAGGAGCACTAGTTCCGGGAACCATGTCCTGTTGGGCTAGTATGGCACCACCAACAGGACCTGCTCCTCATCCTCCCTGACCTTGCACAAAGTCTTTACAAGAAGGCTCACTGGGGAAACGCACGTACGGACCAGAATGTGCTTGCCCTGGAGTGGCTAACAACTCCATGCAGTTGATGTGCCATTGCAGTTGAGGCCCAGTCTACAGACCTGAAACTGCAAGCCCGTTGTACGTGGCACCCCAGCTGGTGGATGAGGCATCCGTAGTGACAATCGCATGCCTGGACACCTGTTCTAGGGGCACCCCCACCAATAGAAACCCAGGGTCCGACCACGGGCTGAAGGTTTGGCGGCATCTCGGTGTAACTGGGACACAGAGGGATCCGCTGTGCCATGCCCACCTCGGGACTCGGTCGTGTAGCCAGCATTGAAGCGGTCTCATATGGAGCAATCCGAGCGGCTTCACCGCCTCCGCGACTTTCGTGAAGACACGGGGCGACAGGGAGAGCCAGAAGGGTAGGACCTTGTACTGATATGCTCGTCCGTCGAACGCAAAACATAGAAACGGTCTGTGTAGAGGGAGAATCGAGACATGAAAATACGCGTCCTTCAGGTCCATCGCTGCAAATCTATCTTGGGGACGGATGCACCTGAAGATGCTTTTCTGCGTTAGCATTCTGAATGGTAGCCTGTGAAGGGACCGGTTCAAGAACAGCAGATCCAAGATCGGCCGTAACCCGCCGCTTTTCTTGGGTACAATGAAGTAAGGGCTGTAAAAGCCGGTCTTAATATCAGCTGGAGGGACCAACTCGATCGCGTCCTTCGCCAGTAGGACTGCGATCTCCGCCTGAAGCACCGTGGCACCCTCCTTAGACACAGAGGTGAAGTGAACACCCCTGAACTTGGGGGGTCGCCGGGCGAACTGGATCGCATAGCCGAGTCTGATGGTGCGGATGAGCCAGCGGGGTGGGCTGGGGAACGCTAGCCAGGCCACCAGCGACTGCACCAGCGGGACCAATGGCACCACAGATGTAGCCGCAGCGGGGCAGCGTGGCGGCATGCAGGGACCCAACCCGGACGGCACGGAGGCGGACCATGGTGGGGTCTGCGTGCGCGTGGCAACACCTAACTGCTTCCGCTGCGCCCCCTGCTGGCGATTGGAGAGGCTGCGAGGCCAGTTGTGGGACAGACGTAATTATCACAAAGGAGCCCCCGGCCCTCCTCCGGGGGGAGGAAGTGGTGCTGCTGCCACTTCTTGTCGAGCAGGATCCTCCATCTCTGGGTGGCCTGTCTCAGGGTCTCTTACAACGACGCTTGCCACCTGGCTTGGCAGCGGCCTGAGCGGGCTGAACGTCCTTCCCGTGGCCGGCTCCACGCCTACGCCCGGGTGGAGGCTGCTGCTGGCTGACGCCCTCAACGATGAGCAGGCGGAGGTGCTGCTGCTGGCAGCGGGGTGGAGGCAGCAGGGGACCGCCGGGCCAGGATGTGCCGGATGGCCTCCGTCTGCTTCTAGGCGGCCGAGAACTGCTGGGCAAAGCTCTCGACCACGTCGCCGAACAACCCAGCCGACGAAATCGGGGAGTCCAGGAACCAGGTCTTATCGGTCTCCCTCATATTGGCCAGGTTGAGCCAGAGATGCTGCTCCTGGACCACCAAGGTGGACATCGCCTGGCCAATAGCACAGGCAGTGGTTTTCGTCGCCAGTAGGGCGAGGTCCGTCCGTCGCTCCCAGAGGAGCTCTGGGCCAGGACTACCCTCGTGTATGTCCATGAGCGCCTGTGCTTGGTGCACCTGCAGCAGCGCCTTGGCATGCAAGACGGACGCGGCCTGGCCACAGGACCTATAGGCCTTCGCGGTCAGACCGGAAGAGAACCTACTGTCCCTGGACGGGAGCTTCGGGTCCCCGCGCTAGCTAGAGGCGGACGTCGGACACAGTTGCATCACGACGGCCCGCTCCACCAGCGGGAGACCCTCATACCCCCTGGGCTTCCCGCCTCAAGGGTAGTGAGGAGAGAGGAGCCACTAGGTCGCCCACGGGCGCTAAACGGTGCTTTCCATGACCTAGTCAGCTCCTCATGCACCTCCGGAAGGAAAAGGGAACCAGCGCGGCCCGCCCCGAGAAACCATTCGTCTAACCTAGAAGGTTGGGGACGTGGTGGAGGGTTCCACTCAAGCCCGACCTTTTCGGTGGCCGGGAAAGCATAGCCGTCAACTCCGGGTCCGACTCGACCATTGCCACTCTCCCAGAGGGAGGCAGTACAGCCGAATCTTCATCCCCAGAGGACTGAAACTCCCCCTCCGTTGCAGCGATCGACAACTGCGCATGACAGGGAATGACCGCATCCAGAAACGCACGGGTGGAAAGACATGCTGAAATGGACGGCACGTCACCCGTGTAGCTCTTTTGTGAGGAAAATTTGCTCTTTAAGGTGTTGAAGCACCCAGGGATCAACCGCGGCAGAATAAACAGGTTTAGTGTGTAGCCTGTTTCTGCTCTCACGAGAAAAAAGGAACACGCCCACCGAACCAACTGTGTGTGGTGTGTGTGTGTGTGTGTGTGTGTGTGTGTGTGTGTGTGTGTGTGTGTGTGTGTGTGTGTGTGTGTGTGTGTGTGAAGTGCAATTTGCTCAGTTTGCTGTGAAAACAGAAGCTCTCTCAGCAGCAATAAGATCGCGGTCGCGCTATCTTGTGCCGTCTGGCCAACACAAGAGCAATTTCCCCCGGCACACGCTTTGTCTCTTTCTCTTGCTAGATAGCAGGCAGTCAGATGCTTCATCAACGCCGTTCGGTGAATGACAACAGTGCGTGGTGATCGCTTCCGCTTTATACCCAAGCAGCGGGGCGGGGTGCGATATGCCAGCGGGGTGGGCTGGGGAACGCTAGCCAGGCCACCAGCGACTGCACCAGCGGGACCAATGGCACCACAGATGTAGCCGCAGCGGGGCAGCGTGGCGGCATGCAGGGACCCAACCCGGACGGCACGGAGGCGGACCATGGTGGGGTCTGCGTGCGCGTGGCAACACCTAACTGCTTCCGCTGCGCCCCCTGCTGGCGATTGGAGAGGCTGCGAGGCCAGTTGTGGGACAGACGTAATTATCACAAAGGAGCCCCCGGCCCTCCTCCGGGGGGAGGAAGTGGTGCTGCTGCCACTTCTTGTCGAGCAGGATCCTCCATCTCTGGGTGGCCTGTCTCAGGGTCTCTTACAACGACGCTTGCCACCTGGCTTGGCAGCGGCCTGAGCGGGCTGGACGTCCTTCCCGTGGCCGGCTCCACGCCTACGCCCGGGTGGAGGCTGCTGCTGGCTGACGCCCTCAACGATGAGCAGGCGGAGGTGCTGCTGCTGGCAGCGGGGTGGAGGCAGCAGGGGACCGCCGGGCCAGGATGTGCCGGATGGCCTCCGTCTGCTTCTAGGCGGCCGAGAACTGCTGGGCAAAGCTCTCGACCACGTCGCCGAACAACCCAGCCGACGAAATCGGGGAGTCCAGGAACCAGGTCTTATCGGTCTCCCTCATATTGGCCAGGTTGAGCCAGAGATGCTGCTCCTGGACCACCAAGGTGGACATCGCCTGGCCAATAGCACAGGCAGTGGTTTTCGTCGCCAGTAGGGCGAGGTCCGTCCGTCGCTCCCAGAGGAGCTCTGGGCCAGGACTACCCTCGTGTATGTCCATGAGCGCCTGTGCTTGGTGCACCTGCAGCAGCGCCTTGGCATGCAAGACGGACGCGGCCTGGCCACAGGACCTATAGGCCTTCGCGGTCAGACCGGAAGAGAACCTACTGTCCCTGGACGGGAGCTTCGGGTCCCCGCGCTAGCTAGAGGCGGACGTCGGACACAGTTGCATCACGACGGCCCGCTCCACCAGCGGGAGACCCTCATACCCCCTGGGCTTCCCGCCGTCAAGGGTAGTGAGGAGAGAGGAGCCACTAGGTCGCCCACGGGCGCTAAACGGTGCTTTCCATGACCTAGTCAGCTCCTCATGCACCTCCGGAAGGAAAAGGGAACCAGCGCGGCCCGCCCCGAGAAACCATTCGTCTAACCTAGAAGGTTGGGGACGTGGTGGAGGGTTCCACTCAAGCCCGACCTTTTCGGTGGCCGGGAAAGCATAGCCGTCAACTCCGGGTCCGACTCGACCATTGCCACTCTCCCAGAGGGAGGCAGTACAGCCGAATCTTCATCCCCAGAGGACTGAAACTCCCCCTCCGTTGCAGCGATCGACAACTGCGCATGACAGGGAATGACCGCATCCAGAAACGCACGGGTGGAAAGACATGCTGAAATGGACGGCACGTCACCCGTGTAGCTCTTTTGTGAGGAAAATTTGCTCTTTAAGGTGTTGAAGCACCCAGGGATCAACCGCGGCAGAATAAACAGGTTTAGTGTGTAGCCTGTTTCTGCTCTCACGAGAAAAAAGGAACACGCCCACCGAACCAACTGTGTGTGGTGTGTGTGTGTGTGTGTGTGTGTGTGTGTGTGTGTGTGTGTGTGTGTGTGTGTGTGTGTGTGTGTGTGTGAAGTGCAATTTGCTCAGTTTGCTGTGAAAACAGAAGCTCTCTCAGCAGCAATAAGATCGCGGTCGCGCTATCTTGTGCCGTCTGGCCAACACAAGAGCAATTTCCCCCGGCACACGCTTTGTCTCTTTCTCTTGCTAGATAGCAGGCAGTCAGATGCTTCATCAACGCCGTTCGGTGAATGACAACAGTGCGTGGTGATCGCTTCCGCTTTATACCCAAGCAGCGGGGCGGGGTGCGATATGCAAAGCACGCATGCCAAAGTTCATTGGCCCGTTTTCTATATCTCGAAGCTGATAGGGGCTCCCAGAAGTGATCCCAATTCGTTAGTCTAAGTCCGACGTTCGTCGGTCCAACGTACTTCGAACGTGACCGACTGAAAGGGAATAGCTGTTCACTAATCAGAATTAAGGACTGGAACTAACTTTATAAAAATATTATATAATATATAATAAAATTATATAATAAAAATATTTTACAAAAATATTTATAATTTTTTTTTTCCATTGCTAATATGTTTTTTTTTATTGATGTCTAAATGTTTATTATTTTTTACATTACAATTTGGATATTTTACATTTTAAAAGCCCACTGAAATCATTTTAACTTTTAGTATGTCTGTGTTAGCCTTAATGTTATGAATAAACTGGTATGTTCCAAAAAATTTTGTACAAAATTTGCATTTAGGAGACGTAAGCATTCAAAATGTACAGTCTCTTACTTAAAATGAATCTCAGATTTTGATGACATCATCGCTTTATCTTCTTGTCAAATCTTCTGTCCAATCAAAATGCTCTCTAGAATCTAAAGCCTGCCTCCTACGCTGCTGAAGCTGCGGCTGAAATTGGTCAGTTGTTAACACACATTTACTAATTTCTACATTGTGAAAGGCACATAGCACACTATATTTGTAATAGACAACGATTCAGTGTAAATATGCTTTCATTTGAGGCGAATGAAGTCTGTTTTCACGTTAGTTTCACGCACCGCAGCAGGACACACACACCAATGGCTCTGGTCTAAATTTAGACTACAGACACGCGAGCGCAGTACGGATCATATGCGCAAGTCGGCGCAGACAACAAACATATCGACCCATTTGAATTCTGTACAGAATGTTGCATTTCGAAGCGATATGGAGGAGATTATGATGATAAACAGTGTTAGAGGAAACTGGCTTTACCAAACAGAAAGGTCCGCTTTAGTCAAACTATGATATTATTAAAGAAACGCTATTGGCTGTTTCAAAAAAGGGGAGGAGCTGCTAAAAGCTGGAACCGTTTCAAGGGAAATTATCTCAACACATTGAATAATGTGGCGCGTTTCAAAGCACTTCAGTGGGCCTTTAACATTGCCCAGTCAAAAAAAAAAAATGTTGTGTTCAACATTTTGTTGTTCAATGTTGTGATTGCTGTGTTCATCAATGTTTGGTCAAGATCCTGTATTGACAATGCAAGAGTCCAGCACTCTGTAAAGTCTCCTCCAGTACATCCAAAAGACTCTCAATGAATGTGAGGTCTGGACTCAGAGGAGCTGATTCATGTGTGAAAATTATTCTTCATTCTTTCAAAGTTTGAGCTGATGAATCTTGACATTGGCATCCTGGAATATGTTCATCATGTGTCTTCCTATATGGTTGTTTAAGAAATGAAAAGCTACACACTCCATCAATTACAGTCAGAAGAACTGTTGCCAAACACATTTTAGTGTACATTAATATACTATTTATTTAGGGGTGAGTGGTAAGTCCTAGAGTATATATTTTAGAGTATATCTTTACATCTTTATCTTTTAGAGAGTGTTATTTTTTTAAACTGTGTAACACGTGGCCACAGAATGCCATGACTTACTGATCAGAAAGAACTATTCCAGAGCACCACGTAGTCATGATAAAGATCTGCTTAGTATTTAGAAGTCCAAGCAGACTATTTTTCCCCCCATATAAAGTTGATTATCCATGGAATTCTGACATCTATCAGAGAATTCTTACATCTGTTGCACATTTTTGACAATGAAAGTCTGTTTGAAATCAAAGAAATGCTTTGTTTGCAATTTAATGTTTGTGAGATAAATAACTTTCAAAGATGTTACAAAAATATGACGACAAATGATTAAGTGTATGTGCTTAAGCATGTTAGGGTGGAGTACAACACTTAACCCAATATGTACGGTGTTAAATCAGAATTAATTATGACGGTTGCATGAGTGAAAAACAGCGAGACATCAAAGCAGCAGTGTGTTCTTCTTCTCCTGCACAGCTGCTTTCCAGAACACTTCATGTATCTAACATGGTCAGCATGTGCTGCTGGTTCCATTTAACATATAGTAAATAAACCAACATTAGGCAAATATTCCTGTTCACAAAGTCATTCTGACCTTCTGGGTTGATTAAATGTTATTTGCTGACGCAGTTAAAAAGTCATAATCATTGTGACTATGTTGTCCAGAGATTCAACAGTTTACCATCCATTAAACTAAGTTTGTTTGTGTCTAAGGTAAAGGACATCAAGAGACTGCATTCGAAATCTTTCAAAGTAACATTGAATCATTAATTGAGAAGGATCCAAAATTCATCTTGTGCTTCAATGAAAGTAAAAACTTAGTTTTACGTTTCCAAGTTAAAATTGGATTTCAAATGAAAGATTATCTATGTGACTTTTGGAAGCTTGATGCTTGAGTTTTCCTGAAATCAGACATTACTTCGGATGAAGTCATTCTGTAGTCTCACTGTCTCTTAATCAAGCTGGATGCCTTAAGACAAGCACTTTCCACTAAGAGACAGAGATAGTGATGTTAACCCCTAACCCTCAGAGAGCCTTCATCATTCATGGATGAACAGTAAATTGGTATTGTTGAGTAATTCATAATAATGACAACAGATTTTTATAGAGAGTAAATCAGTTTCCATATAGTATGATGTAGCCTAATATTACAAAAATGTGTCTTCATTCAAGAGACTGTCTGCCCATAATAGCAGCAACTGATAGGCCTTTACATGGTGGTCCAACAACAAACCCTGACAGGTAATCAAGTTTCCATTTACTTCTATGGTAAATCCCCCTTTTCTCCATAATGCAAACAATTACAGACCGTCTACACAAAGGTTCCTTTGTTTTCAAAGCTCTGGTTTGCTCTGAAAATGAAACATTTCGTATACCAGACTCAGTGTGGCCTTGTTTGAAATTGCATGCATACTACTCTCTTTGCTCTACTCTATACAATTCCATATACTATGTATATATGGTAATGTGAAAAAGAAAGTACGCCCTCTTTGAATTCTATTGTTTCATGTATCGGGGCATAATGATAATAAAAAAAAATAATAATACATCAGGCGCCTCATTTATAACCATTATTATCTCTTGATAACATTCAATTCACTACACGTCCATGTTGTTTGCTTTATATGCACCTACACACCTATTGCCACCAAAACACTTTAAGTTTCATTCGCCGGTTGCGCTTTCTACTTGTGACCGGGAACAAACACACACACCTGCCGAAATCCGTTGCTGCGCTGGAATATACAAACTGCATCCACTGTTTCCTTAACGCTGGGTTATTTGGGAAGCTGAACACGGTTATCTTTCATACTATACTCTTAATCTACAATAGGGAATTGAGAATAGATACAGTAATATTACTATGGAAATAACAGAAATCATTTACAGTGTAGATAAATACCACCTCAGATAAATAACACATCACACCGTGTCATTATGTATTGTGGAATGTAGAAGCCATGTGTGAAAAAATGAGGGGTCATTTACAAGACACCATTTCAAGTAAAAATGGAACACTTTTTATGCAGTTTTTGAAAATGGTAGTGTTATTGTCTCTGTGTAAACTACAAAAACGTGAACTTGTGAAAACAGTGACAGCATGCGCATGTGTATTACGAATTTGTAAGACCTCACTCGTATAAATTCGTACAATTTGTCTAAACCCAAGTGTCGTTTAGGTTCAGGGGTAGGTCATTTCGTACGGAATCATATGAATTGGGCAACTCATCAAATATGTACAATTTAGCATAAATCTTACAAATTCGTATGAGTGAGGTATGGATTAGCTACCTCATAAAATACGTATGAATTTCAGCTTTTTATAATAAAAAAATAATAATAGCTCTAACATTTCAGACTAGTGTAAAGATGGACATTTTTCAAAAACATTTTTATCAATAGCTTCAAGTTATTCAGCAAGTCTTAAATATTCTTTTAAATATTCTGTTAAACTAAAGATTATTGTTAAAATGCCAGTCTTCTTTCACTCCCTAAAATGAATGAGAGTTGAAATTAACACTACTGAAAAATCCAGTGCTTATAACTTCTCTAAAAATACCTTGCTCTCTGTTTTCAATTTTGTTTAATCAAGTTTTTTTTCCCCATCAACACAGTGAGAACATCCCCCCAAAATGAGGTTTGATAGCAATTCATCCAAACATGATGTAAGCGGATACTTTACTAACTCTTAGCACAAATAAACGTACACAGTCTATCATGTAAGAACAGAAATCTGTAGAAAAACGGATAAAGTCCTGGCAGAGAATTGCCAGTACTCTTTCCCTGTCAGCCAGCGGCAGCATTTTTTAGTATTTTCACAAAAATGTCATGACTCCCAGAATATTTTGTTGTGTGAATATCAGAACATACAATATATCAAAAGAAATACTATTTTGTGTTTCATGCATTCTTCTTTTATCAACATGTTTCATTAAATAAAGCAGCAAACACAGGAGTAGATCAACAGCTTCACAGTCCTATAGCTCATCCCGGGTCGACATTTCATTCACATTAGACAGTTTTGATTTACATGATGTTTAATGTTGATGATCACATTAGCTTATGTGTGTAAGCAATGCTTCTATTGCTTGTTTCTGCTTCTTTGTCACATTTTATTTGGATCTGTGGATTCAAGTAGGGTCTGTCTGCATCCACGGCCCTACAAACTAATTGCAAATCAAATACAATTACTTAACGATATACACTTTTCTTTATGCATTCAAATTCATTTAAACCTAAAATATATTTAAAGGGGAGTTCTAATGCTATTTCATGCATTCTTATTTACACTGTTGAAGAGTTGTATTCTCACGATAAACATGGACAAAATTTCAAATATGACATATGAACGTTTTTTTTTTAGAGTATGGCCATGTATGTATGTCAAAATGGGTGGAATTCCTTGTATGGGCACTCTCATGGATGAGCGTGTGCAAGCGCAAGAGCGTGCCCATCAACGTGCTTTGTCCGGGTTATGGGAGCTGTCGGCAACACTTTGTTTTTAGACCACAACATCTTGTCACTAAAGAAATGTGTTTCTGGTTGTGAGGGAAGATATCCTTGTTCAGCTTCCCAAATAACCCAGCGTTAAGGAAACATTGGAGGCAGTTTGCTTTCCGGAGCAGCATCGGCGTTCTGCAAATATGTTTGTTTGTGAGTCAAAACCACATATAATGTGTATATAATCAAAACAACACAAATGTATAGTGAATAGAAAGTTATCCAGGGAGGAAAAATGCCACGAATGTATTGTGTGTTATGTCATATGTGTGTGTGTGTGTGTGTGTGTGTGTGTGTGTGTGTGTGTGTGTGTGTGTGTGTGTGTGTGTGTGTGTGTGTGTGTGACTCTTTAGCTCCACCCACTACACTCCTCCAAAAGTTTGGCTGTTTTCGGAGAGTCATTAGAGCTTATCTTATAGATCTAAAAAAACTAAAGATTTTTTTGAGATATGAAGGATGCAATGCTACTCTGTAGGTTTTCAATGTCAACATGAGATTGGCTGAAACTAAATATATTACCCCTCTTTAAAAAAAAAT
The DNA here is from genome assembly GCF_024679245.1 of Pseudorasbora parva. Taxonomy (NCBI): domain Eukaryota; kingdom Metazoa; phylum Chordata; class Actinopteri; order Cypriniformes; family Gobionidae; genus Pseudorasbora; species Pseudorasbora parva. Next base: position 38,315,906 of record NC_090177.1, read on the forward strand.
TCTCATTGACTGGCTCTGCATTCCTCACTACCCTTGATGGCGGGCCAGCCAAGGGGTATGTGGCCAGCCAAGGGGTACGATCGCACCGGTGAACGGGCTGTCGCGATGCAACTGTGTCCGGCGTTCGCTTCCATCTAGCATGACGACCCAAGTCTCCCATCCAAGGACTGTACGTTCACGTCCGGGTTAACGGGTAGGGCTTACTGAGCCTGTGGTCAGGCGATGTCAATAGGCTGGGACAGACACCATCACTTCTGCTAGAGCCCCCTCTACGAGGTGCTTCTATGCCTGTAAGTGGAACCTGTTCGCCAAATGATGTTCTTCTTGCCGAGAAGACCCCTGAAGATGTTTGATAAGTTCAATGCTTTCCTTCCTGCAAGAAGGGTTTGAGCCAAGGCTGTCTGCCTCCACCCTCAAAGTGTATGTTGCCGCTATTGCTGCACATCACAACATCAGGTCGTCAGGTTCCTGAGGGGAGTGAAGAGAATAAATCCTCCTCGCTCTTACGCTTGGGGCTTATGTCTGGTACTAACCCCACTGCAGAGAGCACCCTTTGAGCCTCTGCAGTCAGCTAAGTTTAAGATCTTATCTTGAAAGACAATGCACCCCGGATTTGTGCCCAAGGTTCCCACTGATCCCTTCCGGGACCAGGTGGTGAACCTGCAAGCGCTGCCCCGGGAGGAGGCAGACCCAGCCCTGGCTTTTCTCTGCCCCGTCCACACTCTGCGGTTATACTTGGACAGAACGCAAAGATTTATGACCTCAGAACTTACCGAGGCCAGCAGAAGGGAAAGGCTGTCTCCAAGCAGAGGATGGCCCACTGGATAGTGGATGCGATTGCATTGGCGTACCAAACCCAAGCCGTGCCTTGCCAGCTTGGGTTGAGGGCCCACTCCACTATGAGTGTTGCCTCATCCTGAGCGCTGGAACATGGCACCACACTGACAAATATGTGTAGAGCTGTAGGCTGGGTGACACCTAACATGTTTGCTAGATTCTATAGCCTTCATGTAGAGCCGGTATTTTCCCATGTGCTCGCTTAAACCAGCCAGTAACACTGAAGTGCTCGTTCTTGTTTCGGCTTGCTGCGCCATTCCCCTCCTCATGGACTGGATAAGTGAGCATTTCTGCTCCAGTAGAGTTCCCCAGCTAGGCGAACCCTGTGAGTTCCTCCACCACTCGGCATTCAGATGTGGTGGAGCATCCGACGCCAGGCTCAGCAAGGGCTAGGTGCCATATGTTGTGACCTCTACGATGGTACCATTTGTATATTCTTCCACGGAATGGCTCCGTATCTTCCACATGTGTTACCTTCCTACGGACAGGATGTGGACTCCACAGAGGCCCTCCGGGCACTCTTTCCCAGCATTATCCAGTACCTGCTGAATGGGTCTTGCGGATCAGCAGTGACACTCCCTGCATAAAGTGGCAACAGCCGTGGTGTTTTCCATAGAGATCCCAATTCGAGGGATACGTCTGACGTACTTCGAACTTGACCAACTGAATGAGAATGTTGTGGTTACATATGAGCCCCTTATTCCCTGTAAGTACTTCCCGTCTCCACAGTTGCTGTACCATCACTACAGGGCCGAGTCACTAGTTCGGCTCCTCAGTGAAAAACAAATGTGTGCTGCATCTGCGTCCGGGTTTGTACCCGTGCTTAGGGGCGGAGTACGAGATGCAAATCTTGCACGCCAATGGCCATTGGCCTGTTCTGTATACACTTGAAGGGATATAGGCTCTCAGAAGTGATCCCAATTCGTTGGATACGTCTGACATACTTATCTGTTCCCTTCTTCAGGGTATAAGGGTTACATAAGTAACCGATATGGTCTATATATACCGAGGTTGTCACACTGGCAGATGGGCAACAAAATCATCACTTCCCAGAAAATTCTAGTGATGTCTTTGATATTAATAAGATAAGACATTTCAATTTTTTGGGAATGACAGCACAGCAGCATGCCACAGTTCTGGGAGCACTATATGCATTCCCATCCTTTTCTCACGGCAATTTGTACCTATTTTCAAAGGTGGCAAATTCGTACGAGTGAGGTTGCACAAATTCATATGATTTAGCCACCTCACATGGATATGGATTTTGGGCTAATGGTTGGGTTACAGTTACAGGGGTAATGTTAACAGTCTAACTACAAGAGTTAATTAAAAGCAAGTTCTTTTAATGCTATTACAATGCACCGACATGTATGTACATGTACATAATAAGTAAATTGTTTTAAATGGTTAGGTAGGCTACAATATAAAGCGTGATCATATTTGTCAAGCCTACAGTAATCTTTGTTTAAAACTTTGTCAAATTAATCTTTATAGCGTACATTTAAATTAAAAAAAAAAAGGAAAGACTAAAGACTCATGTCTCATGTCAAATTCTAGATACTGTCAGCTGAGGATGATTTGGAGGAGTTTTCTCATGTGAACCACTATTTGACAATAATAATATACAGCTGTGGGAAACCTCAGAGCAGTGCCAAACCCAAGGCCTTGAACTTCTGTAAAGTAAACATGGGATTGTTCCCGATCAGGCATTGTTGAATTGAACTTAATAAAACTATGTTCACTTGTCTTTGAGTAGTTACAAATGCAAGTTTTTTTAAAGCACACATTGCAGACATTTCAGAAGCGAATAAAGGCAAAAGACAGACAGACTAGCGGTCGCCTTGGATTAGTTGTGTGATTAGTAGGTAGAGCTACATGGATGATTACATCAATTTTCTCATGATAAAGGTAAAACTCAAGATCATTATCAGCTGTTACCTATCAAACTAAAAGGTTAAGAGCTTAAATGTGTCTGTGGCACAGTCATAAACATGCCTAAATTGCCAACATGTGTCTAATTAGATTCAGCACTGTTTAAGGAAAAAATTTCCTTTGATTATTCTTCAAAAAAAGAACAGAAAGCTGTTTTGGATGTTTGAATTTCACTCTAAGAGGGCCTTACCTTAGTAAGTTCAGCCCGTTGATAAAATATCTCCTCCTAGTAATAAAGTTTTTGTTCAGTATGAAAGCATATAAAAGTTTGTGTGTGCGCCCTTATAATTCAAACATGTTTGTATTCTGGCACAAAGATAGCAAACACACACCACAAATAATAAATACTGTGGAACTATTGCATGGTAAATAAACTATTTGCAGAGACAAATCACTAGTTACTAGGGAAACATGTCAGCACATTTCTACCGGGACTCCACTTACCACTAAAAGGGTAAACTGTTTATAAGAACTACATTAGAAGGGCAAGTCCTGTGCGTCTAGTTTAAATGGCTATAAAACCAGTCGAGGGAAACTAGTTGCATATCATCACTGTCATTATTTTAAACCAGCTGACTGAAAATTAGTCTAGCGTGTTTATAGAAGTAAGGTCATGCTCAAAATGATCCGTCATTTGTCAGTAAGGATTAGCCAAAGTACACTAACAAGAAAGCTATAATGGACTATAAAGAGATGCTGCTAGTACAGCCCATTACTGTAATTGTAGCAGCCTCTCTCTTTGAAGACCACTGCTTCTCCATGAAGTCATGCATAATTGATAACTCCGTGTGGAATTATGCTTCGGCAGATACGATGAACGGATAGCTTTAGGGGAGACAGAAATGGCATCATGTTGGGATCTTCATGACTGAACAAAAACCATAGGGAAAAAATTATTAAATCAGCAGTAGTTGTGTTTATCTACTCTTATAAAACATGTTTTAAAATGGTTGTATTCTCCTGAGTTTCCCCTTGGATAATGGATTACCTGATAATGGATCACACACTTGACAGTTACTTACTATTACATAGAGATACATATATTACATATTTGTCTTTACATGCATTTGAAATTTAAAGACATTCTTAATCCGTAGGGATTAATATGGAGTTGGGCCACCCTTTGCAGCTGTAACAGCTTCAACTCTCTAATTCACCCCAAAAGGTGATCTATTGGGTTGAGGTCAGGACTCTGTTCAGGCCAGTCAAGTTCCTCCACACCAAACTCGCTCATCCATGTCTTTATGGACCTTGCTTTGTGCAATGGTGCGCAGTTATGTTGGAACAGGAAGAGGCCATCCAAAAACTTTTCCCACAAAGTTGGGAGCATGAAATTGTCCAAAATGTCTTGGTGTGCTGAAGCATTAAGAGTTCCTTTCACTGAAACTAAGGGGCCAAGCCCAACCAAACAACCTCACACCATAATTCCCACTCCACCAAAATTTACACGTGGCACAATGCAGTCAGGCAAGTATCGTTCTCCTGGCAACCGCCAAACCCAGACTTGTCCATCGGATTGGCAGAGTGAGAAGCGTGATTTATCACTCCAGAGAACAGGGCCACCTAGAACCTCCCCGTCCCGTCCAGGGACCAGACATGGAGTTTCCAGAGGTCTGGACGCGGGTGCCAGAGGGTGCCCCGTCTCTGAGTCTGAGGAATGGGCCAAGGAGGTGCTGTCGCAAGGAGCACTAGTTCCGGGAACCACGTCCTGTTGGGCCAGTATGGCGCCACCAACAGGACCTGCTCCTCGTCCTCCCTGACCTTGCTAAGTGTCCGTGCAAGAATGCTCACTGGGGGAAACACATATTTGCGTAGGCGCCGGGGCCAGCTGTGTGCCAGCGCATCCGTGCCGAGGGTCCCCTCGGTCAGGGAATAAAACAACTGGCAATGGGCCGTGTCGTGTCTGTGCGGCCCTGAAGCGATCCCAAATCAGCTGGACCACCTGAGGAAGGAATCTCCACTCTCCCGAAAGTACTGGCTGTCGTGAGAGCTTGTCGGCCGCACGATTGCGCAGGCCTGGAATGTGAGTGGCACGAAGTGACCTCAGATACTTCCGACTCCATAACAGGAGGTGGCAAGCGAGTTGTGTCATGCGACGGGAGCGTAGACCACCCTGTTTGTTGATGTACGCCACGGCCGCAGTGCTGTCCGTACGGACCAGAACGTGCTTGCCCTGGAGGGGCGTCTTGAAGCGGCTCAGGGCAAGACGAACTGTTAACAACTCTAGGCAGTTGATGTGCCATTGCAGTTGAGGCCCCGTCCACAGACCTGAAATTGCAAGCCCATTGTACGTGGCACCCCAGCCGGTGTATGAGGCATCCGTGGAGACAATCGGATGCCTGGATACCTGTTCTAGGGGCATCCCCGCCCGTAGAAACACAGGGTCCGACCATGGGCTGAAGGTTTGGCGGCACCTCGGTGTAACTAAGACACGGAGGGACCCGCTGTGCCACGCCTAACTCAGGACTCGGTCGTGTAGCCAGCTTTGAAGCGGTCTCATATGGAGCAACCCGAGTAGGTCTATTCTTGCCCAGCAAATCGAGATATGGGATGGAGGGACTCCACCCTCCCAAAGGTAGGTGAGTCTCGACCTAAGCGCCGAGATAGTCATGTTCCCGCAGTGAGAACACGAGCTATCCACAAACGCCGCCTCAGCGTGCTCTAAGCCCAGGCCCGTGATACAGCGCTTGTGACCGTCGGCGGGCGACGGAACGACCGCATCCAGAAACGCATGGGTGGAAAGACATCCTGAAAAGGACGGTACGTCACCCATGTAGCTCTTTTGTGAGGAAAATTTTCTCCTGTTTCTGCTCTCACCAGAAAAGGAACACGCCCACCGAACCAACTGTGTTTGGTGTGTGTGTGTGTGTGTGTGTGTGTGTGTGTGTGTAGTGCAATTTGCTCAGTTTCTCAAGTTTGCTGTGAAAACAGCAGCTCTCTCAGCAGCAGTGAGATCGCGGTCGCGCTGTCTTGTGCCATCTGGCCAACACAAGAGCAATTTCCCCTGGCACACGCTTTCTCTCTCTCTCTCTCTCTCTCTCTCTCTCTCTCTCTCTCTCTCTCTCTCTCTCTCTCTCTCTCTCTCTCTCTCTCTCTCTCACAAATAGAAGGCAGTCAGATGCTTCATCAACGTCGTTCGGCTCTGAAGTGAATTTCAACAGTGCGTGGCGATCGCTTCCGCTTTATACCCACGCAGCGGGGCGGGGTGCGATATGCAAAGCACGCACACCAATGTTCATTGGCCCATTTTCTATATCTTGAAGCTGATAGAGGCTCCCAGAAGTGATCCCCAATTCGTCGGTCACGACGTACGTCGTTGTGACTGAATGAAAGGGGAAATACATTTTTGAGAACTGAAGTATGATTATTTTGCAGCGGGTGAGTAGTAAACAGGACACTGACTATTTTGAGTGGCTTCTACATTACTTTGTTTGGCTAAATAAATCGATTTTTAAATCAGTACTCTACTGTCAAACTGTAACGTTACTGTAAATAATATATTCACGCGCTACCCAGTTCAGTTTGTGATTCAAAGTTAAGAAGCTATCATCGAAAATCATTGCCATGATGGATTGTATAGGTGTGTTTGCTGCCAATCAGTGAAACAGCCAATCAGAGCAGAACTCCGCATTAATATTCATGACTCTTCCAAATAAGGCATAAACAGAGCATTACATAGGGACAATTTCAAGGGTTGTAAATGGACCTGTAAAACTGTATCTTGACAATTTTTTCCCTTAAATAAGCCACATACCCTCTATTTAGATATCAGAGAACAATTTAAAATATTGTTTCAAATCATTCTAAGGCACCTTTAATGGTGAGAATTTGACCCTAAACTAAAGTGTGTTTATTAAAACTGTATGTCATGCATTTTTAAATATATTTGTAATTACACACTTGTAATAATTAAGAAGCAATTTAGTACATTTAAAATATACCAACTGATGAATGATGTAAAATCTTATCTGCTTGACCAAAAATTAAGTATTTTATTTTTTGTCCGCTGTTATCAGGAAAACAAATATTGAAAACTCTATGGCACGTTTGCCGACCTCCCAGAGGGTTAAATGTAATATCTAATATTGTCACAGTTGTGGTGTAGTCAGTCATGTACATTGAAGATCAAAGTAACCTCGGAGATCTCAGAAAATACAAAACACTAAGAATAGCCAAACCAATGCACAGACAAGTACTGAAATTAAGAGATAAATACAGTATATTATGGGTGTTGAAATTAATCGTTTCTAAATTGCATGACGATGCGGACGTGGACAATTCTGCATAATAGACCATAATCGACTATAGCCTACTGACGTTTCTCTGACATCATTCACTGCATACGCGCTTGTCCTGCTAGCGTAAAATAGTGAAGGGAGGCGAAACCCAAAAGTGTGTGGCTGTAACCCGATCACACATAAATGCGTATAAATAGTACGAGTGTGCAATGTCGTGGAATGTATACGCCAAAACTCATTTTGGCGTGCATATGATACGCTGTTTTTCGCGAGCATATGATACGCACTTTATGGCATATGACACGTTCTCTTGGGTAGGTTTAGGCCATAAAATGCATATCATATTCACGCAAAAAACAGCGTATCAAATGCAAGCCAAAATTAGTTTTGGCGTATACGTTCCACGACATTGCAGTACTTGCCAGATTCATGCATTTTTATTATTTACTAGTGTTTAATAGTTCTAAATGGTTCTGTCCAGTGGTGGAGCCAGGATTTTCTTTTCATGGGGTGGCTGGGAATGGTCGTCAGCCGGTCTGGGTTGGCACAGAAATCCTCATTATTTCAAGATAAAAATGAGTTTGACTATAATGCACTGAACTGTTTTAGGGCCTACTGAATACAGTTAATTTTTATTTAATTGTACTGGAGATAGTGAATAAGATCATGGAATACTGAGTGCATTTGACCATTTTTGCATTATTTCTCACCTCCAGGTATATTAATAAAGGGGCTCACATTATAGCTAAAGTTCCACTTAGTCAGCTCCTTTCTGTGACTCAAAAACACAATAGCTTTTTCTAGATTGTAGCATCTTCACACATTAGACATGGAGATAACTACATAGCCTAAATTATTTAATTTTCAATGAATTTTATATAATCAGTGAACTCTTCAACAACTCTGAGTTAGGCTATAATGACTGAAAATTAGCTGTCAAAATGCATGATTGCAACAGTTCCAACATAAATTAAACTTCTATCATAAATCGTTTGCCGTATTCCTCATTCGTTAGTCGCTTTGGATAAAAGTGTCCGCAAAATGAATAAATCCAAATGTAAATGACACCAATAGTAGACCATATATTTCATTGATTTTATGAATGTTTGCTTTTTAACACTTAACAAATATTGTGCTGGGTTACACTTGAAAGTCCAATGTAAAATCTGATTAAAATCAGTTGAGAAGCACTGCTGTAAACATCTGTTCTCCAGCAAATCAGGTCATCATTCAATTATCAGTCAAAATGTTTATCTTTTTAGCATGCGACAGTCTAGATGTGATTTTCTTTTTACAAGCTAGTTTCATCCATCATTAGCCTTTCCACAACAAGTGGCTTGATTTCATTCCAGTGTCTCGCATAGATTACCGTTTTGACAGTAGTAGATTCATCTGTGAAAAGTAGGTGCAAACAGTTCATTTTACAGGGCACTGACTTTCTGGGATGCCACTCTTCCCCTCTCGCATGGAACTAAAGCTGGCGCCGACTACTAAGTCCACATTCCCCGTTGACACATACCTTCATCAACAGCTTATTGATTCCATGGTCTCTTTACCATGTAAAGGTTTGCACGCTGTGGGACTCTAGTATTTTAAAAGCCAGACACGCGGCTCATGAATTGAGGATGCTTGGCCCTTGTGCCATTATTGATGGCTTGCCAAAACGCAGATGTTGTTTATTTGGCTTTTATGATCTTTATGAATTGCAGAAGTTCTTTATCTCTTCTCTTAAGTGTTTGGAAGAAAAATAGATTGCCAGTCCTCAGAATCAGATTAGCTTAATGCTTTGGATGATTGTGAGGAGGTCACTAGATGGTCACTTTTGGTGTTTTAAAGGTTTCCTTGCGTAATTTATGACTCGGGAGATGTGACAACAGCTCTGACTCATCTTCTCATATGTCAATGTCCAGACAGAGATTTTCAGTGACCGGTCAGAACACAGTCAAACCACACAACTGAAATGCAAAAAAGTCAGATAAACCATCTGCTAGCCTGGCAGGCACCTTAAAAAGGATGACCATTGGGGCCAATTACTCTTATAATTATCAAGGGAAATAAAAAAAGGCAGTGTTGGCATTACTCTACTAGTTACTAATTGCATCTTCAACAGTGTAAAACGATTACTGTACTAATTACTTCCTCTAAAAAGTATTGCATTACTTATTACTAATAACTTTCTAAATCCCATAACAACCTTGACCAGTTGAACAATACAACATGAAACTGCTCTTTTAATTATTTTAAATAAATAATATAAAACTGCATAAATTAAGATGTTTACAAGTTTAGATGTTAACGTTTGGATTTTTAGAAGTAACTGTAATTTAATTACAGAACAATTAAAAGTAATCCCTTACTTTACCCTTTCAAGGGAAAAGTAATTAAATTACAGTAGTTAATTATTTATTAATGCATTGACACCCAAAAATGCAAATAAGAGTATAATAGTTTCATTTTCATATGGTTTTGAAAAGCTTTTTTTGTTTTTGTTTTACCATTTTCAACAAAAGTTTAATATAAGTTTAATCAGTTCAGTAAAATTAGTCAAGTAAAAAGTTATAACATTACTTTTATTTATGCTTTTATATAAATATAATGAGAAATCAATGCTAAAGGTTACTTCAGCGATTAGCAAAGGGCTTTTTATCAGTAGAAACCCTGGAGTATATTCAAATGATTGTGCTTCCCCCCCTTTTAAAGGTCCCATTCTTCGCGTGTTTTCGAAGCTTTGATTATGTTTACAGTGTGCAATATAACATGAGTTCATGTTTCGCGTGTAAAAAAACACAGTATTTTTCACACAATTTACTTATTTGTATACCGGTGTTTCCTCTGTCCTAAAAACGGCCTAATGATTTCCTTGTTCTATGAAGTCCCTCCTTCAGAAACACGTAACGAGTTCTGATTGGGCCAGCGCTTCCCGTCTTGTGATTGGACAGCAGCTTAGCGCACTTTGCCCGGAAAGGTCCCACCTCTTACCATAACAGGGAGATGCAAGCGCTGAATGCACGCTCTCCTCCACGTGGGAGAGCAACGAGACCACGCCCCCTATTTTGCGTGTTCTTGTGGGCGGAGGGTTAGTCAACAAACAGTGCTAGTGACGTCGTTACATCCCTGCACTTCCTGCTGTAGTCCAAACCGGCCGTTCGCTGTAGGCTTTGAAAGGGAACTTCTGTTAAATAAAATATCTCGCTTGGCATTGAACTTTGAGCTTTATAATTTTACAGGTATTATTTATGCTCTAACAGCAACATTACACACTAACTTAAGTTTGAAAGATGGAATCGTGTAGAATAGGACCTTTTAAGAACGGGAGCTATGGTGAGCAATGTAAGTGTTTTAACTTCTCAAATTAATGAAAGTTAAGCTTCCAAAGGTATGAACTGAAAACTTGCCCGACTGAACTCGCGTTGTGAATGTATGCCGCGAGTGTGATCGCGTTTACCTCAGCTCTCATCACGAGAGCTCATCAGCTCATTTATGATGTAAAATGTAATCTGACTCCTGCTGTTCTGTGAGACTCACGTGGCGACTCGATCGTTATATTGAACAGACACGTTCAGTAATTAATTGTAGAGTCTGTTCTCCAACTCAGTCACAGTAATCCAGTAGCGGTGGCTTTGGGAGTGGCCTCACAGGCCGAAGGCATCGAAGAATTCTGGGAATTGAAGTCTTTCATCCCCATGAGACAAAAATACATTTTCTGTCTTTTCTCAGTCTAGAAGGCACCAAATTAAAAAGTAATTTCACATTTCTACTACAATAATGACCCAGTTTAAATACAGATTCATCGTTCCAGTGCTGAAGTAGCCCTTTAAGTGGTCTCTTATTTTTTTCCAGAGCTATCGGCAAAAGTTTTGACACATTTGCCTTTACATGAACATGAACTTTAATGACATCCCATTATTAATCCGTAGTTAGCCCACCATTTACAGCAGTAACTTGAACTCTTCTGGGAAGGCTTTCCACAAGGCTAAGGAGTGTGTTTATGGGAATTTTTTTGACCCTTTTTCTAGAAGCACATTTGTGAGGTCAGGCACTGATGTTGGACGAGAAGGCCTGGCTCTCAGTCTCCGCTCTAATTCATCCCAAAGGTGATCTATCGGGTTGAGGTCAGGACTCTGTTCAGGCCAGTCAAGTAACCTCAACACCAAACTTGCTCATCCATGTTTTTATGGGCCGACGCTTTGTGCTCTGGTGTGCAGTCCTTTTGGAACAGGAAGGGGACATCCACAAACTGTTCCCAAAAAGTTGGAAGCATGAAATTGTCCAAAATGTCTTGGTATGCTGAAGCATTAAAAGTTCCTTTCACTGGCTGGAACTAAGGGGACGAGCCCAACTTCCTGAAAAACAAACCACAATCCCCCCTCCACCAAACTTTACACAATGCAGTCAGGTAAGTACCGTTCTCCTGGCAACCTCCAAACCCAAACTTGTCTATCAGATTGGCAGACAGTGAATCAGTGATTCATCACTCCAGAGAGCACGTCTCCACTGCTCTAGAGTCCAGTGGCGTAGATACATATGTTTTCTAACATAGATTATACAAAACAGAAAATAAAATATTGTTAATACCTCAATTATTTCTCTTTGACAGCAGTGATATGGTTACAAAGAGAATAACAAATTTGAGTATCATAGTTGATACTCAAGTGTAGGATAACTCAAGACATCAAGATTCCTGTGAACGATCAACCGATAAGCAATCAAATTGGCACTGCATAAAACATTGCAAAAATTATTGTGCATGGTTGTTAATGCCTAGACAATACAATGACCACTGTTATGTAATGTTGCTAAGATGTACATTTTCCATAGCCAAATTCCAACAACCCTTAAGGTATGTCCCTGCGGCATAAACAAAAACAGCAAACTGTAAACCTGAGATTCAAAGGAAATGTTTGTGACCGTAAAGCCCTTCAAACCTCAGAAAAGCTTCCTCAGAATAGCAGCTGCTTGAGATTTTTATAGCGATAATTGTTTAGTTTAAAAGTTTAAGTTGTACAAGCAGTCGTTGCGCAATGAAAAGTGTCTCATTTGCTGTTTTCCTTGTCTCAGTTTTTCAGGCCTCTAAGGAGATTAACCGGGCAATTAATTAAGCAAAACATGAAAGCAAACCAGCCATAGTACGACAGGCAAAATGAATAGCCAAAGGAAAAAAGAACGATCGCTTGAAAAGAAGGGGCTTTCCCTTTTTCAAACATCATCTGTCTCGTTCACAGATCCATGAAATCAGATACAGGTATTACATGTTGAGCTCAAGCAGACCATAGAGGCAGTGAGGGGGGTGTTGGGAGGGTCAGGTCACCCGCCGACCACCCCCTCCTCCTGATTGGCCCACCTGGGTAAGAGAGCTTCCGAAGACATGAACCGAGCTACCTCTCGGCCTATCCATCTCATCTGCGCGTATCGGGTTCCTGTCTGTTTGAAATCGAGGATGGGATCAAACGGCCCACTGCCACTTATGAGGACAGCTCAACTAGTACAATGACTGCTAATAAGGGCTCGTTTGACTCGGCCTGAGACCAGACAGAGAACCAAGAGCCCGACCATTGTGCAAAAACCGGCTCGCTTTTTTAGGATGCCATTGTGTGCGTAGTGAGGGAATTTGCTGTAGGATTGTATGTTTGGGAGTGTATTTTACTCCAAATATTATTATTTCTTTAACTATAGGAATGTTTTGATTACAATTTAAATTAATGATGTAATTTTTTTTTAAACGATTTTCATAGTTATCCAGGTCAAAAGTAACTCGATAAAATCTTTGATACAAACAATTTGTCCAAAACATAAAATAAAAAAAACCCACACTGTAAAAAATTATTTAGAAAAAAAGTTACCTGGTTGCCTTAAAATTTTGAGTTCATTGAAAATAAAATTTTAAGGTTAATACAATGAACATTTTTTGAGATTCGACAACCTTTATTAAAATATTATTAAAAGATTTTGTAAGCATATTGGGTAATTGTGTGTGTGTTTTATTTCTGATGACGCAGTGAAACATGCCAAATAGTGCTATTTTCATGATTTATCACATTTTTTATGTGGTTCAGATACAAAAATATTTTGAGTTTCTATTTATTAAACTAATTTCCTTCATTGTATCAACTCAAATTTTTAATTTCAATAAACTCAAAATGTTAAGGCAACCAGGTTACTTACTTTTTTAAGTTAAACCAACAAAAATCACCACAATTTTTTTACAGTGCACCAACGTAAAAGTGAGAAGTTGAACAAACACCCATTCACATGTTCACAGTTCAGAAACATTTGTGGAAAATGTGAAATATAATTATGACTAAAAAGATTACAAGATGTTTATTTGACGTTCATAGGTGTTAGACGGCCTTTCTTTCTATGCTTCTCTTCTCTTGTATGTCAGGGCTGAGTTCAAACATACCTAAGACCTATTGTCTATAATCATTCACTGCAATTGTAAGCAGTATCATCCCCGGCTTGAGGATTAATTGAGTCTTGTCATATCTGGTATGCATTATATTACTGCTATGCTGACCTCTCTTTTTAACCTCTTTTTAATGGTTTTTAACCTCTTTTCAACGTTAATCCTCTACTGGTTCATGTCATTTATAAAATGGGCAGAAAACAAAACAGAACAGTTGTTTTTCACTTTTATGGAGTAAAAGAGGCCCTGTTTTGTTTAATCATGTGAAATTTAACATAATTCTGTTACCATTTTGGCAACACTTTACAATATGGGTGCACTAAAATGCATTAATTCATGCTTAATTAATGCACAGATAATCATGAGTTAATGTTATTAAGGAATTAATACATTATGACATATTTCACTAATAACAAATCAATGATTACTTAATCTATTAATCAATTATAATCTTCATTAGTTGCTGATGCAGTAATCATTAATAAATGGGTTAGTTCACCATTAGTAATACCCATGATTATCTGTGCATTAGTTAAGCATGAATTAATGCATATTAGTGCACTCGTATTGTAAAGTGTTACCAACATTTTCTAAGTCAAAGGTCATCACAAACCTGATTTGTCAGTTCAAAACAAATCAGTTGAACTTTTTAGAACTTGTTTCATAATATATAGAGGGAGAGTTACGCTCATTCCGGTCATAAAACCATTCAGACTCCTAGGAGTCTTACAGGATATGCTTTTTTTATCACTCCGGAAATAAGGATAAATGAATTATATTAAACCAGTTGATGTACATTAGGACAGCAGATACTTTAGCACCAGCAGTGTTTTCCAGCAGTTCACCCACATCCTCACAAATCCCCAAACAAACAGACCCTCTTTATCTGTCCATTCTCGCGTGTGTTTCACCTGTTGAAAGTCGAGTTTGTTTAAAGTAATCGCCATGGTAGCAGAATTTGTTAGTAGCGAGCTTGTCACGCCATGTGAAACTGTCATTGCAGCCCAACAAAGCTAGGATTTCCTAATGTTTCTCCTCAATTTTGGTACTTAGCAGTGCTTGTTCAGGCAAGTATGACTATTACTGCTGTTCATAATAAAATTTGGTGTATAACTCATCCCACAAACATGAACAATACCTCAAATTATGATTTGACTTCCATGTATAGGTTGTAAAATCTCAAAGACTTACATAAAATGATGTCATATCTACTGACCAGAATATGAGAGAGAGACGAGGGGTGGAGGTTTTGACATTGTGAGAAGCCTATATGAAAGCTTGTTTCCACAATGGAATTAAAAAAATGTAAAAGGTTATTAAAAACTTTTTTTATCTAAAAATTATCAAATTTTACCTTAGAATTTTGAGATAAAAAGTTGGAGTTACTTTTTAATTTATTTATTCTCTTATTATTTTTCTATAGATTTTTTGATGGAAAAAATAACCTGAATTACGAGATGTGGACTTAGATTTCCAAGAAAAAAGTCAGACTTGTGAGATGCAAACTTTAAAATAATATATTATTTTTTACTAATACTTTAAAATAAAATAAAAATACATAATTCCAAGGAAAAGTCAAAGTAAATGTCAGAACTGCAGAGGTGGGTAGAGTAGCCAAAATCTTTACTCAAGTAAAAGTACAAGTACTTACGGAAATATTTACTCAAGTAAAAGTAAAAGTAACAATCGTAATAGTTACTTGAGTAAGAGTAAAAAAGTATTAGATGAAAAAACTACTCAAGTACTTAGTTACTAGTTACTTTCGATCTGATTGATAAGATCCAAAAACCCTGAATTTCAGACTACTTAGAGAGCTTTCACACACCTCCAAATATATATATATATGTGTGTGTGTGTGTGTGTGTGTGTGTGTGTGTGTGTGTGTGTGTGTGTGTGTGTGTGTGTGTGTGTGTGTGTGTGTGTGTGTTTAATGGTTAAACAGTGTAAATTAATGGTGTGCTGGGCTAACCACAGCTCTTTTTAAAACATACTTTGTTCTTATATTTTTATAAGTATATGCATTCTTAAAAATACAGTCCCATTTTTAAACGTATGTATACACTGCAGACTGTTGTCTGTCCGGATATGTGTATAAATGCAAGATGTCACATTAGGCTATTCAATTTGTTTCGTTTTTAGCCTGATCTCATCAGTACCTGTGGCAACGTTTTTGCAAACCACAAAATATGTACCAATACGTACATATTGCGACAGTTTCAAAGTGAAATGTCCACTGGGTGGCACTAAAAGCTTATTTTTTCCAGAACAGATTTGCGTGAATCTGACATGTTTTGTTACGTTGTGTTTTTAACCTAGCCTACACCCACACTAAACCTACCCGAAAGTGTTAACAAAAGCAAATGTGACAACAATAAAATTGTGTCCATGTATTTTTAGCTTGTGTTTAGAACTCGTCTTTGAGCTCTTATCATGACTCGTTCTACATGGGGTTCGTTCTCAAGCTTTTCGCATTGCAAATACAAATCTGTATCAGCTGAGCTATCGAGCAAGTCTGGTGAATCAGAAAAGCAGAACATGGAGCTGTGACCAGGGATGGGCAGTATTTCAAATACATGTATTTAAAATACGTATTTGAAATACAAAATACTATTTTGTATTTTGTATTTTAAAGCCTTTGGAAAAAATCTAATGTAATTTGTATTTAAATACATTTAAGATGAGTATTTTTGTATTTTCAAAATACTCAAAATACTTTGAGCCAGTCAACCTCTTTATCAGGAGCTGTTTTCATGCATCTACTAGTTCAGACCATAGACTGTAAAAAAATATGGACGTAGTGTCCATGACGTCACCCATAGGATTCCGATAAGCCGTTCTGAAGCTTAAAGTATGGCCGAACTGGGCGTTGCCATCTTGTGAGCGAGTCATCGCGTGTCACTCCCGGATAACAGAAAATGGGCAAAAAGGGGGGATGTGCGCGGAGCTGAGGTGACGCAATAACTATAGACGGCGGATAAATGGCTATCCACTTGTAACCACGCCCTTAATTATGCAGAACCTTAAGGCTTTATATAACGTAAACGAATGAGTTATAAAAAAATTCACCCCCCTCAGAGTTGTCATGAAGATCAAAATTAGCCTTATAAGCCAAAACCACAATTTGTACCAGGCTGTAAACATGTTTTTTTCTGCTTTAAAGTTGAGAATTTTAACATGGGGCTCAATGAGATTCTGCTCCCTACTGGAGCCTGTCCCTAGTGGCCAGTTGAGGAACTGCAGTTTACATTACTTCCGTATTGGCTTCAAGAGAGATCGCGGGAGGTTGCCGCTTGGTTCAGACCAGACACGCCCCTCCCCCCAACATTCATTCATGTGAGCCGCAGCTGTACAACCCAGCCTTGGATCGGCAACTTTACAAAATTGTTGGAATAAGGCTGCCTTCAGGTGCTCTCGGAATTATCGTATTTACCAGTTTCCTAGGTAAAAATTGCACATGAACGCCCTCACATTTCAAAATTTGAATGCGATGAGCTCGTAATCACGACTTCAGAAGTGGGAATTATCAAATTTCCGATAGCACGTGAAGGCGGCATTAGGTGAGGATGTCATGGTCAATTCTACTTGTTGATTAAAGTAGCTTGTCAAATGTGTTTTAAGTATTAAAGCTACACTGTGTAACTTTTTTAGTTTATTTTTAGCTAAAACCCCTTAGTTCTTTCAAAAATATATGTGCTCATTAATGTATATTTACTTCTTTCAGGTAATAAAGTATTCTCGTAAGTTTATAATATGCCATTGAAAATACATACGGGTGAGGGGTTTGAATGCCGGTCGCCATGTTGCCCCTCCATCTTAAAAGTACATTAGCCAAAGAGGGACATACCCGTAAATTCAAGCTTCGCCTTTCGCGGTTTAACACTCGATGGCACAGTGTCGAATGTGAAGAGGGGGATTGCTTGAGACTGCTATATACTGACAAATTAAATAACTGCACATTATAATAGTTTTCTAAAGTAACCTCATCGCTTGAAGGAACACTCATGGACAAGGTCGAACTGGAAGCCATGTTAATCTTGGACTAAATCGGCCACCGTAGGAGTTAAAACAAAATCGGAATTGAGAGGAAAAGAAACTAATATTTACTGGATGGTCATATACCTTTTCACCACTATATGGGGGAAAAGATCACACAGTGTAGCTTTAACATCACTGCCTGTTAGGGATGGGTGATATCATATGACAATAAATATCGTAGATTCGTAGCAATGATAAAATGTGAATCGATGGAACTTTTTCTAAATCGTTTCCATAAATAGGCCTATTGGGGTAAGCACATCTGTGCAGCTTTTAGTGGGCAGGAATAATTGGAATGTTGGAGTGGAAAAAGAAGCGAGGGCGAATGAGTTATTGATGTAATTTGTGTTATTATAACTGCCAAAAATTCAAATTCAAATTCAAATTGAAAACGAAAGTTTCTAAGCAGTTGCACACATCTAAATGCTTTTTGGCATTCAGAATAGGCCCAGATAGATTTCAGCCTAATAGGGATACCTGCACTGAATTGCCAATTTCACATGTATTTGGTGTATTTTCGAAATACAAAATACTGTATTTGTATTTAAATACATTTTTCCACACAGTATTTTGTATTTGTATTTAAATACATTTTTCCTCACAGTATTTTGTATTTGTATTTTAAATACATTTCCATGTATTTATGCCCATCTCTGGCTGTGACGCAAAATTCAAAATGTTTTACAAACCATAGACTAACAAAAAATGCAGTTTTTCTACCTATAGTGTTCATTTCTGTTGGAATTCCTGCAGTGTGTATTGGTACGTATTTTGTGGTTTGCAAAAACATTGTCACAGGTACATTTTGCCAATGAGGTTGCTCGTTTTATGAGAAAAAAAAAGATATGTAAATGTGCAGATGTGAACGTTTGTTTGTGGACGTGTGTTCGGAGGATTCAAACGATTTGTCAATGCTTGCACAAGAGCGCATATGAGGAAAACACTCGGACAGTGTGTGAAATAGTATTACAATAAAGGAAAAGTGCCCATAGTTACCAAATTACCATTAACAGTGTTCAAATATAGGCATCATTGTTACACTTACCACTGCTCTCTCAGGTTGGAGCTGGAATTATTGTATGCTGAGATGTCAGTTCATACTGGTGCACACAGCATGCATTAAATTATGAAACTGTTCTTTTTGACGTCTTGGACTGAAAACAGGCTGAACATGAGGCCACGTACGGATGATCTGCCGTAGCTCACACACATCTCCCTCTGCTTCGGCCATCATCTTCTGACTAAACGCGCGCTAATTTTATGCGGGTGATGCGTATCCACCTCTCGCGAAGCAGCCTCTCCAACATTTCGCGAGACTTCCGAACAAGTCATAACTTATTTTAAAATATATAATTAATTATCACCATTGACAGTAGCGGAGGAACGCCACCGAATGTAACGAAGTAAAAGTACAGTTTTTTCACAAGAAATGTACTTGAGTAAAAGTAAAAGTACCCATTTTTAAATATACTCTAAAAGTACAAGTTACCCAAAAAATGTACTCAAGTAAATGTAACGAAATAAATGTAATTCGTTACTACCCACCTCTGCAGAACTGTGAGGCGTAAACTCAGAATTCCGAGAAAAATGTCACAATTGCGAGACGTAAACTTGGAATTCAGAAAAAAAGTCAGACTCGTGAGATGTAAAGTCTGAGGAAAATTTACATAATTCCAAGGAAAATTCTGAGAAAAAGTCAGGATTGCGAGGCATTAAATGCCTCTAGTTACGACACTAACCTTAGTTCCCTGAGAACAGGGAATGAGACGCTGTGTCAGAAAGACTCTATGGGAAACGCCTCCAGCGTGACAGGTGTCTGAATTGCTATCCAATCACATCAATCCTATTGACCAGTGCCAGCCTCTGATGTCATCATCGTGCGACCCAGAAGTATATAAGGGCGCTGTGGAGACACAACAGTATCCATTTCTTCTGAAGGGACTGTTTGTAGGCAGGCACCGAGGCATGGCAATGTGACGCAGAATCTCGTTTCCTGTTTTCAAATCGTAACCAGCGAATTTTCCTTTCAAATGGGAACTCGCACTGCGTCGGAAAGACACTACGGGGAACAATATATTCCTGCCGCCATGCCGAGGGGAGTGCATGCCTAGCGTTACAGTTGAGGCTAGCTGTGTAAGGCAGCAGGGAACCGGCTTAACTGGTCCCCTCAGGGAGGCCAATGAGGCCATCAACACCAGAAGCCACCCATGCTAGCTGTGTGAGTGTCCAAACAGTGGAGCTTGCCCTCAGGGAGGCCTGGTGAGGCCTACAACCTGGTAGCAAGGCCTGCTAGCGGCTAGCTTGTCACCGAGACCGGATCCGGGAATTCCTTCTCAGGGAGGTCCAAAAGGGTGCCTACCGCCTGACAGCACATTATACCGGCTAACCGAGCATCCAAGCTCGGGGACTTACCGTCAGGAAGGCCTGGACAGGCCTGATACCTACTAGCAGGACATGCAAACCATCAGAAGTGACTGCAGTCCCGGAGCTCGCCTCCAGGGAGGCCCGTTTGAGGCCTCCCACACAGTAGCAAGTCTTCAGGGTGGCCTGGAGAGGCCTATCGCCTAATGGCAGCCCACTGCTAGAAGCCCGGTGACAGACGCCAGGAACGTGTCCTCAGGAGAGGCCACGTGAAGCCTGCTACCCAACAGCAAATCCCACAAGGAGGGCCCGCGGGGCCTACTACCTGCCAGCTACTCGTAGCCAGAACTGGGGGCTGGTGAACATCCTCAGGGAGGTCTGGTGAGGCCTGCCTCCTGATAGCAGAATGTGCCAGCTGCCCTAGCTAGCAACCATGCTCACTGCCATAGGAACGGGTAACCGAGAGCTCGCCCTCTGGGAGGCCTGGTGAGGCCTTCTACCAGTCATCCAGTAGCTGAGGCCTCACAGCACCCCCTCAGGGGAAGCCATATGAGGCCTGCTACACCACAGAAGGCCCTCAGGGAGGCCTAATGAGGCCTAATACCTCCTGTCCAGTGCCTGAAGCCCAGGAATACCTCCTCAGGGGAAGCCCGGCAAGGCCTGCTGCACCCCAGCAGGCCCTCAGGGAGGCCTAACGAGGCCTACTAACTGGGCTTGCAACCATGCAGCGACAAATGGAACAAAGCTTGCTGGCAGATTAGATGAACATCGGTGGCTCCAAGTCAGGCTGACAATGGCTGTCTGCTTGGCTAACGAAGAACTGGACGTCTAGTTACCACCTGGGGACTCATCCCCAGGGAGGCCATAAGGGGCCTACTAGTTGAAGAGGTTTCTTCTGAAGCCGACAATGTTGGGGAGATTCTTCCCAGGCACACATGGGCCACGATGTCACAAGAGGGGAAAGCCAAACCCCGCCCCACCACCACTGGACAAATCGCTATTACTTATTCTTCACACCACCCTGCATTACTAAGAAACCCGAACGCAGAGAAAGGGGGCGGGCTTGGCCGGACAACTCTAACGTAAGAGGAGGCTGACTAGGGATGCGAAATAGCACAAATCCGGCAAAGCAACAGTCAAGGCCAACAGATGCAGCACCCTGGAGAGGGCCAGCCTGCACACAAGTAACAAGTAGTACCTGAGGCTCGAAAAAGCGGAAAAACCTCAGGAATACCCTGTTCGAGCCTCGCGAGGCTGGACATAGATCTGTAGTTCATGCGTTAGCCTAAACTCACCCTCCTACTAACTTGGCTTGCAGCCATGCCAGCGACAAATGGCACAAAACTTACTGGCTTACCATTGGCATGGCAACTGTAGCCTGTGAGCGGAGCGTACCATAACCTCCAGCAGCTCTCCGTACATGGGGCAGGATGGCTGGGAGGGTTAGCCGTGTCACCACCCGCTCAGCCGTGTCACCACCCGCCGCTTTCATCCTTTGCTGAGGTGGGAGCTCTGCAGTTGACAATGAGGAGGAGCACTAATCCAGCTCCTCCTCCGACAGCTGCCCCTCGCGATCTGGCCGCTCATTTAGGACAACCTCCTTCTCTTGGCCAGATCCAACTGGGAGCCCCAGGACAATTGTCACCACACAGCCTCGGCATGAGCAGGACCGCTCGGCAAGCCGGCCCCTCTTCCCTCGAGAAGACGGCCAGACGAGAGCGGAGCATCCTCATAGAGAAACGCTCACAATATGCGAACTGTGCGATGTTAACTCTGAATTTTGAGAAAAGTCAGAACTGCGAGAAGTAAACTCAGAATTCAGAGAAAAAAGTATGAATTGTGAGATGCAAACTCAGAAGTCTGAGTTTTACATAATTCTAAAAAAAATTACATAATTCCAAGGAAAATTCAGAGAAAAAAACAGGATTGCGAGACATAAACCCAGAATTTTGAGAAAAAAGTCACAATTACAAGAATGCTTTTTTTTGTATAATATTATATTAAACATAAATTTTTATGTTTTATTCCTTGGTTGAAAAAAAAACTGAATTGTAAGATATAAAGTAAAAATTCAGAGGAAAAAGTCAGAACTGTGAGGCGTAAACTCAAAATTCTGAGGAAAAAGTCAGAACTGTGAGGCGTAAACTCAAAATTCTGAGGAAAAAGTCAGAACTGTGAGGCGTAAACTCAAAATTCTGAGGAAAAAGTCATAATTATAATAATTGAACTAAAGGTCAGAACTGCGAGATGTAAACTCATAATAGGACAAAATATCTGAATAGTGCAATATAAACACGCAATTAGTTAATTTCTTCTTTTTTTGATTCTGTAGAGGAAATAAGCTTCCATAGAAACCAGCTAGAATCCACTATAGAAACCAAATAGTAATGTGGTAAAAACATTGACACACAACATCAACCATTCACTTTTTCTTTTAAAATCATGCAAAACTCTAGCTTACCAATACAGCCCAAAGAGGGTGATGTAAGAGCACTTCAATAATGTGTTGTTCATAATCATGTGTTTTGTTATTTTCCATTGCGTTGTCATTGAAAGAAGCCTATAGCCATACAGCCAAATACACAACACAAAACACACGCCCACATATAGCATATATGTCTCAGCAGACTGACAGCAAGATATGTGTAGCTTTCAACATTCTCTCATAACCCAGAAGATCCCTTTAAATATATTTGTCAAGCATAATTTGCAGGTCTAGTGTGACTCATGCGATTAAACATCCACCTGTTTGCGGTTTTAAGACTGGGTGGAAACTAACAATTCTTCTTTTCCGTTCAGTGGGCCGGAAAAAAGTGACTTACTGTAAATGACGCTAAAGTGAATAACTGAATGCCGTTAAGACACATTTCACATTGAATTTGGCTGTCAGACATGTTTGTTTAGGCGGCTTGTAGTCAGAGGATGTTTAGTGAGCACGTGTCAGGCCCTCTGGACATTCATAAGTCATCACTTTTGTATTTGTTAGGGCAGCCCATGCAGGACAGATGGTCACAGGATACAACACAGACACGATCTGGAGGCCAAATGCTGAAACTAATACAATTTTGTTGTTGTTTTTGTGATAATATTAGAATAAAGTGAGCAAGCTTATTCCTTTTGGAATCAGTAACTGGCAATAAACTTGAACATTTCAACCATGCAAATATTGTTTTGTTTAAATGTTGTGTGTAACTGTCTGAAATGTTATACTTTGCAATTGTAGCATTCCTAAGAGCACAGTGGCCTCCATAATCCTTAAATGAAAGATGTTTGGGACAACCAGATCCCTTCCTAGAGCTGGCCATCTGGCCAAACTGAGCTATCGGGGGAGAAGAGCCTTGGTGAGAGAGGTAAAGAAGAACCAAAAGATCACTGTGGCTGAGCTCCAGAGATGCAGACGGGAGATGGGAGAAAGTTGTAGAAAGTCAAACATCACTGCAGCCCTCCACCAGTCGGGGCTTTATGGCAGAGTGGCCCGACGGAAGCCTCTCATCAGTGCAAGACACATACACGTTTGCTAAAAAAACACCCGAAGGACTCCAAGATGGTGAGAAATAAGATTATCTGGTAAGATGAGACCAAGATATAACTTTTTGGCCTTAATTCTAAGCAGTATGTGTGGAGAAAACCAGGCACTGCTCATCTCCTGTCCAATACAGTCCCAAAAGTGAAGCATGGGGGTGGCAGCATCATGCTGTGGGGGTGTTTTTTGGCTGCAAGGACAGGATGACTGGTTGCAATCGAG
The DNA here is from genome assembly GCF_024679245.1 of Pseudorasbora parva. Classification (NCBI taxonomy): domain Eukaryota; kingdom Metazoa; phylum Chordata; class Actinopteri; order Cypriniformes; family Gobionidae; genus Pseudorasbora; species Pseudorasbora parva. The sequence goes on from NC_090177.1 coordinate 38,339,457, forward strand.
GGAAAGATGAATGCGGCCAAGTACAGGAATATCCTGGATGAAAACCTTCTCCAGAGAGCTCAAGACCTCAGACCTTCCAACAAGACAATGACCCTAAGCTCCATAGGACCATGTGATATTTCAGTTTTTCTTTTTTAATTAAATATGCAAAATTGTCAACACTTCTGTGCTTTTCTGTCAATATTCTGTATATATATATTAGGGGTGTAACGGTACACAAATCTGACGGTTCGGTATTACATACCTCGGTTTTCAAGTCATGGTCCGGTACAATTTCGGTACAGCAGTTTTACAAAATAGCTTTTTATTTATTTTTATTCAACAGTGCTATATATACTGAAAAAATGTGTCTGTCCTTAAATTAATTCAATTATAATTAAAAGTCCTTATCTAAAAGATAATGATATAAACTAGCCTATATATAGGGAGTCCTTACTTAAACCTTTATTAAAATTTAACAACAGAGCCAAACTATTAGCCTCAATTCAGTTATTTATTTTTTAGATATAATAATCAACACTCATAAGCTTCACATGAGGCAGTTTTTGCATTAACTTCTAAATCTAATTATTTTTCTCCAATTCGTTGTTGAAATATAATAATATATACACAGCTGTCAAATCATGACAGATTTATTTAAACATACATGAAATAAACGAGACATCACTAACAGGTTAAGTAGAATATAATGAATATATAGGCTAATACAGTGCATATGAACTAACATGGGGTGAACACTGAATGACTTGCCTGAGGTAAATGTGATGCTACAGGACATTGTCCTCGAGCTGTTGTCTTTCCGCGGTTGAAACACTGATTGAGTGATTACACGACATATCAAACATTTCAGTAAGTTGTACTGTATCCTCAACATACCTTAAGAGATATTAATTCATGTTTATTCTTTAGGAAGAGATGATCGCGTTCACTTGCGCGCCGCCGCCGCTGTTTGAACTGAAGCGTACTGTGCTGTGATCAGTCACGTCACATTAAAGAGCGTCAAAACAGCCTTTATCGTCTGAATTTTGTGATGAAATGCACTGAATACCTAATATGTTCAACTGGGGATTTGGATTGAAGTACGTTCCGTGCTTAAAACAAGCCGACTGTTAACTGTTAAAGATTGCATTCGTACAGTGCGGTATACACGTGCACCAAACCGAAAGCCCTGTACCGAGACGGTTCGGTACAAATACTTGTTCCGTTTCACCCCTAATATATATATATATATATATATATATATATATATATATATATATATATATATATATATATATATATATATATATATATATATATGTTGTCAAATACATAAGCGATATTGCATATAGTTATCTTTGCTCAGTGGGGAGAACATTTAACTGTTCATGAGGTAGATTTCACTGGGGACAATTGAGTGCCCAGTACCCTGAACGACTCCACTGCTTCCAAAGTTTATGATAGTCCACAATCATCTCCGCTGTGTTGAGCATGTTCAGCTCCAAGTTTTTATGCAGGAGTTTCAACTGTTCAATGCTCTGTCTATATGCGGACCTGTCAGCGTTGTGTATGAGAATGATGATGGTAGTCTGGAAGAGTGCTGGGATGATGGCGTTGAAAGCCGAATTGATGTCCACAAACAGGATCCTCACATTAGTCCCTGGTTTGTCCAGATGTTGCAGGATATAATGCAGTCCCACTGACCCAGCAAGGGTCCTGCGATGTTCCTGGGGTAGGCCAATGCCAGTTTCTCATATGACTTAATCATAATCACAGATATTAGAGCAACAGGTCTGTATTAATTAAGTCCTGCCATTTTGAGGATTTTGGGGGGATGGGGTTGATGGAGAAGCGTTTGGGGCAGGAAGGGACTTTGCACAGCAGTGTTAAAGATCTATGAGAAGATGAAGGCCAGCTGGCCAGCACAGGTTTGTTGAAACACCATCTGGGCCTTTCCTTGTCTTCCGTTTCCTGAAGATCTGACACACATCCTCTTCAAGTGCAGGAGGGTTGGGAGAGTGGGGTTAAACCATATAGTTTGCTAGAAAACAACATTGCAATTGAGTCTGATGAACTTTGAATTTTTTTTGGATTTCTATCCAAACTGAATTTGCGCAGTCTATATTTTGTCATAACAGAATTGAAAAGAATAAACAAGAAAGGAAGAGACAAGCATAAAAGAAGCATACCATTTCAAAGAGGCAGTCTACTTCAATCCTTTCATCTGCTGCCCCCATCTGGTGATCAAATCAAACAACAGTCCTCCTCGAGTGAGATGTGTGTTTTTGCATTCGTGCTGCTCTATAAACCTGTGGTCAATATCTTTTTGCAGCATTACAGAAGAGCTCCCAAAAGCATGCGCTGTAAATTGACCCTTAGCGTAACTTTTCCACCTCTTGCTCTTATGACATTTTAAACTAAACCTAGCTTGTCAAGCTGAAATGTCTGATAGTCCAGCCACCTCGGCTCACCTCAGAGCCCCCCGGTGTGGCGGGGTCTGTGAGTCTGGTGTCGGGGCAGAGGGTGCAGATTTGGGAAACAGGAGCTCTCATTAATACAGCAACAAAAGCGGTCCTGTTCCGCTCTACCTGCGTATCTCTGAGGCAGGTGGATAGAATATCTGGCTGCTTTGTTGTGCCTTTTGTGCGACCAGACAATGAATATCTTTTGCCCCCCCTCCCCAATCGAAGATGAATGAAAGGCTTTCTTTGAGCCAGAAATATGTCAGGGCTGCGTCAGCTTGAAAGTCTGGGCTGTTTTTTTTTTGTTTTTTTTTTGCAACTGACTGTATTAGCCTGACTGGAAGGCTTTTTCACCCAAAAGATGAATGGGTGTAATTACACACTAGAGGGCAGTAGATGTGTTATGGTCGCACAGGTTGCACTATATTGTGAACCTTTTAACACACTGCACAGAGTACAATTACTAGTGAATCTGATACTGCAATACACAGTAGCATGCAAACAAATGCTGTATGTTTGGTATTCCTAAAAATATATGTGCAGAGAAATAAACACACATAGAGTTACACCCACTAAACCACAATATTATATAAGTAAGTACTATAATAAGTACTGTAACCATATCCTACTATTATGTAATAATATAGTTTAAATTAACAAGGGACCTGTTATCACTACTTAAATAAACAAATGTATTGTTTTAAATAAATCCTTTAAGTTGAAAACATTATTTTGTAGAGTTCTTTTGACATAATAGTGTTGATCATTACATCATCTTAATATCGTCTGTAATTTAAACTAATTTCTGTTGATTGGCTTTTTTTTAAAATAAGGTTGTAGTAACTTAAAGGGGCACTAGGTAAAAAAAAGGGACTGGATAAGTTGAATAAATGTTGAAATTAAGGCCCCACCATGCACCTGGTCGAAAGCAAGTGCTTTTTGCTAGTTTCAGCCCGACGCAGTTATCATTTTCATGCACTGCACCAGGTTGTATGAATAGCAAATGCACTCGAGCCTATCTGTTCACCTATGGGCGTGCTGGTTTGTAAACCAGGTGTGTTCAGGCACATTGTTGGCGTGTTGCTGTTTTGAGGAACTGAAAAAAAAAAAGTAATATGTATACTTTATTTATTATGTATAATTACTAGTAATAGTAATATTAGTAGTATGCGCCTATTGGCACAAAGCGAGTACGCTCTGCTTATTACACACAAAGGTGGCCGCAGCACACAAACATTTCAAAATGTTAAAAAATATTAAAAATAAAAGGAACGTACAGTTTTTCCGCTTGCACATCCCACCATGTAAATATGGAATGTCAAAGCTGCCAATATTAAAAATAAATAAATACATATATAAATATACAAAGAAATGTAAAAAAGCAAAAATAAATGTATAAATAAGGTTGCCCCTGGACATGATTTTATGGAGTAAAGACTACCACCGCTTCATAGATAACCATGGTCTCGAGTCAAATGCATTGGTTATCATGTCTGTTGAAGATGCTGTTAGCCCAGGGCATTTTACAACACAGTAGGCTACAGTTAGGGTGATATGACTAAACCTGCGATATAAGATTTAGACTTCATCACAGACATTATCAACATCAGTAGGCTATACTTATTGTATTTCGGCCAACCACAAGGTGTCACTGTGGCCTCAACGCTTCACTCTCGCCTACTCTGAGCTCGATCACTATGTCTGAGGAAAACCCCGCCCTCCTCATTACCCTATGCACAAATAAATGTAGGAAGAAAAATGCATAAATAAATAAATGTAGAAATAAATAAATGCATAAATTAATAAATAAATAAATAAATGTAGAAAGGAATAAATGTGGAAATAAATAAAAATATATATGGAAATAAATAAATAAATACATAAATATGGAAATAAATGTATAAATAATTATTGATTTTTCTTTTTTTCTTTTCTGTGTATATTTATTTACATTTATTTTATTTATTTATTAATTTATTTGTGCTTTTTTACATGTCTTTGTATATTTGTTTATATATTTATGTATGTGTTTATTTTTTATATTGGCAGCTTTGAAATTCCATATGTAAATAGTGAAGGATGAAATTATAATGATGAATTTGCTAATGAATTTAAAATATATAACTATAACACACCACCGTTAAAAATGAAGAATGAACATGCTTTAGAATGTTAATCATCATTTAAAAAATAAGTGTACTTTTTAAACCATAACAAAATATTATTAAATCATAATTTGAAAGTTATTATGATTTAATACTTTAAAGTCAAACTTTTAACTTGGCATTATTACTTGTACAAACATGTACTTCTTAAAAGACGGTCATGAAAGTGAACACTTAAATACTAAATGTATTTAAGAGGCCTTTTATTTCATCAGTATTATAATATAAATGTAGCTTTAAAAAAATACACATTCGATAAATGTGTTAAAAGATAAAAGTGCACATTCAGTAGAGGTAAGTAGCCAGTTTCACGGTGGTCAAGATGTTCAAACAAACATGTTTTGATAGTGACACAGAGCTCAATGTTTAGAATTTTTAGTCAAATCAGCCGACAGTTGTTCGGGAGAGATAAAGGTATTTTAACATTGAAAAATGTGACACTTAATTTTTAATGAGGCTGTAGCTTTGATGTTTGACTAGTACTGATGACCTACATTCACTTCATTAGAGTGATTGTGTTCTTCAGGCGTCTCACACACATACACACACACACACACACACACACACACACACACACACACACACACACACACACACACACACACACACACACACACACACACAAATGTTGTTACCACGTGTTTTCCCTGTAGAAGATGGTTTCCTTCTGTTTTCCATAGTCAAGCCAAACAGATGCCTTCTCTTCCTCATAAACATCTTAAAATACACAACCAAATGACTCCACCTTTCCACCTTTTTCATGCTTTGGTGTCAATAAATAAATAAATAAATCATTTAAACTGAGGGCATTTAAACCTATTATTTCTTCCTGCATAAAGACATTTAAACAAAACTATAAAAGCAATAGTACAGCTGATAAAACATCTTATTAGTTCTTTAGTTTGACGCGCATGTGGTGCGAAATTTCCATGGAGGATGGTGTAATAATCCTCATAAAGTAAACGAGACAATCTAACTCTATTATATAGTAATACAAATAAAACAAGCAGATGTTTCTCAATTCGCTCATGTCTCTAAACTCAAAACGCACACACGTGCACGCACACACACCGTCTTTATTTAGTGAGGGTATTAACGTTGTAATAATGCTCGGAGCAGTGATTATTCAACTCTACACCAGCTCCCTAATTACTCTGAGGTGATCATAAAGTCTATTTTTAAGAGACACAAGTGATATGAATGCCAATAATTACTTCCTAATTACTTCAGATTTGACAGGAAATTCAAATGGGTAATGAGTTTAATAGTGCAGTGGGGTTAGAAGTGAATAGGAGTGAACCGAAAAAAAATTAATAAGAGAGGACGGAGTTTAGAAAAGACATGAGGAAAGAGGAAACTCTAGAGGAAGAGGAACTACAAAAAAAAAACAAAGTGGTGAGAGTGGAGCACTCATTTACTTGATTTAGCCAAGCAAAACAACATCGACATCCTGGAACAACTTTCCCATTAAATTCATTAGGCTGATTTCTGAGTTAAACAGTGCGCCAGTATGAAAACATTGTAATGTTTGTTTGAGTAGCCGGCCAGCCCAGCATAGCAACATTGACTCATGCAACCAATGGCATGAGTTTGGGGCTGCAGCTATCTGTATTTCTGACCAATGGATGACAGAGGTCAAGTGTTTATGAAACCTGTCTGAAAACCCTTAAATGCATACCTCGGGTCTTTAGTGACCCGGGACATCATTTTATTCTTATATAATTGTTACTCTAACATCAGGAGAGTTTTATACTATCGCAACAGGTGTTAGATACAGATCCGGGTCGCTAAAGACCGAGATATATAAGATATTGAGTAATAATGAGAGCATAAGTGAGAGCAATTTGTTATGTTTTTGAATTAAGTATTTTACATGCTCACCAAGGCTGCATTTATTTGATAAAAAATACAGTAAAAACTAGTCTAAAACAGTCTTTAGTGTCACATGATCCTTCAGAATTCCAATATTCTGACTTGATTTTTATCATTGACCTTAACATTTTGATCATTAGAGTACATAGGACATTTAAGATAAACCTGCCAGTAACTATAGCGCAGTTTAAAAGCTCCAGAACCGCTGATCCTTGCATGTTTTGTTCTTTTTCATTTGCTAAATTGAGACAAAACCCACCATGAATCTGTGTCCAAAAAAACAATGCTAATGACATATGCCATTAGACATGACATATTTAGAGTTGCCATAAATCACTGAATGTCTCTCCCTCTCTATAAGTTGACCTCAGCTCTCCTCCATGTGCTTCAACATGCTGCCATTGTATCCATTTATCAATACATCAGCTAATGGCCTGGCAAAGCCACCGCAACAATAGTCTCTGCTTTCAAAGACAGTGTGACATAAAGGCTGTTTTCCTCCCGTCTCTCCTCTCTGTTTCACTTTTTCTTTTTCTCATTCCACACGGGTGTCAAAGAGCCACGAATCCCTGCTGACACTCTGCTTTCCCTTTTACGCTTTCATTCTTTTTTTCATTCACCGTTTTCCTCTGTATCTCCCTCTCTCACTTTTTGCGTTGGCCCGAATCTAATCAGAACAGGGTGTAAATTATTCAGGGAAGCTTGTTGAATAAAGGCCTTTGATTGTCAATTTTATTGTTTAGCCTGCTGCATTATTGAAAACCCTTCCGTAAGGGTCTATTGCCATGACCGAGTGTTACAAAGGTACGCGCCCTCACCCGCCAAATAAACATCCGTCTCTCTTCTTTCACATTCTGTTCATATGTGACTGATCGTCAAGGTCACCTGCAGGAGGCTGCATGCGCTCCATAGCGTTATTACACCATCACGTCGCAGCCAGTAAGAGCCAATTTTGTGTCACCAGGCTCAGACGATCATCTCTGATGGAAGAAAAGAGAAACAAAACCTTGAAACCCATAGCGTAGGAGGGAGAGTGACTGTTTTTGTCTCATATAAAATTATTTTTCATAATAGAAACAATTCTCATCTGACGTACGCTGTAAAAAATAAATATAAACTGGCTGATGTAGTTGAAATATGCAGTATGACCACTTTTGACACATGATAAAAAGCAATGACATTGCCTGTATTAAAGCGTCATAAAGTAAATAAACAATTTAAATTTAAATTTCACTTTAAATTCAGTGGATTGTGGGAATGCTGGAGTTTTTATTAAAGGTACCGTATGTAATGTCTGGCCTTCTAGCAGTTAAAAAAAAAAAAAAAAAAACTGCATGCATTTTGCAGAAGAACATTGTTTTGGTTGTGCTTTGGCTCAGGCAGGAAGGCAAGGACAGGTAAATACTTTACTCAGACGAAGTTTACTGAGCAAGCAGACCTACACGCAGGTGCAGGGGAAGTTCAGACGGGTACGGTGGTCTCCAGGGCCGGACTAGGAAATCGGGAGGCCATGGCGGGTTGCCCTGTAAACCTACACCCAGGTGCAGGGGAGGTTCAGACAGGTACAGATGTCTCTAGGGTGGGACTAGGGCCCTTGGGGGGCTGGAGAGGGCTAATGGAGACTTTGATTGGCGACGGCCATCTTGGCCAGAGACGAGGGCTCTGGCATGGCGGTCATTTAGGCCAGAGACAAGGGCTCTGGCGTGGCGGCCATTTAGGTCGGAGACAAGGGCTCTGGCGTGGCAGGCAACTCCTAGAAATTGATCTGCCAGCAGTCCCTCGCTGGCTCTTCAGTGGCAGAGGTCACCTCGGCAGGGATAGTCCCAGTGGAATGGAAGGTGGAGGGCTCTGGTATCGGGTGAGCTGGAAAGTCCACTGGCATGCGGGTATGGACTGGATGATGCTCAGTGATACTCTCATTGACCGAATCAACAAGGAAATTAGAACCATTTAGCATTAGGACAGCCTTCGTCGCCCCGCTGTGATGCAATCGCACTTCAAATGCGGCCTTCAGAGGTGCAGCCTTCACTTTGGGACAGCCTTCGTAGTGCCGCTGTGACGTAATCGCACTTCAAATGCGGCCTTCAGAGGTGCAGCCTTCACTTTGGGACAGCCTTCGTAGTGCCGCTTTGACGTAATCGCACTTCAAATGCGGCCTTCAGAGGTGCAGCCTTCACTTTGGGACAGCCTTCGTAGTGCCGCTGTGACGTAATCGCACTTCAAATGCGGCCTTCAGAGGTGCAGCCTTCACTTTGGGACAGCCTTCGTAGTGCCGCTTTGACGTAATCGCACTTCAAATGCGGCCTTCAGAAGTGCATCCTTCACTTTGGGACAGCCTTCGTAGTGCCGCTTTGACGTAATCGCACTTCAAATGCGGCCTTCGAAGTGCATCCTTCACTTTGGGACAGCCTTCGTAGTGCCGCTTTGACGTAATCGCACTTCAAATGCGGCCTTCGAAGTGCATCCTTCACTTTGGGACAGCCTTCGTAGTGCCGCTTTGACGTAATCGCACTTCAAATGCGGCCTTCGAAGTGCGCGCACTTCACTTTGGGACAGCCTTCGTAGTGCCGCTTTGACGTAATCGCACTTCAAATGCGGCCTTCGAAGTGCGCGCACTTCACTTTGGGACACAGCTCAGGAGTGCAGAGAAGTGAGTCCAACATAAAGGGAGTGCTTACGATCACAACAAGGTGCAGGGAATCCAGGAAGAGGGAGAGATGATGAAGAAGTAAGTTCAGGTGTGAGACAAGGAGGAATCTGGGAAATGGAGTTCCAGGAAAAGCCTTAGACATTTCTTCAGTTTTTTTTTTTTTTTTGACAGGATTTACTTAAGAAAAGATCATTTATGTGTTTTGATTTATAGAATGTAGAAGGTAAGCTCATGTGTCGTCCTAGTGAGTATTTTATTTTTCTGTGTGTGGCCTTGTTTCATCCAAAGTCATGTGACGTTAGTGCAGGAACCCCACTGCATTTGCAAATGAAATCCAATTACAGAGAAAGCCCTGATGGAAATGATAGAAAGGTAAAGGACTTTACATATTAACCTGTTAAATTTAGTCTTATTTAAATATGTACAATATGTAAAAACAGTCCAACGGTAAATCCTTCCCAGCAGTGTCCATATTCAGATGAAGTGTACAGAATGTACTTTTCATTGTTTGGGCTGCTGCTCTGTTCATCTCCACCTAACGTGCATTTGCTCTTTATTAATTTGGAAAAGATGGGCCGCTCTCAATGGAATTAAATCTTAATTCCTGGCACCAGCCAGGAATCATTTCCGAGAGCGGGTGAGAGAGAAGGCCTGGAGTGAGGGGAGGAACCAGGTGATGAGCTTCATGGCTTCAAATGACCCGTATTATTGTTGTTGCTCCTTAAAAGCAGATGAAATGTGCACTTGTCCAGACAGATTCACACTAGATATAATGAGAGTTTACCTGAGGTGAAGTGACTCTCAAAGCTGTCCTCTTGGATCACACCATCAACCACCCAGAAAAGATCACTAACAGGAACAGAGTCTCAACTGAATACAGAGAGGAGAACAGTCTTTTGCTACAACATAGATCACAACTACAAGTTGAGGTAAACTGTAAATGTGCTGCAATGGCAAGAAAGCTTCATGTCATCAGAATGTAGCTGTTTTATTTCATTTTGCTATACAATTGCAACTTATTACAGGGACAATACCATATGCAGTTAAGTCCTTAATCAACAATCTATTGCTTTTATAAAGCAACATAAAATAATGTACAGATTACTAAGAGTTATTTTGACTAAATCAAAATGATTAAGACGTTTGGATTCTGTGCTGTTTGGATTGGTTCAGTTGCATGGCCAGTTGTAATTCTTAGGGGCTTACTCCCAGTTGTCAGGTTTATATTTTGTTTTGGTTTAGTTTTTGTATTCCCAGTTCATGAAAGCTTTAGCATAAGTTCTGCCGGGAAGACTTAATTGTTACGTCACTTCAACTTCTATCTATCCATTCCCATTCTAATACTTGGGTAAAAAAGATCGGTACTACTCATGTTTGAGTTTGCAGATGCTGACGCCCCAATTCACCGCCATCCTCCCCACCACCTCCAAGTCAAATCCTTCCCTACTCCACCCCACCACCACCAGGATGGTCCTTTCCATACCCAACGGGAGGGGGTCGGCTGCGCCTCTGCCTTCATCTTCAGGCAGGATATGCAGAGTCCATACCCTCTGATTGCGAGCTACGGACCTGGATGGATGGATGGATGTTCTACTCTTAAAAATAAAAGGTTCTTAAATGGTTCTTTGGCGGGGTGTAAGGTTCCATGAAGAACCTTTAATATCCAAAGAACCTTTCCATTGCACAAAAGGTTCTTTGTAGTGCAAAATGGTTCTTTAGACTTATAAAATGGTTAGAAAAACATTATTTAAAGAACCTTTCACAAAACAAAACCCCATTTTTGGTTCTTCCTGGCACCTTTATTTTTAAGCGTGTCGATTATTCCCTTAAAAATTGTAATTGTGATTATTAAATACGATTATAATGTACATTGAATGATTTCTTTATACCATTGTCTGGAGTAACTGCATGCCATATTTTTATATAAAAATAGAATATAAAAATACGGAACTAAGTTTTAGGATCTAGGTATCAGGGTGGTTCCCTGAGAGCTAAATGTTCCCCTTGGGCCATTTACCTGGTTGCATTCGCCAGTAGGATCTCTGAAGTGACATACGCCATGCTTATAGTTGTGACTTTAATTTTGACGGCGCAGCTCACATTTATTTTGACGGTGCTGAGAACAGGGCGCTCGCGTTCTCTGTATTGATTAGCTATTAGTCTTTTTAACAGTCCTGTCTAATTTATTAGAAGTGTTATACAAAGAAAGTACACAATATATGAAAAAGTATTAGCATTAGCCGTGCAGTTGATGTCCAATGTCACTAGCTGAGCAGAAATTCATATTCATGTTAGCAAGGGTTGAGAGGTCCTTCTATCACTGACTTCTATGTTAGTTAGTTCAAATGGGCTGTGTGCACAGCTTTTTCAAAATGACGGGTGCTATTGGGTGCACTTTTGTCGCTGGTAGTTCCTAGTGCTGGGTTAAAGGGATCGTTCACCCAAAAATTTAAATTAGCCCATGATTTTCTCACCCTCAAGTCATCCTAGGTCTATATGCCATTCTTCTTTCAGACGAATAAAAGTGGAGTTATATTAGCAAAGTCCTGGCTAAACCAAGCTTTATAATGGCAGTAACTGTTGCTCTGTTTTTAAAGTCCATAAAAATGCATCTGTCCGTCAAATAACGCAATCCACACAACTCTGGGGGGTTAATAAAGGCCTTCTGAAGCAAATTCAGCCCTGCTATTTTTCATTTAGTGCACTTAGTGATAATTTCAGCTGCTATCATTTATCATAGCATCGTATGCAACAATGGCACACCATAAAGAACTGTTGATACGGTGAATGGCAGGTTGATGTTTCTCCTGTTGTTGGAGCTGTTGTGGGATTTCAGAGGATGACATGAACTGAACAGCACGTTCATTCACTGTGCTGCTGTCCATGAAAATAGATACACTCCTGGGAACATGTAGAGGTCACGCTGTAAATACTCAAATTATTACCCTCGCAATATTAATCCTGCATTAGATCCCAATAGACCCAAATCCCCAGCAGGTTTTCTCTGTGCACTTAGATCAGGTCAAAAAAATAATAGTTTCGACTTATTTTTCTCAGAAAAGCATACTGTACTGTTAGTATTGATGAAGCATGATATGTACTGTACAATGCAAATTTCCTGTTTGCACAGAATAGCCTACATGGATAATAATAATAATAATGCGTTCGATTTATATAGCGCTTTTCAAGGCACTCAAAGCGCTTTACATAGAAGGGGGGAATCTCCTCAACCACCACCAATGTGCAGCATCCACCTGGATGATGCGATGGCAGCCATATTGCGCCAGAACGCTCACCACACACCAGCTGATTGGTGGAGAGGAGACCGAGTGATGAAGCCAATCAGGAGAGGGGGATTATTAGGAGCCCATGATGGACAGAAGCCAATGGGCAAATTTGGCCAGGATGCCGGGGTTACACCCTACTCGAAAGACATCCTGGGATTTTTAATGACCACAGAGAGTCAGGACCTCGGTTTAACGTCTCATCCGAAGGATGGATGACCTGCTACATGTGCCAAAATGTGCAGTTTCAATTATAACAAATGAATTTAACACATTGTGTTTGTTATGTAATGTGATACAACAGTCCTCAAATCTGATTGGCAGAGAGCCTTTTCCAGCCGTTCGATATTCACACAGTATCAGCGCTCACACCATTTTACTGTTTGTATCTCTCCGCTCGCAGCGACTGTCATGACGATCGAGCAAATCCACCGTAAATGTCAAATATACTTCTGTTGTTGTTGTCACGAAATGTAGTTTTCTAGGCAGGAATGTAGTTATTTAGACTTTAAATATGTGACATATAAACACAGCGCCTGCAAACGTTATAGGGCTGTCGTATAGCACTGCACTGAACAAGATATCTTGCATCTCAGTCCCAAATGAAACGTCCCCATCTGACTAACAGGAAACCCTATGGGAATGTTCTGTTAAAGTCCCAAATGTCCTCTTTGTAAAGTTGCCATGTGACCATAGAATAACCAAAATGGAACATCTCCCTAAAGTCACATCAGGAACGCTATTATACAGTCTTGTTCAAAATAATAGCAGTACAATGTGACTAACCAGAATAATCAAGGTTTTTCGTATTTTTTTAATTGCTACGTGGCAAACAAGTTACCAGTAGGTTCAGTAGATTCTCAGAAAACAAATGAGACCCAGCATTCATGATATGCACGCTCTTAAGGCTGTGCAATTGGACAATTAGTTGAATTAGTTGAAAGGGGTGTGTTCAAAAAAATAGCAGTGTGGCATTCAATCACTGAGGTCATCAATTTTGTGAAGAAACAGGTGTGAATCAGGTGGCCCCTATTTAAGGATGAAGCCAACACTTGTTGAACATGCATTTGAAAGCTGAGGAAAATGGGTCGTTCAAGACATTGTTCAGAAGAACAGCGCACTTTGATTAAAAAGTTGATTAGAGAGGGGAAAACGTATAAAGAGGTGCAAAAAATGATAGGCTGTACAGCTAAAATGATCTCCAATGCCTTAAAATTGAGAGCAAAAACAGAGAGACGTGGAAGAAAACGGAAGACAACCATCAAAATGGATAGAAGAATAACCAGAATGGCAAAGGCTCAGCCAATGATCACCTCCAAGATGATCAAAGACAGTCTGGAGTTACCTGTAAGTACTATGACAGTTAGAAGACGTCTGTGTGAAGCTAATCTATTTTCAAGAATCCCCCGCAAAGTCCCTCTGTTAAAAAAAAGGCATGTGCAGAAGAGGTTACAATTTGCCAAAGAACACATCAACTGGCCTAAAGAGAAATGGAGGAACATTTTGTGGACTGATGAGAGTAAAATTGTTCTTTTTGGGTCCAAGGGCCACAGGCAGTTTGTGAGACGACCCCCAAACTCTGAATTGAAGCCACAGTACACAGTGAAGACAGTGAAGCATGGAGGTGCAAGCATCATGATATGGGCATGTTTCTCCTACTATGGTGTTGGGCCTATTTATCGCATACCAGGGATCATGGATCAGTTTGCATATGTTAAAATACTTGAAGAGGTCATGTTGCCCTATGCTGAAGAGGACATGCCCTTGAAACGGTTGTTTCAACAAGACAATGACCCAAAACACACTAGTAAACGGGCAAAGTCTTGGTTCCAAACCAACAAAATTAATGTTATGGAGTGGCCAGCCCAATCTCCAGACCTTAATCCAATTGAGAACTTGTGGGGTGATATCAAAAATGCTGTTTCTGAAGCAAAACCAAGAAATGTGAATGAATTGTGGAATGTTGTTAAAGAATCATGGAGTGGAATAACAGCTGAGAGGTGCCACAAGTTGGTTGACTCCATGCCACACAGATGTCAAGCAGTTTTAAAAAACTGTGGTCATACAACTAAATTTTAGTTTAGTGATTCACAGGATTGCTAAATCCCAGAAGAAAAAAAAATGTTTGTACAAAATAGTTTTGAGTTTGTACAGTCAAAGGTAGACACTGCTATTTTTTTGAACACACCCCTTTCAACTAATTGCTCAATTGCACAGCCTTAAGAGCGTGCATATCATGAATGCTGGGTCTCATTTGTTTTCTGACAATCTACTGAACCTACTGGTAACTTGTTTGCCACGTAGCAATAAAAAAATATATACTAAAAACCTTGATTATTCTGGTTAGTCACATTGTACTGCTATTATTTTGAACAAGACTGTATGACCAACAGAAGACCATGTGGGAACGTCCTGTTAGCGTCCCAAATGTCATCTTTGTTACTTCGCCATGTGACCATAGAATAATGAAAATGGACCACCCCCTCTCTAAAGTCATACCGGGAACCTTGAACTGCAGCACTTCCCAAAAGAGGATGTTTAAGGAATGTCCCTAATGTTCTATAAAGGTTCAGGATTTTCGTCACCTTTAGACAACTTTTAGGGAACATTGCGCAAGGGCGAGAGAACGTCCCTTCCTAGGGGGGTATGCAGTGAGCTACTATTCTATTCCATACATAGCCTTAGTTTTTGTTTAATGTTCACTGCTTGTAAAAGGTGATGCTAACTGCTTTCAGACAGGCTTCCAAAGCAATAAGAGAGAAAACAGACCGAGGTGAATGAGGATGACTCACTCGCTCCCTTGTGCTTTTCACCTAGTGGTCATTATATTTGGCCACCTGTTCACCACACATGACAAATCCTTACTGGAAGTATTTCAGCATAATGTTTAGTGTGTCTAATTAAATTCAGTCATACACGTAAGGATATCAGTTAAGCGTTTTTGCTAAGTGTTTCTGAATGGTTTTGATAATACTAGAGAGATCTGTAGTTGATTGTCTCTTCAGATGACTCCAGAACTTTCTGCTTCTTCTCTGAGATCACCTTCACGCCCTGAGGAAGAAGGTAGAAATTGTGTAATATAGTTGCGCATCTCAAGGACAAGCATATCTTTGTTGTATGGAATGAATCACTTCCCACGGCTGGATAACATGGTGTATTATTGTGAGTGCGTGTGCAGAAAAAGGGACGTCTGGTCAAAGTGTAACTTGCTTTATGCAACTCATACCAAAAATTAAACAAAATAATTATATTGCTAGCTCTGCTCCGATTCATCTGACAGAAAGCTAGTGCCTGGTTTAACTTAATTTATCACAGCAGATTGCAATAATAATTGATTAATTACTCATTTCCATGGCAACAGGACAAATCCTGCTTGTTATGTAATCACACAAGGAAGCGCACATCTGCAAAAGTCAGTGTAATTAAGGTGGAGAAAAGACCCACAATGTGAGACGAAATGAATGTTCAGAAGTAATCCGTAGATAAGCAGAAGACAGGACGTCCCCATTTAATAGTAACACGGACAATGTGAAAAGATTATGTAAATGCTATTCAACTTGACTCTGGAATATTAATCACACATTTAAATGTTGGGTAGTTGTTAACAAGGCAATTGAGTATTTTCAAATTGTCTTTTCAAAGGGGCTGGAATAGAGGCATTATAGGACTTCAAATCATACATTTTGCAATGGAGTAAAACACTCCAGTGTTATGTCATATAATTATAAAATCTGAATTTATTAAACTTCACAAACATGCATACATACACGCATGCATACATAATACAACATCAGTTAGTTACAAACACTTTTATTTTTGTATAATTGATTTACTATTATATATTTTTTGTTAAAATTAAGAAATCTTATTGTGTTTTTTATTAGAATTAAAAAAATATGACTATATAGTTTTTATTAATTTGTATTTATTTTTTGCTTTAAGTTTATTTAGTTTGAGCTTTTTTGTACTTTAAGTTAAACTAAATAAAAATGTTTCATTTGCTCAATATTGTATTATATTATCCTAATTGTTATGGTATTTGAAAGGCTCCTAAAATAGTTTTTGAATTCTCCTACAACAGGTTTACAGGCATCAAAGGTCAAAACACACTTTCTCAGTGATCGTACACACTGTAAAGACAGTACAATGACGTTGAGTTTACACCAATCTCAGTGCGATTCCGATGATAAAACATTTGATGAACATTATTTAACCGGAACCTCCATCGCAAGGACGACTTGAACAGGATGTTTCTCAGTGATACGCTACACATTTTGAGGTACATTATGAGGTGACGCTGGACATACATTATTCCTGTAATGTTCGTATATATATATTAATTAATTTATTCAATGTTCTGTGGAAGATGTGAATAACAATTTACAACTGAATTTACAGACGTTATATATGGGGGGAATGGATCATCATGCTGTCACAGGTTGTTACATGCAAAGGAGAGATTTAAGGTGAGAATATAAATACAGCAGTCTTTAAAATGAAAAAGTCTGGACCGCAGGGAAACAGGACCACAGGGGTGAGGAGCCAGGGTGGTGCCTATGGGTCGAAGGGCTGAGGTGGAGTCCTGGGAGAGTGGAGTATCCAGGCGGACTTTACCCGCAGCAGGGGAGGATACCGCTGTCGCAGCAGCTCCTTGTGAGTAATAATGTTTTGATGGTAATTGTTTTTGCTTCATTTAAAAAACTGTACTATTGTATTGTATGTCTTGGAAATGTCTTGGCTTCTCCAGCAGTTCCTTTTCACAAAGTACTTTCAATGGTAAATAGACTGCATTTATATAGCGCTTTTAACAGACCCTATGGCCATCCAAAGCGCTTTACATTTTTGCCTCACATTTACCCATTCATACACTAACGCCGATCTCTGACATGTAAGGCGCCATCCAATTTGTCGGGAGCAGCTGGGGTTAGGTGTCTTGCTCAAGGACACCTCGACACTTGGTCAGGTCGAACCACATCGAACCACCAACCTTCCGGTTTATAGACAATCTACATTAACCACTGAGCCACTGCCACCAATGGGTTTGAACGGTCTTTGAAAACTCTCTCTCTCTTCTTATTTCCCTTTCATAAAACCAAAGATTAAAATGTGCCATACAGCAAGACAAATTCAGGCCACTTTTGTGAATCTAAAGACAGATTCTTTTGACAGTTTATTAGTTTCTATGGCACCATAGATTGTAAGTTAGCCAAGGGGGAACCAGTCTTACTTTTTTGTCTTAAATTATACCAATCTAAAATGTTATGAAATTAACTTAAAAAAATAGACTTTTATAAATATAAAATATAAAATATTTAAAATATTAAAATATAAAAAGACTAAATATAGTCTTAAAGAAAAAAATGAAACAACTTACTTGTAAGACTAGTCTTAAATAGATCTTTGCAACCGGCCCCTGGGCTCAGAAGGTCGAGATGGAGCTGAAGGTCCCAAGTTGTGGCCATGACTCCGAAGACTAAGGTGACCATGACACCATGACATCGTATGGCCATGTCGGTGAACCTGGGGTGGGCTAGATGAGCAGGAGAATGTGGAAGAGCCAGGGGACTTGCGGAACCAGTGGAGGAGAGCCAGGGATTCAGACAGAACCAGTGGAGGAGAGCCAGTGGAGGAGAGCCAGTGGAGGAGAGCCAGGGATTCAGACAGAAGCAGTGGAGGAGAGCCAGGTATTCAGACGGAACCAGAGGAGGAGAGCCAGTGGAGGAGAGCCAGGGATTCAGATGGAACCAGTGGGGGAGAGCCAGTGGAGGAGAGCCAGGGATTCAGACGGAACCAGTGGAGGAGAGCCACTGGAGGAGAGCCAGGGATTCAGACGGAACCAGTGGAGGAGAGCCAGTGGAGGAGAGCCAGGGATTCAGATGGAACCAGTGGAGGAGAACCAGTGGAGGAGAGCCAGTGGAGGAGAGCCAGGGATTCAGATGGAACCAGTGGAGGAGAACCAGTGGAGGAGAGCCAGTGGAGGAGAGCCACGGATTCAGACGGAACCAGTGGAGGAGAGCCAGGGATTCAGACGGAACCAGTGGAGGAGAGCCAAGGATTCAGAAGGAACCAGTGGAGGAGAGCCAGGGATTCAGATGGAACCAGTGGAGGAGAGCCAGGGATTCAGACAGAACCAGTGGAGGAGAGCCAGAGATTCAGACAGAACCAGTGGAGGAGAGCCAGGGATTCAGACAGAACCAGTGGAGGAGAGCCATGGATTCAGACGGAACCAGTCGAGGAGAGCCAGGGATTCAGACGGAACCAGTGGAGGAGAGCCAGGGATTCAGACAAAACCAGTGGAGGAGAGCCAGGGATTCAGATAGAACCAGTGGAGGAGAGCCAGGGATTCAGACGGAACCAGTGGAGGAGAGCCAGGGATTCAGACGGGACCAGTGGAGGAGAGCCAGGGATTCAGACAGAACCAGTGGAGGAGAGTCAGGGATTCAGACAGAACCAGTGGAGGAGAGCCAGGGATTCAGACGGAACCAGTGGAGGAGAGCCAGGGATTCAGACGGAACCAGTGGAGGAGAGCCAGGGATTCAGACGGAACCAATGGAGGAGAGCCAGGGATTCAGACGGAACCAGTGGAAACAGCAGAGTCTGGATGGATCCAGAGGAGGAGGAAGGATCAAGGAACTGGTTGGGATTAGAATGCCCAACAAGCGGGAAGGAGAGACCTCAGGGGTGGGAGCATATGGTTGGAGTTAATTCCAGGGCATCCAGACCACCATTGTAAACCCTAATGTTGTCTTTACCAAATCAAGTAATCTTGACTAAATATTACTAGTTTAGTCCAGAAACTCAAAAATATAAGTTAGTATAACTTATTAACCTACAAAAATACATAAACTTAAGATTTCAAGTTTTATGAACTCAAAATCAAAGCAAATTAAAATAGTTCACTCTGGTCTTGCTTTGATGTGATTGGCCATGCAAGGAATTCTGTCTGGCAACAAGAGAACTAAAGTTAAATCAACTTATTGGGTATCCAGACAAATAAGCGCCAGATGGATGGATGTGGTGTCAGGTGATGGCTTCAGGATGGACATTGTGGGCCGTTTCACCCGAAGGGCCGAAGATGGAACAGAACGTTTTGGAGAAGTTTTGTAATGGAAACTGATCTGGAGAACAGAAGAAGACCGGGGAGACCGGTATTGACACAATTTTCATGATTCGATTCGATTTCTGTTCACAAGCTTTCAAATCCGATTTCAAATTCGAGTCGATATCGATTATTTTGGATATACTGTATATCAGATACAGTACATGGCAAATTTTCACAAACTGCATGTGTGTCAGTTGATAATACATTACTGCAATGTTGAAGGTATTTATACAAAGACTTAAATTACACTCAAGGATGTTTTATATAATAATAAAGTTATAATACTAACTTCACAACATAGTCATATTTCTACTCCAATTGTTTTTTGTTTTGTTTTTTGTATAAACATTTAAATGGTTTAAATTTCAATTAAATTAAATTATATTTACTTTTTTAAATGTCATAATAATATGGATGTAATTTTAAATCTGATACATTGTTTCATATTAAAAGTAGCAAAGCACAAAGATTATTGTGATTGTACATTTATCAACCAAAAAAGGGATATAGACTGATCAATCCTTAGGAATTAAGAATCAACTTTGACTCCCTAACCCTAACCCACAATAGAATAAAATCGAGAAGTCTGTATTTTTTACCCAGACCTAGTGCATGCTAAGTATTGTGCCAGGGTACAGGTGGTTTCTGCAGCTGGCATCAGTACAAACAGGGAGACTCGGAAAAAGACATTGAGGGTGCCGTCTTTCCAAGTCACCTAATGGCTAAAGTCGAAAAACTCCTTTAAATAATCCTCCCGTGGATAGCCATTCTGGTGATAGCAGCTGTTTCTCCAGGTGAATCATGGCTAATGCTTGAGCAATTATTGTGGTCTGTTATTCTGCCACGGGTTGGTGCAAGTAAAGGAAAGATTTGAAAAAAAATTAAAAACTATAATCATATAAAATAAATGTTGCTTAAATAATAAATTACTTATTTATCTAACACAAATTATGACTGCATCCTAACAATTTTAAACCAAAAACAGTATTATTTGTTCACACTAAAGATACAAAATAATTGACGAGCTTGGGATTAAATATGAAATGTATGCAATGAAAAATCAAGGTCTCTTGTGATATTTCTTTATTGTGCATAATTTCCAATCAAACTCTAATTATGCCCATTATCATGTGAAAAAAAGAAAATTATGATGTGAAAAAATAATTTAATTGTATTTAGAATACACAAAAGATATATAATTATTTCACTGAAATATAGTCTCTGATATGTAAATTAATGCCAATGTGTAGGTGTTAACATGATTTTCCCCCCAAATTAAATTACGAATAAAATGAAAATGACAATCTCTACGTTTTGTTCTTCTCTCCAAAATAAAAGCCTTTCAGAAATACACCAACAAATATTTTCTTAACAAATCCTCTTCATACATTTCACTCTTACACTAATACTGCTTATTATTGCTTGCTAAATGGTCAATCAATTGACATTCTGCAGTCAAATATTTTTTGAAAAATTGAGCAAAACCATTCCTGGACACTGTAAACAAGTCACACAATAAAACAATTACAATTGATTTTCTTTGTAAAGCTTTAAATGATCGAGTCTCTCTATAATTTGTATTCAGTGAGTCAGACACTTCTCAGAAGGAAAGAGGTCAGGTCATGCGCTGCAGTTAAACAGGACGTTGTCATTTGCTCTGATCCTTCGTTTCCTCTTATGCCGGAGATCCCTTCCTATGGAGGACCAAATTACTCAAAATAAAATAATTCAATAAATAATGAATTCAATAAAACAACAATTAAATGCACCAGTTTATTCTGAAATAATTAAATAAGTAATTTATTAATTATATAATTAAATAATATTAAATATTAATTACATAAACAAATGCATCTATTTATTTCTACTTTCATCTATTTATATAAAATTACATGAAATTGTTTCATATTTTTCACAATTACCTCTTCCACACACACTATTGTTATGTTAAAAAAAATCTATTTTTTCATTATTT
Source organism: Pseudorasbora parva (assembly GCF_024679245.1). Taxonomy (NCBI): domain Eukaryota; kingdom Metazoa; phylum Chordata; class Actinopteri; order Cypriniformes; family Gobionidae; genus Pseudorasbora; species Pseudorasbora parva. The sequence continues at coordinate 38,360,946 of NC_090177.1, forward strand.
AATGTGCTTTTTCAAAAAGACGTTTTTCATAATAATAATATGCTGCATTTATGAATGATGCCTATTTGACGAATCATGCATTACCAAAGCACCATTTCCCCAAAGATTAATAATAGAGGACATATCACAAATGCCAATCAACAGGCAGTGGGTGGTGCTTTTATTGGAAACCTCATTTATCAATGTCTCACTATTGATCTTTTTCCCCCTCTGGTACTGAACATGATTACAAATTAGATCATCTTTACCTAGTTCTAATGAATTGCTCTCCTTGCTAAGCAGCCCAGATGTTGTCATGGCATTCTTCCTCTCACAGGAAGCTCTGAATTATACAAATGTTTCATCTGTGATTAAAGGCAGCTGTGGCCTGCTGGTTAAAGTGAGTGTTCTCCAACATGTGTCAAGATGAGGTGCTATTGCAAGGGATGTGAAATAGATTTTTGGCTTGTTTCATTTCCGATCACATTCCCACAACTTTTCCATGATTTTCCTCTACTGTAAATGTCATACCTGAAAACTAAATAGGTTTTTACTTTTCTTTTTTTTACAGCACATGTGTGATTGCAAGTTTTTTTTTTTTTTTTTTTAGCTTTTTTTAGACTTATTTAAAGGGGGGGGGGACTGAAACACTCAGTTTCAGTCAATCTCATGTCAATCTTGAGTACCTATAGAGTAGTATTGCATCCTTCATATCTCCAAAAAGTCTTTAGTTTTATTATATTTATAAAAGAAATATGGGCTGAACCGAGTCTTTCCGGAAAAAAACGAGCGCCTGAAGGCGTATCGAGTGGGCGGAGCTAAAGAATGACGAGCGCACTAAGCAGTGACGTCCTCAAGCGTGGAGAAACCCATGGCTATCGATCTCAGCTAATACAGATAATGATCCAGAATCATTCGGAGGCTGAAATAAATTGAACAGGAAAACCAGCAACAGCAGGACGTCTGTCTCTGTGGTATGTACTGTATTTAGTGGCCTGTCAACATTTGTCTTTACTCTCAGTTTATGAGGACATGATTCGGTTTATGGACTATTGTATGCGACTAAACCTTAGCAGTAGTAAGCAAAACGGTTTTGCACGTCAGACTAGTGTAACGTTATACATAGAACAGGAATGGAGTAACCGTTAGCGCATTTGAATGACGAAGCTCGCGATCGTGTCGTTTACTGATGTTTACTCACGCGCCGATAAGCAACAGCACAGACATTTGAAGCAGTTTTACTCACCGGCTGCTTCCAAAGCAGGACCGAACCTTTATCGCTGGGACCGCTCCGTCAAAAACACACTTCTTGGAGTGTGGAGATCCACTTTGCAATGCGACTGAAGCGATGTTGTGAAGCTTCTCATCATTTCTGCGTTCAAATCGGTTCAAATGCAGCGCTGCCTTCCCAGAATGCTGTGCTGAAGCGTTGAAGTCGCTCGACGTCACCCATAGGAATAAAGTGGAGCGCGTCATAAGTGTTCACGGACGAGTGGATCTGCAGCTGAGAGTGTTTATGGGCATGCATTTCCTCTCGCTCTAGTCACGCGCGTGCGCACCCTACCGGGAGAAGAGCCCGTACGGCCCATACAAGGACCTTCCGATCTTTTAACGTCAAGTAGACCCATACAACGTCAAGTAGACAAAAAAACTCTCCAAAACTTGTGAGAAACCGGAAGGAGTATTTTTGACACAGAAATACTCCATCAAACGTCCAACATTAGTTTTTGAAACTTTGTCTATGTTTAGGATGGGAATCCAAGTCTTTAACAGTGTAAAAAGCTCAGTATGCATGAAACAGCATTCCCCCCCCCCCCCCCTTTAAATATCATACCTATATAAACCCCAGACAGGTGTTTAAGGTAAGCTGGTCAGGATCAGCCAGTGGTGTAGTCTACGTGATACTCAGGTATACGCCATATACCCACAAGTAAAGGACAGGGATTTTCGTATACCCACTTAAAAAAGCGTGAGGATACGTAACAATATCATTTTGTGACAGAACATTCATTCATAAATTCACCACGTCTGTGTTGCGAACACAGACTGTGGTTGCGATTGCGAATCAATAACGTTTTTGGACCATTGGGGCTTCCGTGGCCTGTGACATTGATCTGACGTCACCTACCAAGGAAAATAAGTTGCTTGGCGGTCTTTTTTGGCGCAAGTTTGAAATTAACTAACTAATGTAAAAGAAGATATGAAACGAAAGTAGACTCTTTTGAGTGTTTACAGAAGCCTGCCCCTAAAGCTACAGCAGCTTCGCGTGACAGACTTCAGCTATAGCAGATGGGACGGTTACAGAAAATCCAGTGCGACTTGCAATTAAAGGGGTCGTGCTATATTCCTCCTCCAGGTATGGTGTGGTTCTGGTGCGCTCCCAGCGGCAAGCTTACTGAATATGCATATGAACGCATGCGCAACACGGAACTGCAGTAAACACACACTGCAAAAAATGCTCTTCTTACTTAGTAATTGTACATAAGCAGTCTTTAATAATGCTCTCAATTACATGTAGATGCATACTTTATTCATTAGTGAGTGTGGAGGTGCCTGTTGTGTGTCGCTCTGGGATGGGTGCGTATGAGGCTGGCATAGAGGGGGGAAAAAAATCACAGTATACTCTATCTAGACTACACCACTGGGATCAGCATTGGGATGGAAGGTGAATTTCTTGGAATCAGCAGTTTTGATATTATAACTTCATGTTGTTTTACAGTTCAAATTGAATCATGAATCGTGTGAATCATTTGAAATTTGAATTTCAAAGCCAGAATTAAGGATTTCACCAAAAGACAAGTTTTGTTTGCTAAGGTAAGCGTCACTTTTACTATTGCTCATACGTTGGTTTTTTTCCACTTCCACTCAAAAAATAGTAAAACCTATTTAGTTTTGTTTGCTAAGGTAAGTGTCACTTTTACTATTGCTCATACGTTGGGGTTTTTCCACTCCAGGAGAGCTGAAAACAGCTGGTGAGTGGATCTGGGCATGCACACAAATGTGGGAAGGTGAATAATGTGGAAACCTTTTATTTAGTTCCTGAGTCTTGTCCCTGAGTTTTGTTTTCATGTCTTGTGTTTGTGGCAGATCTGCTGACTGAACAGACCAAGAAAAAAAAGTGCTTTCAAAGTGCTCGTTTAAAAAACAAGGTAGTTATTTTTAACAGGGATAGTAGAGTGTGTCTAGTTTGTAGTAAGATGAACTTCATGAATGGGTTCATGTTTTAATATTTAATATTAAACAAGAATTCTCTGAGGTAAAACAACTGTAAAATGCAGGATGTTAGTTACAGAGGCGGGTTGTCACAGTTCTGTTTGTGTTTTGGACTTTCAGTTTGTATTTCGATTCATTCCTTTGTTCAGTTTCCCGTCATTCTTTTGTTCCCATGGTTACCCTTGTTAGTTCATTTGTCCCAGGTGTGTCTAGTTAATAATCTTGTTTCTGTTCAGTACTTACTTAACCTCACCAGTGTTGCCAAGTCCGCGGTTTTCACGTTAACACTGTGTCCACGGGTTGAAGTGACCCAAATTATGTGAGATTTAGCCCCATAAATGTTAATTTTACCAGGGAACCCTGCAAAAAACAACAACAACAAAACATATTTTTGCGATTGAGCTTGTTTTGGGCTAGTTTTAAGTTGCAATTTGGTGGGTTTTGTTGTGAAAACCTGGCAACCCTGACCCTCACCTTTGGTCAATAGGCTTGTTTGAGATGAGCAAAATATGCGCAGAACCGATCACCGGTGATCAGTGCGAGATGCATGCCGGTTAGTAATGTGTCCGAGGGCGGTCCGCCTTGCTCTGACGTCATGCTGACGTATGTCAAAAATCTCTCGCGAGCGAAAGGCGGACGTGTCGGATTGTGCAGTCGAGCGCAGTTGCTCTCCACCGACTGCGCTGGCCAAAAGCATGATGGGAAACGACTTGCTGACGACACAGCTTAATGCTTATTGCTTTAAACAACCGTGATGTATGGTTCTTTTTTTTTAAATATTTGAATTTAAAACTCTGATATCATCATCATCATCATCATCATCACTATCTTGATCTTCTGAGTCTTCAGCCTGTTCCTGCTTCACCTTCTGTTAGGAGTATCCAAAAACTGTACTGATATAAATACTGATATAAACATTTACTCCAAGTAAAAGTAATAATCGTAATAGTTTGAATAAGAGTAAAAAACATCCGATTAAAATGCTACTCAAGTATAGTTACTTTGAATCATATATAGCCTATATAGCAATATGATAACATGTTAATATTTAGATGTTGAATTTAAATTATTATCATAATTAGATATTGTTGCAACAAACACAGAAAAGACAATAATTAGTTCTGGCAGCTGTTGCCCAAAAATCATTGTTTTCTATTATAATAATAACATTTTGGATTATTGGACAATGTAGAAATAAAGTGAACCTGCAGAGTTTCGTGTTCAAAGGCATGTAAACTCTTCAGTAAACAGTCATGTTTTGAGTTGTATGTGAACTCAGGAATAAGCACTGCTTGGCCACTCTAGAGATTAACTCTGGGTAGTTTCGGCTGGCCAGTTCATTGTCCAAAAGACCTGTGTTCACAGAGCTTATTCGTTCATATTGTGTGGTAAACCAAAAGAAATACATAATTTTCCCAACTCTTTTTTGTTTGTTTGTTTTGTTATTTGAACAGTATTAAAACACATCAGGGACCACTGATAATATGTTTGGTTGTAAATGTATTTCCTGAATTAACTGAAATCGAATGTATTTCGTTCACAGACAGCATACGTAGATGTTCAAACAATAAAGATGTTTATCACTGGCAAACAATAGGATGCATTTGCAGATTTGCTTTCAATTTGCCTAACATTAGGCCATGTCCACTTCATCCAACGCTCTTGATTTTCTTAAATTTCCTGTTACGATTCCAAGTGAGAAACCACTTCAGACAATTAAGTGCTCACAAGAAACCAAACAAATCATTCAAACCGATTTGCGAACCAATTCAGACAGTTTTGACAACTTATTTGATCACAAGAGAAAAAAAACCTGTGAACTTTGAATGTTTTGTCATAATAATAAACACACTGGTTAGCCGCGAAAATATTTTTACCATTCACTGCGCTTTGTTGTTCTTGTAGTTATTTTCATATAATAGTTAATGAATCGAAAAAATTTTAATGTTGTGCAAATGTGTGTAGTATGAATGTTGTCTGGATGTATTATATTCATCATGTTGTCACTGTCATGTGACCTACCAGCGTCATTTTTGTCGCTTTACTGCTATTCAGAAATCTTGCTCGAAATGGCTCTTCTAGACAGTTTCATCTACTGTACGCTACACAGTTTACTGTACTCTGAGTACACTGTACTCTGTCATTAGCATCCTTGTTTTGTCATTGGTGTTTCTGCTTTCCATGCCGGAAACACCGGTTCAAATCCTGCTCGGAAATGTTTGAGTACAACTTTAGGGGTTGCATTGGTGCCGTGACCCGGATGGGAGTGAGTGTGACGGAGGATAGATAGTAAGAGCTGTGCAGGTAAACCTTACTCATCTGATCTTATAGCCCAATTTTTATCCTACTCAGAATGATACGAGTAGAATTGGGGGGTTATATTGGTGCCATGACCCAGATGGCAGTGAGATTTAGGGGGTGAGTGTAATGGAAGCATTTAAGAGCTATGAAAGTAAACCTTACTACCAGGGTTCAAGAGGCTGGTGTTTCCGCTTTCCATGCCGGAAACACTGGTTTGAATCCCACTCAGAACGGTGCAAGAAAAAGGAGGGGTTATATACCAACTTTAACAAATCATTCACATATTCATGATTGTTTGTTGTCAGCCTGACAAACAAGCACAAATATTTTGTCTTTTTTTAATAAGTGTTTATATTTTAAAATAGTTTACTCTGATTTTACATTTGTATGATTTAATTATTAGCTTTTTATCAACTCACCACCCCCCTGCTGTTCCTTAACAAACCCCAGTTTGGGAAACCCTGCTATATATGGGATACCAAAGTGTCCTCTGGGTGCAAAAAGTACACCATTTTCAAGTTTAGAAGGAGCGCTTAGTCCTCAACAGATGTTTGGATGTGTCCTTCTAAACATTCAATTGGCCCCCTTTTGGGATGAAGAAAATTGTCCAGAGAGTAAAGATTTATAATAATAACAGAAGGGGCATGCAGAGTCCTCCACAAATGGTGAGGGAGTCCCAAAAGAGAGCGTATGGTAAGTAGGTCTGTTCAGAAGGTTGCTCCTGGCAAAGACAATATGACCCAGTTACTAAACACAGTCATTCCAAGACTGCGCAAATGAAGGACAGGCAGTCCACCTAAGTTGGCCGATATTAATGACTTATAGCCACTGCACTGTCCTGAGAGCGATAGAGATGGGAACAAATATATGGAAGCTCTTTTGAGACCAGAGAATTGCACCTCAAGCTTTACCTGGCATCTCAACTTTGTCACTTTGTCCAAATGGGAACAGAGAATTGAATAGAAAATTGAATATGAACTGTTATGAAGAGAATGAATATAAACTGTTTTCTCTTCACTGAACTCTTTGGGAGCAAGGGCTTTGGCTGCCGCTTCATTTGCAGTGCATGCTGGGAGACGCAGATCTACCAAAATATCTGTTAAGCAGCGATGCGATCCGGAGATCAACAGACTGCAGTGTCTCAGTCTGCCGTATAATGGCTTCAGCCAAAGGGAAAAGTGTGTTTGTGAAAGAGCAGATAGAGATAGAGATGCAGTGGCACGGCTGACTCACTCAGTATCTGATTATGGGGTGTGTCCGCTTTGAGTGATAAGCGCATCTAGCTCTACGCTCAATGGATTGATCTCGTCATGATGTGGCTATTTTCATATCTGGCTGGGTGGTATTTAAAGAACGAAGATGATCAACAATAATGTGATCATTTTGAAAATGTCACTGAAAATGTCCCCTACTGCAACATGAGCTCTCCTTTCTGAGCTCAACTCTGGATCAGACTCAATTCGGGTTCTTTTGTTGAACAGACAGAGACCTGTCGTCACAGATTAAATCTCTAAATATAATTATAACTTTATCTGACATTAGCGAATGGATTATATTAAAACAGATTTATTTTATTTAATTAGGGAACAAACCAACAGAAAAAAATATTTTATAAATATTTTATTTTTAGTATCTTAATTGTTTCTTCCAGACAACGATAAGATTAGGATAATAAGAGGAGAGAAAATGTAAAATTTTGACTCCTTATCTCTTGTATCCTTATCTGCTTCTGTATTTCCCCCCCTGATAAACGGACTGCAGTAATCTCACAACAAGGGCTGTGATTAACTTTACAGACATACACTCATACACTTTCCCTCTAGGTAATCCGTGCCATTATTTTGAAAATTTAGGATATCGCCAATACTCCATTGAAATGAAAGGGATCATGCCGCTCTGTCGCTACGTATCACTGCTAAGTCTCATCCTCCATTGGCTGAAAGTCTGATGCATATGGAACATTTAACTGGAAACACTTCAGCATTTTCAAGGTCGTCATCTGATTGGATGAATTCTACAGGATGTCCAAGAGCTGGTGTGTTGTGTTCTTTAACGGTCTGCCTGGAAACAAAGATGTCGTGATGCCAAACCCGCCCATGGAAGAAGAACGCTGCCATGTTTACCTCTGGGCGGTCCTTGGCCACTGAAAGCTGCAATGGAGTCCACACCTTCTGCCGTCAGTCTGATGGTCTGGCTGTGACACAATATACACCTGGTATACACTTAAGCTATAAGTGTGCTGTAAAAATAATAACACATTTATCCTTAACATTTCACAATTTGAAGGGTCAGTCTTAAGTGTACAGGACCACTAACAAGCTTAAGTTTATACTAAATTAATGCTAAGTATGACCAATAGTAGTAGCAATGATTGCCTTAGCAAAGACCAGTAATTATGGTATAAATAGGTCAATCTATAGTGCCTGGCTTCACTCTTTACTAAAGATATATTTTGCTTGGCTCAGTAGTAGAGCTCTTTAAGAGCTCTTATGGCCACAGATGACTGTGTTGTCAGCAGCTGCTGTTGAGGCTGATTGTCTGCTATGTTAATTAGCTAGAGCATGTGTGTTCTCTTCAAGGGAACGCTTTGTGAAACTAACAGCTGGGCCTCTCAAAACAGAAATCACTAACGGCATCCTATTCAGCAAGTAAAAGGAAACGCTGTAAAAAGATGGATTAAAATCATCTGTTGCCAAGGCTGTGGAGCAGGCAATAACAGATTATGTATGAGAGGGGGCAGAATTCACTAGAAAGTGAGAGAAAGAAAGAAAGAAAGAAAGAAAGAAAGAAAGAAAGAAAGAAAGAAAGAAAGAAAGAAAGAAAGAAAAAAAGAAAGAAATGCACAGTATATGATAAAATGAGCAAAAACAGCAATTGTCATGAGTACATCAATCATTCACATCCCATTGTTTAGGCTACTGCATTATTTGCATTGATAATATTATCGATAAATATATAGCAATTTGTCAACTAATTTTTTTTTTTCTTTTACTGCAACTCAGTTCACTTGGCGGGCATCTTACAAATAATTCAACTAATTGAATTTATTATACATTTAAACTGTAGTTAATCTTCATTTAATTGTAAATCTCATGGTCTGAGCTGTCGACATGACAGATCTCATCAGTTTTCGTTGGTGATGCGTCCTATATGATGTGAATAGAGGCCTATCCTTGAAGCACATGGCCGACCATAGGTGTCGCACAAAAACTGGCTAGAAGTTAGATCATTGAGGTTTTTAATTATCCGTTTGTCTACTGCAGTAGTGATGCAGCTGGCCTCAAAGGAGTGTATGGCAGTATGGCACTGTGCTCGCTATGATGGCCTGTGTGCAACCATCACTGCAAGGTAATTTGGGTCCATGTTACTTAGTTTCAAATTGGCTTTAAAGGGTCATTAAAATGTCATTAATGACTCACCCTAATGTTGTTCCACACCCGTAAGACCTCCGTTCATCTTCAGAACACAGTTTAAGATATTTTATATTTAGTCCGAGAGCGTATGCAAGGCTATGCACACTTTACTGTCCATGTCCAGAAAGGAAATAAAAACATCATCACAGTAGTCCATATGTGACATCAGTATTAGTTAGGATCTCTTGAAGCATCGAAAATACATTTTGGTCCACAAAAAAAGTAAAACTATGACTTTATTCAGCATTGTCTTCTCTTCCGCATTTGTTTTCAAACCAGGGACAGATAAGGATGACACACACAGTTCAGGAGGCCAGGGCGGCCAACAAAGTTCGGGAGGCCAGGGCGGGCCACAGAGTTCAGGAGGCCAGGGCGGCCAACAAAGTTCAGGAGGCGAGGCCGGCCCACAAAGTTCAGGAAGCCAGGGCGGGCCACAAAGTTCAGGAGGCCAGGCCGGCCCACAAAGTTCGGGAGGCCAGGGCAGGCCACACAGTGCACAGGACGGAGCCCTCTCTGGACTCTGTGCACGGCTAACCAAGGCAAGGCAATAACCTTGGGTGTCTCTGGATACTCCTACGAGATGACTGTGGGTTGTCCAGTAACAGACCCCGAATCTCCAGAGGAGACCCTTTGCCCATCCCAGACACGTAGGACTGCCACTATGAAGAACCTCAGCACAGCCCTTCGGCCCTGTCAGGACTCGGGACCTCCGGAACCGGAAACACCGGAACTGGGACCCCCAGACTCGGGACCACCGGAACTGGGACCACCAGAACCGGGACCACCGGGACCGGGATCACCGGACCCGGGACTCCCAGACCCGGGACCACCAGAACCGGGACCACCAGAACCGGGACCACCGGAACTGGGATCACCGGAACAGGGACCACCGGACTCGGCACCACTGAACTTAGGCCCCTTCAAAGACGGGTCCTTCTTCCACTGAGTCCTCTGGTATGTTATGTCATGTTGGACTAAAGGAAAACTGAGCGAGGACTCACTTGCAGAAAGGAGATGATGAATTTATTAACTAAATTATTAACTAAACAAAACAAAAAACCACAAAGGGGGAAAACACATAATCATAACCTTCAAAACATACCAAAACAGGATCACAGGGAACAGAAGACTGAAAACGGTCAGAGGACTGAAAACGGAAGAAGATTAAATAGGAAACAAACAAGGCAGGTAACGAAGGACAACAGGGGGGACGAATGAAACAATAATCAGATTAACAAGAAGGGCAGGGTGACAAAAGACCAGAGACATGACATCACACCAAAACATGACAAAACCGCCACATGTGCTGCAAAGGACAAGACAGACCTATGGCAGCAGCACTGTGAGGATGACTGCATATAAATTGCATCCTTTTTGGTCCAGCCGGATGCCATGATTATCCCATATTCTTTCGGACAGTCGGCAGAACTAGCCTTTACGATGGGGGGACTGATGTCGAAGTTTGCTGTTGCATCAGCTGCCACAATTCTACTAGTAAAACTTAGTAAAACTTAGGTAGTAAAACTTGTCAACGACTGCTAGCACTAGCTCACCTGCAGTAATTACTGGTGGATTGGACTTTAATTTGTTCACCGCTTGAAGCATGACATTTAGACTGACAGTAAGCCCAAACCTAGAAGCTGCCACATTACATTCAGTTCCCACTTAAGTACATTCTTTAATATTCTAGTATAGCATTTCCATAATACAGTCTGTTTTTAAAAGCATGCTACAGTGTACCTTTTTTAACAAGGGTCCAAACACAAGATGAGACACTTTGGGACACTCCTTGGTTCTTACTTATTGACATATTTCTCTATTGAATGGCCATGATAACCTCGAGCCTAGAGACAAGCTGATATAGTCCTAATGAGATCTTGCTTGTAGGATTTTACTTAAGTGTTTATAGAACTAAATACTAACTCAGATGGGGGCTCGAATTAGACAGCTGTTTTGAATCAGTTAGTTTATGAATCATCCGAATAAAAAAATAACTGAATCAGTTGTCCATTGCATAGGAGAGAGAGAGAGAGAGAGAGAGAGAGAGAGAGAGAGAGAGAGAGAGAGAGAGAGAGAGAGAGGGCATATAAGGAGAAAGCATTTGATTGATTCTCTTGATTCTCTTGGCAGGAAACCTGCATGTCCAAACAATGGGACATTAAAAACTGTGTACAGTGTTCAGTTTTGGCGCTACACTGCTACTTGGAAAAGCAGCTTGTTAATGCTTACAATATAATGAAAAGCGTTACTAATGTTATTAAGATCCATTACTACAAAAAAACCCAACACTGGGAAATTCAAAGTATATTCTGATTTGATTTCATGAGATTACTTGAATTAAATATGAATGAATGGCTGTGATGCAGAGCAATGACTTCGTACTGAACCCAGTATCAAGATTGTGAGTATCTGAGATGGAACTACTCCACATATCTGACCAAATGTGGTGTAAATACCTGAGAAATTACATCATGAACAAAGTGCAGCACCATGTGGTGCAAATTTCAGTTTATTTGTGCAATTGTTCAATAATTTCTTTCTCATTCTTTCTCCTCTCTTCCCTTGAGTTATTTATTGGTTTCTCGTGGGGGGGTTTTTTCTTTCTTTTTTCATGCACTTACTCTCTGCTATCAAAGATTCCTTATGTTGATGCCCAACAGCAGACAAACCACACTAGATTTATAGTGCACCCGGAAAGTATTCATAGCCATTCACTTTTTCCACATGTTGTTATGTTATGCATTTTTCCTTTATTCTAAAAACAATACCCCATATTCACAATGTGAAAGAAGTTTGTTTGAAATCTAATTAAAAATGAAATACAAAAATAATTACATGTACATAAGTATTCACAGTCTTTGCCAGGATACTCAAAATTGAGCTCAGGTGCTCCTGTTTCCACTGATCATCCTTGAGATGTTTCTACAGCTTGATTGGAGTCCCCCTGTGGTAAATTCAGTTGATCTGACATGATTTGGTGAGGCACGTCTGTCTATATAAGGTCCCACAGTTAACATTGCTTGTCAGAGTTCAAACCAAGCCATGAAGTCCAAAGAATTGCCTTTAGACCTCCGAGACAGGATTGAATCAAGGCACATATCCGGGGAAGGTTACAGAAACATTTCTGCACCATTGAAGGTCCCAATGAGTAGAGTGGCCCCCATCATCCATAAATGGAAGAAGTTTGGAACCTCCAGGACTCTTCCTAGAGCTGCCGCCCGGCCAAACTGAAGGATTGGGAAGAAGGGCCTTAATCAGGGAGGTGACCAAGAACCTCATGGTAACTCTGACAGAGATCCAGTGTTTCTCTGTGGAGAGAGAAGAACCTTCCGGAAAAACAACCATCTCTGCAGTCCTCCACCAATCAGGCCTGTATGGTAGAGTGACCAAACGAAAGCCACTCCTCAGTAAAAGGCGCATGACAGCACGCTTGGAGTATGTCAAAAGGCACCTGAAGGACTCTCAGACCAAGAGAAACAAAATACAAGGGTCTGATAAAAAAAAGAACTCTTTGGCCTGAATGGCAAGTGTCATGTCTGGAAACCAGGCACAGCTTATCACCTGGCCAATACCATCCCTATAGTTAAGCATGGTGGTGGCAGCATCATGATGTGGGGGTGTTTTTCAATGGCAGAAACTGTGAGACTAGTCAGGATCAATGGAAAGATGAATGCAGCAATGTACAGAGACATTCTTGATGAAAACCTGCTCCAGAGCACTCTGGACCTCAGTCTGGGGTGAAGGTTCGTCTTCCACCAGGACAATGACCCTAAGCACACAGCAAAGATAACAAAGGAGTGGCTACAGGACAACTCTATAAATTTCCTTGAGTAGCCCAGCCAAAGCTCAGACTTGAAAATCTCTGGGGATAGTTAAAAATGGCACTGATGCTCCCCATCAAACCTGACGGAGCCTGCGATGTCCTGCAAAGAAGAATGAGAGAAACTGCTCAAATTAAGGTGTGCGAAGCTTGTAGCATAATACTCAAAAAGACTTGAGGCTGTAATTGGTGCCAAAGGTGCAAAGGGTATGTAATCCATTTTGGAATAAGGCTGTAACATAACAAACTGCTGTAAAAACTTTCCGGATGCAATGTAGTTATTTTATGGCAGTAAAACAGTTTCAAGACCAAAGAAAGGATTCAAGCCATCTCTGTGATGTAATACCAGCTAACACTCTGTAAGAACTTTTTAAATAATAGTGAATGAATCATCACCTAGGATCAACATACATACCCAGCAAGCAATTTTGCATTTAAAAGTTGTCTAATAGCTGTCCAAACACAGCTCTGGTGTTTAGGCTAAAACAATGTGAGATTTGAGCTGCAAGCTCTAACCATTTGAGCTCTAACCATATCCCAAGAATAGAGTAGTCATCTAGAACCTAAAGATGTCAAAGAAATGAAACCATCGCATGTTGACTTTGCTTACATATCTGAAATATCATGCATATTGCAAGTTATTATGGCAAAAAAACATGTAACCAATTTCAAGGTTATTTTGGCTAGAAGTGGGTTTCTCATAACGGGACTATATTGAGTATATAGTTAAGACATTGAAATGACGACTATTGCTTGCTGAGATAACTAAACTAGTGATTTATTCATTTTCATAATTGAATATATATATATATATATATATATATATATATATATATATATATATATATATATATATATGTTGATATATTGCATGCTCAAATATTCATTACACAAAATACTCTATGGGTTATTACATTTTTGTGAAAAATGTCAAAAACCCTGGAAGTGGCTGGCAGCTTTTTTTTTAAAACGCTGATGGGGAAAAAATAAAAGGGTTAAGGGACATTATTTGACCTTCACAGAACAGTCAGGACGTTCTCAGAACATTTAGAGGGCCATACTTTATTTGGAAATTTGATGTTCTCAGAACGACACCCCGCTGGTGTCAAGGAAGGTATAGTTATAGTCCAAAATGTCCTCTTTGTAACGTTGCTGTGTGACCACGGAATAATCCAATTGGAATGTGTCCCTGAAGTCATGTAAGGACCCTTAAGCTTCAGCAAGGTCATAACCAAAAGAGGACATTTTAGGAACATCCCTAAGATTCGAGATTTTCATCACCTTTAGAGAACTTTTAGGGGATGCTGCACAAGGTCGCAAGAACCTTACTGTAAAAGATGAGTTTATTTTTATTTTTTACAATCAAGCATGAAAGCATATTCTAATACATCCCAAAAACTAAATCTAAACATTGTATTATATATTTTTAATTAATTTAATTATTTTTCACATTTTGTTTTTCATTTAGGTAGCCTAATGAAAATAGGACTGTCAAAAAAATTATTAAAAAAATAATAATGTCAAAATTGCAAAAAGGGGTCCCACATATCTCTGAAGAAGTGATTGTAGGATTTTTAAAAGACTACTGGCATCAGTATTTATAATAAATAAACTCAAATATGCTACAACACTATACCATAAATGAAGGAGTAGGCTATTTTAAGCTGTTACGCTGCTACAGGTCTACGGGGAAAATCCAAATTTCACAATCTATTCATCATCAAGCTGAAAATGTAGTTAAAAAAAACAACAAAAAAACAAACAAACAGAAAACAGAAAACGTTAAATGGCTAAAGTTATACTGTCTGTTGTATCCGATCATGACTGCCGCTCTACAGTGGTGTTATTCCAAACCCGTTTTTGCTCATGTGAATGTTGTTTTAGACTGGGACATGAGTCAAATCGTTACCATAATATATAGTTTAGCACCCAAGTACGAATATAGAAATACAACAATTTTCTCATAATAACGAGATGTTATGTTGTAAAAATGACAATTTTCTCATAATAACGAGATGTTATGTTGTAAAAACTCGTAATAACGGGATGTTATGTTGTAAAAACGACATAATTTTCTCGTAATAACGGGATGTTATGTTGTAAAAACGACATAATTTTCTCGTAATAACGAGATGTTATGTTCTAAAAACCACATCATTTTCTCGTAATAATGAGATGTTATGTTGTAAAAACAACAATTTTCTCGTACTGACGAAATGTTATATCGTAAAAACAACAATTTTCTCGTAATGAGATGTTATGTTGTAAAAATTGTCGTTTTTACAACACATCTCGTTATTGCGAGAAAATTGTCGTTTTACAACATAACATCTCGTTATTACGAGAAAACTATGTCGTTTTTACAACATAACATCTCGTTATTACGAGTTTTTACAACATAACATCTCGTTATTATGAGAAAATTGTCGTTCCCTTTCGGGAACTCAAGCTGCGTCGAAACGCTGTGAGAACGCCTCTGCGTTAATGCGTCGTGAAGCGCCTGTAGAACCATTCCATCGGAAAAAAGATCGATCGTCGGCGTGATGACGTCATCGACCGGAAGCTATAAAGCGTCCGTGAAAACAAACAGGAACTAGCATCTGAGCCTTCAGCAAGCGATCTGTGTGAACCTGTCTGTCTATTTGGTGTTTTTGTCTGACTATTTGAAGAGTTTTTCCACCCTTTTTGTTAAATATTTCCATATATTAACAAAATAAAGAGAAAATAAATAGATAGAGATTATGGCGAGCGAAGACAGTTTTAGAAAGTGTGTTCATCCCTGCCCACGCTACATCACGGGTGGGGATACACACTCTCTTTGTGTTGCCTGCCTGGGAGCGCAGCATGCCCAGGCAGCCCTCGAGGGGGCTGCCTGCGAGCATTGTGAGAAATTACCGCTAAGAGCGCTGCGCTCCCGCCGGGCACTCTTTGAGGAGGGTGCCTCGGCTCGTGTTCCCCGCGGCTCTGGTCCCGCTGCCGCCGAGGCGGAGCGGAGGCTGCAGTCGTGGGGATCACAATTGGATGTTGCAGAGGGGTTAGAGACGGGCGCTGCCTTATCTCTGCCCTCACCTGCACCATCCAGCGGCTCTTCTCGGGGCATGGAAGCACGCATGGCGTTTTCTTCCCCCCCGAGAGAGTCGCCGGTGCTTCAACTGTCCAGCTCTGAGGAGGTGGACGTTGAAAGTATCGAGACTGAAGACTCGCCACTTCAGTCCCCTGCATGAGAGGAGCTCGTTGAGGTTCTGACGCGAGCGGTGGCCAGGCTTAACATCGACTGGCCAACCGAGAGATATGAGGCAGGAAGAAAACGTACAAGAAAAATAAGACGAGAGATTCCTGCCTTCTCGCGCCTCAGAGCCTCAGCGACGGGGCTTGCCGTTCTTTCACGACTTGCACACTGAGGTGGCAAGGTCGTGGAAGAGACCGGCGTCATATCGTGTTTTCAGCCCACAGACTTCGGTCTATAGTAACATCGCTGGGCTGAAACAGTATGGCTATGGTTCGATGCCAAAGGTTGAGGAGACGCTCGCGAGCCATCTCTCGCCTTCCTCGGCATCGTCCCTTAAAGCCCCGTCTTTGCCCACCAGACCTTTAAAAACAACGTCGGCGCTGGTGGGCAAAGCGTACTCGGCAGTGGGTCAGGCGGCTGCATGCCTGCACACGATGGCAATCGTGCAGGCATACCAGGCTGACCTGCTGAGGGATCTGGACAGTAGTGATGTTGTGGGGGGAGATATTATCACCGAGTTGCGTTCGTCAGCTGATCTAGCTCTCCGGGCCACCAAGGAGACGGCCAGATGTGTGGGCCGCTCTATGGCAGCCCTGGTGGCCACGGAGAGGCACCTCTGGTTGAACCCCACTGACATCAAAGAGAGGGAGAAAGCCTTTTTGCTGGATGCGCCGCTTTCTCCTGGAGGCCTCTTCGGTGACGCAGTCCATACTGTCACCGAGAGGTTCCAGGAGTCCAAAAAGCAAGCTGCGGCGCTCAAGCAGTTCCTCCCTCTCCGGGTCCAGGTCCCTGGGGCTGCTGCTGACATCAAGCAGCCCAAGCCGAGTATGAGCACCTCGCACAGGGCAAAACAAAAACAGAGCGTCGCCACCCGAACTCCCCCTCAGCGCGGGGACGAGGGGCGGCGCTCTCAGACGAGGCCTTCGAGGGGCAGGGCTGATCTGAGGACAGTCCTGATCGCCAAGAAGGCCTCGTCGAAGCGTTCCTGACGCCAGAAGCGTCAGGACGCTGAGGATGGTTCCCCCCGTAGGGAAACGGTGTTTACCCCTGCCAACGGTACCCGTTTCCCTGCGGCGCCCTCTGGGGGCCGCGCTGCCAACCCCGCCGCAATGCCGGGGCGCAGTCGGTCTCCGCGGGCCACCCGAGGGTGGTCCGCGCCCCCCTCGGGGGGCCCCCGAGCAGTCAAGTCAGTCGTTCCCTGCCGGTCCGCCGCTTCAGGGCACTGTGCTTGTTGCTCAAAATACACCAGAGGCCAGCCTCGAGAGGCTGGTTCCCTTAGTAGATTTTCTAGACGAGTGGAAACGTCTATCAAATATATCTCGTTGGGTCCTGCAGATAATCGAAAGGGGGTACGCTATTCAATTCAAAAGTCGGCCACCTCCTTTCAGCGGTGTCCTACCTACAGAGGTGGGCCCGGAGCAGGCTCTGGTAATGGCACAGGAAGTACAGACACTCCTGCAAAAAGGGGCTATAGAGAGGGTTCCCCCTCCCAGCAGGGAGTCTGGGTTTTACAGCCGTTACTTCATCGTGCCGAAGAAGGATGGGGGCTTACGCCTGATATTAGATCTGCGTCTATTAAATCGCTCGGTGGCCAAGCTCAAGTTCAAGATGCTCACACTCAGACAGATTGTGTCGCAGATCAAACTGGAGGATTGGTTTGTCACCATAGACCTCAAAGATGCGTATTTTCATGTCTCCATCCTTCCACATCACAGGAAGTTCCTCAGGTTTGCCTTCGGGGGAGAGGCATACCAATATCGAGTACTTCCTTTCGGTCTATGCACTGTCACCCCGCACATTCACCAAGTGTGTGGATGCAGCTCTGGCGCTGTTGCGTCTGCAGGGCATCCGCATACTGAATTATATCGACGACTGGCTGATTCTAGCGAATACAGAGCAGATGGCGGTTCAGCATCGAGATGCTGTTCTCGCGCATATGTCGAAGTTTGGGTTGAGGCTGAACGCCAAGAAGAGTGTGCTTTCTCCGGCTCAGAGAACCACTTTTCTAGGTGTGAACTGGGATTCGGTAATAATGCGGGTGCAATTATCGCCAACACGCATAGCATCGATCCTGGCAGCAGTCAAAGAACAGAAGCTAGGCCGGGCCGTCACTGTGAAACAGTTCCAGAAACTGTTAGGTCTCATGGCAGCAGCGTCCAACGTAATACCTCTTGGCCTACTGTACATGAGGCCACTGCAGTGGTGGCTCAAAACAAAGGGATTCTCCCCGAGGGGAAATCCGCTCCGCACGATCACAGTCACGCGGCGATGCCTACATGCTCTGGTCATGTGGAAAAACCCGGGGTTTCTATCTCAGGGTCCCGTGTTAGGGGCTCATGTTCGTCGCGTAACGCTAACGACAGATGCCTCTCTCACGGGCTGGGGGGCGACCATGAGTGGTCGCTCATCCCAGGGTCTATGGCAGGAACATCAGCGGCACTGGCACATAAATCGGCTAGAGATGCTCGCAGTGTTTCTTGCATTGAAACAGTTCCTGCCTGACCTCAGGGGCCACCATGTGCTGGTCAGGTCAGACAACACATCGGTGGTCGCCTATATAAATCACCAGGGGGGTCTGAGGTCCCGTCCGCTGGACAAATTGGCACATCGGATCCTCCTGTGGGCCCAAGGGAAATTGCTGTCAATCAGGGCAGTATATATCCCGGGGGTCCTGAATCAGGAAGCAGACAGCCTGTCGAGGCAGGGGCCGAGGCCCGGGGAGTGGAGACTCCACCCAGAGGTGGTGGAGCTCCTATGGAAGGTATATGGGAAGGCAGAAATAGACCTATTTGCTTCGGCGGAGAATTCCCACTGCCCGCAGTGGTTTTCTCTGTCCCATCCAGCCCCGCTGGGGTCCCATCCAGCCCCGCTGTACGCCTTCCCCCCGATTGTCTTGCTTCCAGGAGTTCTGGAGAGGGTACGCCGGGACGGGGCCCAAGTACTTCTAGTGGCTCCGTACTGGCCGACCAGAGTGTGGTTTTCGGACCTGATATCTCTCCTGGAAGGCTCTCCGATGGAGATTCCGACCAGGAGGGATCTACTCTCTCAGGCGGGCGGGAGATTCCTGCACCCATGCCCGGAGATGTGGAAACTATGGGCCTGGCCTCTGAGGGGGCTAGGCTCATAGAGGAAGGTCTCTCGGCCGAGGTCATAGAGACCATCCTCCACTCCAGAGCTCCATCCACGAGGAAGCTGTACGCTCTGAAATGGAAACTTTTCTCAGCATGGTGCAGAGAACGTCAGTGGGACCCAGTTAACTGCCCGGTTGGTACAGTGCTGGAGTTCCTGCAGGCAAGGTTCTCGGCAGGGTTGACCCCCTCCACAATAAAGGTGTACGTGGTGGCCTTGGGTGCCTTCCACGTCCCTTTGGGTGGAGTGTCTTTGGGAAGACACCCTCTGATTACACGCTTCCTCCGTGGTACTTTAAGGTTGAGGCCGGCTATGCACTCGAGGGTCCCAGCATGGGACTTGGCCATTGTCTTGAGGGGCTTGTCTGGGCCGCCGTTCGAACCCTTAGAGTAGGTTTCGGACAAGTTCCTCACTCTAAAAACCATCTTTCTTTTGGCCATGTCGTCTCTCAAAAGAATAGGAGATATTCAGTCCCTGTCAGTAGGGCCCTCATGTTTAGAGTTTGCGCCGGGGATGGTGAAAGCCTTTCTACATCCAAGGCCGGGTTATGTCCCCAAGGTTCCTACGAGCCCACGGGGCCCCATTACTCTCCAAGCCTTCTGTCCTCCTCCTTTCACGACATCAGACCAGGAAAGATTAAATCTGCCCGGACAGCCAGAGGAGAGGGCTGCCCGGCCGCATTCTACCAGGGGTATGGCTGCTTCGAAAGCACTTTTGTCGGGGGCTTCCCTCCATGATATTTGCAATGCGGCCGGTTGGTCGTCTCCGCTAACCTTTGTCAGGTTCTACGAACTAGACCTGGCATCTACTGTTGGGGCGCAGGTACTCTCGTAACCGTGTGCGCTTCGGCTTCACACATACGAGACACTTGGTCCTATGGCGATGTGGGTATAAGCGTTCTCACAGCGTTTCGACGCAGCTCGAGTTCCCCGAAAGGGAACATCTCGGTTACATATGTAACCCTAGTTCCCTGAGGGAACGAGACGCTGCGTCGCTCTGCCATACTCCCGTCGTGTCCGTGATCATTTACTTCAGGCTTTATCAGAAGTTAGTTCCTGTTTGTTTTCACGGACGCTTTATAGCTTCCGGTCGATGACGTCATCACGCCGACGATCGATCTTTTTTCCGATGGAATGGTTCTACAGGCGCTTCACGACGCATTAACGCAGAGGCGTTCTCACAGCGTTTCGACGCAGCGTCTCGTTCCCTCAGGGAACTAGGGTTACATACGTAACCTGAGACGTTTTTACGACATAACATCTCATTATTATGAGAAAATTATGTCGTTTTACAACATAACATCTCGTTATTACGAGAAAATTATGTCGTTTTTACAACATAACATCTCTTTATTATGAGATTTACAACAACATCTCGTTATTATGAGAAAATTGTCGTTTTTACAACATAACATCTCGTTATTACGAGAAAATTATGTCGTTTTACAACATAACATCTCGTTATTATGTGAAAACTATGTCGTTTTTACAACATAACATCTCGTTATTACGAGTTTTTACAACATAACATCTCGTTATTACGAGAAAATTATGTAGTTTTTACGACATAATATCTCGTTATTACGAGTTTTTACAACATATAACGTCTCGTTATTATGAGAAAATTGTCGTTTTTACAACATATCTCGTTACTACGAGAAAATATGTCGTTTTTACAACATAACATCTCATTATTACGACATAATTGAGTGAAAAAAATATATATCACCTTGCTGCTCAGGGCTTCCATAATCTATCATCATCATGATAGACAAAATTATTTTTCTATTGCATATACTTCTACAAAGTTATTTGAATGTAAATTCAGTGACTGCACAACATTCAGAAACAAGTGCAAAATGCTTGAAATAGCCTGAATTCAGCAATGCAATTTGGCCACATTTTTATAGGCTGCAACTCAGATAATTAAAAAAGCACTACAGATAACACTCCTCAGGCAAAACACATGGTTATTTCATCTCACCAAATGTGCATATAAAACCTTCATCCCTTTAACAATGAGGTTTGTTTCATTATATTTTCTGACCTTTTAAATGCGCTTGCATATAGATATCAGTTCGATACGTAAACCTCAAAGATAGTCGAAGCTGTTATAAACATTGTTCAATTGTCAACCTTGTCATGCTTCCAAACCGAGAGCCCTTTTATCCTGACGAATCTTGCAGCACAGACCTGAGCCTGTTTTAAAACACGGCAGTTCATGAGGTGTGCCTTCATTTAGCGGGTTAATAAGACCTCGGATTCATCTATATTTAGTTGAGCCAGTGGAAACCTTGCTAAAAAGCCCTGTGGCTGTCCCATTGCTCTTCTCTCAGCACGAAGCGATTGGCACTTTTTTATAGCACCGTGGCCTGAATAACGAGATGAATTTAGAAAATGAAGACTGCTTTGAATGTTACATGCTCTTTATATGTTTCTGTTTTTGTTGGGGACAAATGCAGCTACACATATTTTTGGATTGTAACAATTTAAAGACTGTAAGTGTTATGACACTGGATCTTTTCTTCCTTTTAAATATAAATCAAATGTGCAGGCGCAGTGGATAACATAGTCTTCAATCATGCAAATCAAATCAATAGGGAAACAGCTGCATGTAAACAGCATCAAAGTCCTTCCTGCACAATTAAGCATCTCTTTAAGCTGACCTGAGGTTATGTGCTGGTGTTTTATGTCTTCATTAGAGAGCTTTCCACCCACAAAATGAAGCCTGCAAGTTGTGAGTGTGTGCAGATTTGTACGAAAGTCCCATCGCTTTTGTTATTACACATGCTCTAAAACCTCTAACGGCCTCCTAAATATTATCTTCATGTGTAACTTATTCCATATTGCTTATGCTGTGATTGAATATTCTGGGTTAAGCTAAAAGGGTTAGTTCACCCAAAAATAAAAATTATCTCATTAATTACTTACCCTAATGTCGTTGGACACCCGTAAGACCTCCGTTCATCTTCAGAACACAAATGAAGTTATTTTTGTTGAAATCTGATGGCTCAGAAAGGCCTTCATTGACACCAATGTCATTTCCTCTCTTAAGGCACTAAAGACGTCGATACAAAGCCCATCTCACAATAGCGGCTCTACAATCATTTTATGAAGCCACGAGAATAGTTTTTGTGTGCAAAAAAACTAAATAGCGACTTATATAGTGATGAGCCGATTTCAAAAGAAAGTTTTGAACGGTTATGAATCAGTGAATCGATTCATGATTCGAAGCGCTTGTCAAACTGCTGAAATCACATAACATTGGCGATCCGAATCATGAATCGATTCACTGATTCATAAGGTTCAAAACTTTGTTTTGAAATCAGCCCACCACTATATAAGTGGTTATAAAAAAAAATTGAGCACCACAAAAACTATTCTCTTGGTTTCATAAAATGATTGTAGAGCCGCTGTAGTGAGATGGGCTTTGTGTCGACGTCTTTAGTGCCTTTATGGGTCTTGAGAGAGGAAATGACATTGGTGTCAATGAAGGCCTTTCTGAGCCGTCGGATTTCAACACTAATATCTTCATCTGTGTCTGAAGATGAACGGAGGTCTTACGGGTGTCGTTAGGGGAAGTAATTCATGATGGAATTGTCATTTTTGTGTGATCTAACTCTTTAAATAAACACCATTTTAGACAATCTTAGATCTATTTTAACAATCTGAGCGCAGGGTCTGAAGCACATGGTGCGGGTGCATTTAGGGCGTCCCCAAATACACTTTCGCTAGTTTAATGAATGAAAAATGTAAAATGTTAATTTTAGGGTTGCCCCTAGTCTTTATTAATGAGTCATGGGTGTGTTTTGGGCATAAAGTGCAATCAGAGTCTCATCTCCCATTCCCTTTAAAAGCCAATTGAGCTCGCATCATGG
Organism: Pseudorasbora parva; assembly: GCF_024679245.1. NCBI lineage: Eukaryota > Metazoa > Chordata > Actinopteri > Cypriniformes > Gobionidae > Pseudorasbora > Pseudorasbora parva. Next base: position 38,383,907 of record NC_090177.1, read on the forward strand.
CAGATTCACTTACATGGTGGAATATAGACACCCCCAACCTGACGAGTCAGTTTAATCATGTGTGTATTGGCACGACTGGTTAAATAAAAAGCCAATTTCACTTGTTATTACTGCAAATGGGCTATTCTGATACATGCAATGACTATCCATTATAGGCATTTTTATGTTTATGTTCACAATAGTAATATTTTACATTGTAATCGTTTTATTTTTATTATTTAAAAATGTTTGTGTGCTGTTGCGCGTCCCTGCGTGTAATAAACTGAGTGTACGCACGTTGTGCATCACCCAGCCGTATATTATTAATGAGGCCTTACTAAATGTACTGTTGACTTTAGAGCAGGCTTTTGTTGGTCAATGCTCAGTCGTTTTCAGTTCCTCAAAATAGCAACAATGCGCCTGAACACACCTGGTTTTCAGACCAGCACACCCATGGGCGAACAGATGGGCATGAGTGTGTTTGCTTTTTAACAACGTGGTGCAGGACATGAAAAGGATAGCATGTAAATAGCAAAAAAAAAAAAAAAAAAAAAATTGTGTCGCGCCTGGTGCTGCATTGCATGTAGAATAGGGCCAATAATGTTGATCACCACAAAACATATTTTTACTGGTCCTTCCTTTTCTTTAAAAAGCAAAAATTACATGGAAATTACAATGAAAGTGAATGAGGCCGATCAATAAAAAACCCCAATAGTACAGCCATAAGATGTAAACAGTATGTGAATAATTTCAGTGTCAAATGAACGCTTACTAACCTGAATTAAAATGATAAGCCTCACATTTCTGCTTTTTATTATTTTCTTTTATTTTTCTTCTTCTGATGAACACGAACACAAAAGAAGATATTTTAAGGAATGTCGGTAACCAAACAGCTGATAGGCCCCATTGACTTCTATCCATCTATATTTGATACATTCATATTCATAGAAGGGTACGTTATGAATTGACTGTCTTGTATTGCAATGAATTGTACACCATTATTGAATGAGTGTTGTAAAGCACTTTGATTCAATTCCTGCTGCTTGTACCTGTGCTCTATAATTAAAGGTTGAGTTGAACTGAATATTGTACAGTATTAAACCTAAAATATCCCTTTAAATTATGTGGCGTATTAAAGTCACAATATGTAATTTTTCACCACTGGAGTTCGCTTATTCAAAACAAAGGTGTAGCTTGATGGAGCGTTTATTATGCTACAGAATGCAGATGACTGCCCATGTGTATGTGGGGTTACGCAGCTCTGTTTTATCATATTAGACACATTTGAGTGTGTTAAAGTTATGTTAGTGATACTCTCTGCGTTCAGTCGACGGCTACTATGAGACACTTGTTCACACTACAGTAAGCTAGATCGATATTAACCATGGTAAAAGAAGTCAATGGGACTTGTGGCAGGGTGAAGGATCACGCAACAATGGAATTGGTGCAAAGCCCCCAGAGGGTGGATTTATTAGTGTGAAATTTGACAGACGTGATGTGTTTAGGTGCAGGTGCGCTGTGAATGTCCTTCTTCCGGGTGCCCTGGTGCTAGCGGTGACGTGGGTGCGGCGAGGTGGCCGGAGCGTCACAGGCTGCAGTCTGGGTGAGAGAGAGAGAGACAGGTTAGCGTAGTGCTGCATGGAGATCGTGCTCCCACTGGTGTCCCAGAGTCGAGGCTTTTAAGCCCGGGCCTGATGGCCTGCAGCTGTGACGATCCGGCCCGTGCTGATCGTGTGCAGGTGTTTTCCATCAATTGCCAGGGCGACGCTGATGAGAGCTCGGGAGACTTGTCACACTCCCCCCCCCTAAGCGTCGCGCTGGTCCTGTAATGACAGTTAGTGGCATACATTGGGGAACATAGGGGTGGGCGGGGAGTGCGCCCTGACAGACCTGCGTAAGCTGACCACAGCCTGGAGAGTCCGTCGGCGTTGGAATTGGCCGTCCCGGCCCGATGTTCCACTGTGAAGTGGAAGTCCTGGAGCGCCAGGAACCACCGCGTCACTCTGGCGTTGGTGTCCTTAGCGCGGGCCATCCACTGAAGCGGGGCGTGATCCGTCATCAGAGTGAAGCGGCGTCCCAGCAGGTAGTAGCGGAGCTCCAGGACCGCCCACTTAATGGCCAGGGCTTCCTTCTCCACCGCCGCATACCTGGTTTCGGCTGGGGTCAGCTTACGGCTGATGTAGGTGACGGGGTGCTCCTCACCCTCCTGGACTTGGGAGAGGACCGCTCCGAGGCCCGTGTCGGAGGCGTCCGTCTGCAGCAGGAAGGGGCAGTTGAAGTCGGGCGCCCTCAAGACCGGTTCCGTGGTCAGCGAGGTCTTGATGGCCCGGAAGGTCTTATCCAGCGCGTCATCCCACTTCACCTTCTCCGGCTGCCCCTTCCTGGTCAGGTCTGTCAGGGGAGATGCTAAGGAGGAGAAGTTAGGGATAAAACAGCGATAGTAGCCCGCCAACCCCAAAAAGGCTCGTACCTGGGTCTTGGTCTCCGGGCGGGGCGCTGTCAGGATGGCGTCGACCTTTCTTTGTTGTGGCTGGATCAGCCCTCTACCCACCCGGAACCCCAGGTACTGAGCCTCGGCGAGGGCCAGATGACATTTCCGGGGGTTGGCGGTCAGCCCAGCCCGCCGGAGTTCCAGGAGCACCCTCCGGAGCCGCTCCAGGTGGTCCTGCCAGGTCTCGGAGTGGATGACCACGTCGTCGAGGTAGGCGGCGGCGTAGGCTTGGTGAGGACGCAGGAGGATGTCCATCATCCTCTGGAACGTCGCCGGTGCCCCGTGGAGGCCGAAGGGGAGGGTCCGGTATTGCCAGTGCCCACTTGGAGTAGAGAACGCCGTTTTCTCCTTAGCGGAGTTCGTGAGGGGGACTTGCCAGTATCCTTTGGTGAGGTCGAGTGTCGTGATGTACCGGGCCCTCCCCAGACGTTCCAGTAGCTCGTCGACACGGGGCATCGGGTAGCCATCGAACTCCGAGACCTCGTTGAGCCGGCGGAAGTCGTTACAGAACCGGAGGGTGCCATCCGGCTTCGGTACCATGACGATTGGGCTGGACCAGGCGCTGCGGGATGGTTCGATTACCCCTAACTTGAGCATCTCACAAATTTCATCCTCGATGGCCTGTCTCCGAGCCTCTGGGACCCGATAGGGCCGCTGCCTCACGATGACCCCTGGTGGCGTTCGGATGTCGTGCTGGATGACGTTGGTCTGCCCGGGACGGGTGGAGAACACATCAGAGAACTGACGGACCAGATGGTTCAACTCCGTCTTCTGGGCGGCCGCCAGATGGTCCCCGACGTCTACAACCAGGGGATCGACGGAAGCCAACGCGGCGAGCTGTTCTCGGGTCCCCACCCACCTCTTCAGCAGGTTAACGTGATATAGCTGCTCTTCTCGCCGGCGACCCGGCTGGCGCAGCCGATAGTTGACGGGCCCCACTCGTTCCACGACGGTGTACGGACCTTGCCAGGTCGCGAGGAACTTGCACGTGGAGGTGGGGACCAGCACCAGGACTCGATCCCCTGGTTGAAACTCTCGTGGCTGGGCCGCCCGGTCGTACCTTTGTTGTTGGGACTGCTGCGCCTTGGTGAGGTGTTCCCGGACTAATGGCATGACCTTCTCGATCCGCTCACGCATCTCTCTCACGTGTTCAATGGCGGAGCGGAGAGGTGCCGGCTGCTGCTGTTCCCAGGCCTCACGGGCCACGTCCAGAAGACCCCTCGGCTGACGGCCAAAGAGCAACTCGAATGGGGTGAATCCCGTAGATGCTTGAGGCACTTCCCTGATGCCGAACAGGACGTATGGGAGCATCAGGTCCCAGTCTCTCTTATCTTCCGCTGCCACACGCCGGAGCATCTGCTTCAAGGTTTGATTAAACCGTTCTACGAGGCCGTCTGTCTGTGGGTGGTATACCGTGGTGCGGAGTTGCTTTACCTGCAGCAGCCGGCAGAGGTCGGCCATCAGCCGGGACATAAAGGGGGTCCCTTGGTCCGTCAGTATCTCCGCTGGGATGCCGACTCGGGTGCAGAGGAGGAACAGCTCGTGGGCGATGTTTTTGGCCGTGGCCTTCCTCAGGGGAACTGCCTCTGGATACCGGGTGGCGTAGTCGACGATCACCAGGATGTGCTCGTGTCCCCGGGCAGACTTAGGCAACGGCCCCACCAGGTCCATTCCGATTCGCTCGAAAGGTACCCCGATGATGGGAAGCGGAATGAGCGGGCTGGGGGGAGGCGCTCGTGGTGCGGTCCGTTGGCAGGTGGGACAGGCCTGACAGAAACGCTTCACTTCCCCATCCAAGCCTGGCCAGTGGAACCGGTCCCGGATCCGCTGGATGGTGTTGGCGACTCCCAGGTGACCGGCCATTGGATGGCCATGGGCGAGTTCCATGATCATTTCTGTCTTGGTCCTCGGCACCACGAGGAGCTCTTTGACCTCCCCCCTCCGCTGGGCGACACAGTACAACAGGCCGTTCCGAACGATGAAATGCGGGAGAGGATGGGGCGCTGGATGATGGTCCTGGCCATCGACTGCCCGGACCTGAGTCCAGCAGTTCTTGAGGCGGTCATCCTCCAACTGGGCCTTCGCGAAGGAGCCCCCTCCCTGGACCTGTTGGAATACATCAAAGAAGACATTAGGAGTTTGGGAGGGGGACTCACCATCTCTCCCGCTGTCCGACGCCAGCAGAGCGGCCTGGGTCGTCCTCCTTCTCCGACCGCGCCGCTCTCGGGGGCGGCTCCCGGCCTGGCTGGCTGGCTGGGCGGAGGTCTGCAGCAGTTCTTCAAAACCCGGCCAGTCCCGTCCGAGGAGTACGGCCACGGGAAGGTCCTTCACAATTCCCACTTCCAGCGGCCAGGTGCCCGGGCCAGCGGAGATCGTCACTCGGCGGGCCGGGACATAACGAGTGTCGCCGTGTACACAGGTGATCGGAAGTTGGGTCTTGGAGTTCCTCTGGGGCGGTAGGATGGCGGCCTGGACGAGACTGACCGAGCTCCCCGAGTCGAGAAGGGCCAGAACTGGCCGCCCATTTAGTTTCACCTCCGATCGCGGGGCTCCGCGGGGCGGCTCTTGATGGACGACACAGCCAGCCAACCATGTACGTACCGGTGGGACCGGTTCCTCCGTGGGCATCGGCTCGTCGATTGGGCCGGGAGCCGCAGGCCTGTGTACTGCGCGCTGGGTACCTTCCGGCGCGCGTCGCTCCTGGACCACCCTCCGGGGGAAAGACGGCGCTCGCTCCCCAGGGTCGCGGTGCATCGCCGCCTCCGCCAACTCGATGGCTTCGACGAGCTCGCTGATGGAGGTTGGATTCGTCATTCCCACCGCCCTCCTCGTGGGCGGTGGGAGAGCTCGGAGCAGACGGTCGATCGTGACACGCTCCGCTACCTGACCCGCGGTGGATGTTCCTTCGAGCAGCCAGTGTCGGGACAGTCTGGAGAGTTCAGCGGCCTGGGCGCGGGCTGGGCGACGAGGCTTGTACTCCCAGTCGTGAAACAATTGGGCTGCTGAGATGGACGACAGCCCGAGGCGTCCGAGGATTTCTCTCTTTAATGCATCATAATTATCAGCCCTTTCAGTGGGCAATGAAAAGTAGGCTTGTTGTGCCTCACCGGTCAGCAGGGGTCCCAGCAGCCGCGCCCATTCGCTCCGGTCCCAGTTCTCCCGAACCGCCGTGGTCTCAAATAGCTGCAAGAACAGCTCGATGTCGTCATGGCCGGTTAACTTTGGCAGTATCTGGGTGGCGCGGACGCGCGGATCAGGCAGCGGAACGTGCTGGGCAGGGGCAAGGCGGAGAGCGGCGACTTCCTCTTCAACTTTTTGCTGGCGAGCCGCCAGATGCTCGGTGATCTGTTGCTGCCGCAGACTCACTTCGGTAAGGCATTTTAGCAGGTCTTCCATGATGGGGGAGGAGCGCCGCCTTTTTCTCCGATCCGGTTGACTGCGTGGGTGAGAAAAAAAACAAGGTCAGTGTTCAGGGGGTGGTTGGTGATCCTTCACGCTCTTGCCCGCATTCTCCACCAGTGTGGCAGGGTGAAGGATCACGCAACAATGGAATTGGTGCAAAGCCCCCAGAGGGTGGATTTATTAGTGTGAAATTTGACAGACGTGATGTGTTTAGGTGCAGGTGCGCTGTGAATGTCCTTCTTCCGGGTGCCCTGGTGCTAGCGGTGACGTGGGTGCGGCGAGGTGGCCGGAGCGTCACAGGCTGCAGTCTGGGTGAGAGAGAGAGAGACAGGTTAGCGTAGTGCTGCATGGAGATCGTGCTCCCACTGGTGTCCCAGAGTCGAGGCTTTTAAGCCCGGGCCTGATGGCCTGCAGCTGTGACGATCCGGCCCGTGCTGATCGTGTGCAGGTGTTTTCCATCAATTGCCAGGGCGACGCTGATGAGAGCTCGGGAGACTTGTCACAGACTGTAACGATGTTCGTAGATTGGAAGGAAGGAGGCGGGAACCGGCGAACGTTCAACAACTTTTTAATTCAAAATAAATAAACAAAACGAAAGTAAAACCGCGGGCAGCCCCTCACGGACGATGCAAAACACAATAAAACGTAAACAAAACATAACATAAAGTCCAGGCCTGGTCCTCTCTCGTCTTCCACTGCCTTGGCTCCTCCTTTTATGCTCCCGTCACTTGGCCGCGAGACGAGACCGGTGCGTCTCGCAGCTGGTACTCATTACCACTCGTCACCGGCCAGTGCTTGCCACACCACAGGGACATTCTTTAAAACATCTTCTTTAGTGTTCAGCAGTAAAAGAAAAAAAATCTCATGCAGGTTTGAACAACATGAGCGTGAGCAAATGACGACAGTATTTTAATTTCAGTGTGAACTGTCCCTTAAAGGGTTAATTAAACCCAAAAATGAAATTGATGGCATTAATAACCCTAATGTCGTTCCTCACCCGTAAGACCTCCGTTCATCTTCACACACAGTTTAAGATATTTTATATTTAGTCCGAGAGCGTATCTAAGTGTATGCACACTATACTGTCCATGTCCAGAAAGGGAATAAAAACATCATCACAGTAGTCCATATGAGACATCAGTGGGTTAAAGAGAATCTCTTGAAGCATCGAAAATATATTTTGATCCAAAAATATCAAAAACCACGACTATTCAGCATTGTCTTCCTTGTTTGTGTTCAATTCTCAAATAAAGATTCAAACGGTTGTGAATCAGTGAATCGATCAATGATTTGGATCGCGTGTCAAACTGCCAAACTGCTGAAATCACGTAACATTGGCAATCCGAATTATTGATCGATTCACTGATTCATAACCGTTTGACTCTTTATTTAAGGATTGAACACAAACGCAGAAGAGAAGACAATGCTGAATAAAGTCGTAGCTTTTGTTATTTTTGGTCCAAAATGTATTTCTGATGCTTCAAGAGATTCTGATTAACCCACTGATGTCTCATATGGACTACTGTGATGATGTTTTTATTCCCTTTCTGGACATGGACAGTATAGTGTGCATACACTTAGATACGCTCTCAGACTAAATATAACATATCTTAAACTGTTTTCTGAAGATGAACGGAGGTCTTACGGGTGAGGAACGACATTAGGGAAAGGAGTTAATGACATAAATTTCATTTTTGGGTGAACTAACCCTTTAAGTGAACAGGGCCATAAGGTAGACAAATCCCTAAAATTGATAGAATCCCTGAAATCTCTTTTTGCCCTGGCATCCATCTAGATCACTCAATTGCATGTATGTGAGCGCACACTGTAAATTTTTTTTTTGATTTTTGTTGGTTTAACTTAAAAAAGTAAGTTACCTGGTTGCCTTAAATTTTTGAGTTTATTGAAATTAAAAATGTGAGATGATACAATGAAGGAAATTTGTTTAATAAATAGAAACTCAAAATATTATTGTATCTGAACCACATAAAAAATGGGATAAATCATGAAAATAGCACTATTTGGCATGTTTCACTGCGTCAACAGAAATAACACACACACAATTACCCAATATGCTTACAAAATCTTTTAATAATATTTTAATAAAGTTTGTCGAATCTTTAAAATAAATCATTGTAGTAACTCAAAATTTTAATTTCAATGAACTCAAATTTTTAAGGCAACCACGTAACTTTTTTCTAAATAATTTTTTACAGTGCATCTTTAAGCAGGTGTCACATTTGCCTGGCAGTTTTGCCTGACTGTTGAGTAAAGAAATCCCAAGGACAAACTGCGCAGACAGAAAAGACTCTGGAGGAGTAGGAGGACAGTGCAATGTAATGAGAACAGTTTGAAGAAGCGAATTCAATTACCTAACCATTATAAGAGCACTAATGAAGTCTTCTAATCTAGACCCCATAATCTCACCTCAAACAAGGGTGGATGGCAACATGCAGTGATTGTGTAAGAACACGTTGATTGACAATATGTTCACGTGATGTATGATAAACATCACAAAGACTGAAGTTAAACATTTGAGCAATAGAAGTAGATATGACACAAAAGCCAATGTACACAGACATAATAGACATGTTGGGTCAATGCAAGTAATTATACAGAAACATTTGTCTGCCCTTATTGTTTGATGTGCAAAGGATAAAAAGAATGAAATGGCCCAAACATTTAAAATTAATTCACAGTCTATTATAAGTACTTTTCAAAACACTGCAGCTTCACATCAGTGTCAATTCCCATGGCCTGCGGCTTTCAGTGCACAGGACAAAAACTACTTCATATGCGTCTGTACAGGTTTGGCTGTCATCTTTGGACCTTGGACTTTAAATGTAAAATAAAATGTAAAAAAAATAACAACAACCAAAAAGCCAGACTACAGACAGCAGGCAGAGGAGCTGCTTGTCTTTTAAATATCCAGGGTAATGTGCTCTGCTGTTGAATCATTTTGTGTGTTAAAAGGAACAATCCCTGAGTGCTCCGAGAAGTGTGCGGATTCTGGGAAACCGTCCAGTGAGTGAGAGAAGAAGACACAGAATCAAACAAACAAAGACAAGCTCTGCCTCCCTCATACTGACACATTTGGACCTGTGGGAGGTTCACCTATAACACATGCAATCTGATAGATAGATAGATAGATAGATAGATAGATAGATAGATAGATAGATAGATAGATAGATAGATAGATAGATAGATGGATGGATGGATGGATGGATGGATGGATGGATGGATGGATGGATGGATGGATGGATGGATGGATGGATAGATAGATAGATAGATAGATAGATAGATAGATAGATAGATAGATAGATAGATAGATAGATAGATAGATAGATAGATAGACAGACAGGCAGATGGACAGATAGATGGACAGACAGACAGACATACAGACAGATGGACGGATAGATGGACAGATGGACAGATAGATGGACAGACAGACAGACAGACAGATGAACAGATAGATGAACAGATAGATGGACAGACAGACAGAAAGACAGACAGACAGACAGACAGACAGATAGATAGATAGATAGATAGATAGATAGATAGATAGATAGATAGACAGACAGACAGACAGACAGACAGACAGACAGACAGACAGACAGACAGACAGATGGACAGAGATAGATGGACAGACATACAGACAGATGGACGGATAGATGGACAGACAGACAGACATACAGACAGATGGACAGATAGATGGACAGACAGACGGATGGACAGATAGATGGACAGACAGACAGATAGATAGATAGATAGATAGATAGATAGATAGATAGATAGATAGATAGATAGATAGATAGATAGATAGATAGATAGATAGATAGATAGATAGATAGATAGATAGATAGATAGATAGACGGAAAGACAGACAGACAGACAGACAGACAGACAGACAGACGGACGGACGGACGGACGGACGGACAGACAGACAGACAGACAGACAGATAGATGGACAGACAGACGGACAGATGGACAGATAGATGGACAGACAGACAGACAGATGGACAGACAGACAGACAGACAGACAGACAGATAGATGGACAGGCAGATAGATAGATAGATGGACGGATAGATAGATAGATAGATAGATAGATAGATAGATAGATAGATAGATAGATAGATAGATAGATAGATAGATAGATAGATAGATAGATAGATAGATAGATAATATTTTTGAGTTTTCTTGAAGATATTTAATTTGAATACCTCAATTTACCTAGTCTTTTTAAAGCTCATAACATTAATATTTAACAGACTCTAATATTATTTAACCAGGGAAGAAAATCACATTAAGAGAGATATCTCATTTACAAATGAGCCCTGGCCAAAGTAGCAGCACACACAAAACAAAATAAAAACCATCAAAGTGGAATTAAACATACATAAAACAATAATCACAACACAACACATTTCCAGCAATAAAACAAGATTAAGAACAAGTGCAGACAGTTTGGAGAGTTTTATTAAGATATAGATTAAACTCATTGATTGAAATAAATACACTAAGTTTCCATGATCTTTGAATCTCATTCCAAGCAAGTGATGCACTAGAAGTAAAAGCAGTCTTCATTAAGGGAACTTTATATAAATGTTTTTTTTAATTCCATCTTTCCAATCAAGTGGCTTTATAACAAGCATTTTAATTTACTTAAGAATAACTTGATGGATCCCGACAACATGATAATCCGCCCATTGACTATTAAGTTAATTTGTTATTTTTTTCTTTGTATATGTTTCTTTTTTGGATACACTTCAAACATTGTTTTATTTTTGATACCCGTAGGGTAAGCAGGTTAAAGGGTAAATCTTCTGTTTTTCAGAACTATGGACAGCTCCTATATATTTCCCTGCAGGTCGCGCACGTGACCAACACGCTTTGGATATTCTCGTGCCTTGTGGCGTCAAAATCGAACGAGTGTGAACGAAGCATTTAATATAACATTTATTGATCTACGACGAATCCATTGCTAACTCCTCTCACACGTCTGATCTAATAGTTGTTATCCAAATTCCACCATTTCCGATTAAATAATGCATCATTGCGCGTATGCAACGTGGAGAGGGGTTGCATAAAGACGAAGTCCCTGCTGCGCTCCAAATGCCAATCACAGTGACGTTGGAGCGTGTCCTTTCATCTTTAGGGGGGTGGGGAGGGGACACATGCTCTCATTGACATTCTAAGTCCGCGCCTTATCGATACATGTGCATGCCAAGCGCGTCAGAGACAACCAATGCAGCGCGTACAGGCATTTATTGATAACATTTAAACAATATTTGCGAATTATGAGGGGTGAACTGACTCAGATAATTAAAGCTTGATCAACACTTTAAAGGAGGTCAAAACAACCCACTAAAAGGTCCTAAAAAAGACATAACGGATTATTTCAGTAACCTAAAAATCACAGAATTAGGATCAATATCGGACAGCGCATTAACAAAACGGACATTTATCACTTCGCCATTGATTTAGATGTCAAGTTATGCATATAAATGTTGGTGTTTAAAAAAGAACTGTTGCGCGATGAACTTCTCCAGAATAATTCGCATCATGCGTAGCACAGGTTGCATAAAACACTAACCTCCGGCTATTCATATGAGGTATTGCAACACATGTCAATGAGGGTTTTCATTTTAGGTAGCCTAACGTTTGCACTTGTCGCCGATGCGCGTTCCCACACCCCCTCCCCTAAAGTGTGGGCATCGGTGACGCGCGTCTGGGGTTCATGTTTATGTCTGTCAGGTTTCCGATTGGGCGCCGTGTAGATGTGTGATGAGCATCCGCGCGCCGGGGGCGGGAGCAGGCATGTTTATAACCCACAGTACGCGCGCCGTGGGCGGGAAGACTGGACTGAGAAAGTAGCGATTCGAGAGTGAGGACGCGCGGCAGCGGCGGGCGGCTGTGGCTGACAGGAGCTTGTGGAGGAGGCGCGGCTTCCACTGCCCCTCCACCTAAACAGCTGTATGGACGACCACCTTAGCCTCCTCCACTCGCCTCCGCCTTCCTCAAGCAAGCACCGGGGCAACAACCTCGTGAACCACGGATACACCGAAAACGAGCAGGACACCATGACAATTGTTGCTTGCGACAACATGCTGGAGGAGTCCGCGGCGCTGCCCGGGCACCAGTCGCTGGAGCGCTACGAGCCGGACCACGAGTGTTGCGAGAGAGTGGTCATCAATATCTCGGGCTTGCGATTCGAGACACAGCTCAAAACCCTGTCCCAGTTCCCAGAGACTCTGCTCGGCGACCCCAAGAAAAGAATGCGCTACTTTGACCCCCTGAGAAACGAGTATTTCTTTGACAGGAATCGCCCGAGCTTCGATGCCATTTTGTATTACTACCAGTCAGGGGGGCGCATACGGAGACCCGTGAACGTCCCCATTGACATCTTCTCCGAGGAGATACGCTTCTATGAGCTCGGCGAGGAAGCTATGGAGAAATTCCGAGAGGATGAGGGCTTTATTAAGGAGGAAGAGCGCCCTTTGCCCACCAATGAGTTTCAGCGACAGGTGTGGTTACTGTTTGAGTACCCGGAGAGCTCGGGTCCGGCCAGGGGCATTGCGATCGTCTCGGTGCTGGTCATTTTGATATCAATCGTGATCTTTTGTCTGGAGACATTGCCCGAGTTTCGGGACGACAAAGACCCGACGACGGTCGCCCCGCTAGCGAACGGAACTCTCCCTTACTTCACGAGCCCCTTCTCTGACCCGTTCTTTGTCGTCGAGACCCTTTGCATCATCTGGTTCTCTTTCGAACTGCTCGTCCGGTTCTTCGCGTGCCCGAGCAAAGCCACGTTCTCCAAGAACATCATGAACATCATTGACATTGTGGCCATCATACCCTACTTCATCACTTTGGGGACAGAGCTCGCGGAGAGGCAGGGCAACGGCCAGCAGGCGATGTCCTTGGCCATTCTCCGGGTCATCAGACTAGTCCGCGTGTTCCGGATATTCAAACTCTCGCGGCACTCCAAAGGGCTCCAGATTCTGGGGCAAACCCTCAAAGCCAGCATGCGCGAGCTGGGCTTGTTGATATTTTTTCTCTTCATCGGTGTCATCCTATTCTCGAGCGCCGTGTACTTCGCCGAGGCGGACGATCCCGACTCGGGCTTCAGCAGCATCCCTGATGCGTTCTGGTGGGCGGTGGTAACCATGACGACCGTGGGATACGGCGACATGCACCCAGTCACCATAGGGGGCAAAATCGTCGGCTCCCTGTGTGCGATCGCGGGCGTGTTAACCATCGCTCTGCCAGTGCCAGTCATCGTGTCCAACTTCAACTACTTTTACCACCGAGAGACTGAGGGAGAGGAGCAGGCGCAGTACCTCCACATCGGCAGCTGTCAGCCCCTGTCCTCCTCCGAGGAGCTGAAGAAGACGCGCAGCACGTCGTCGCTCAGCAAGTCGGAGTACATGGTCATTGAGGAGGGCATCAACAGCGCGTTCAAGCAGCCTAACTTCCCAGCTCAGAACAACCAGAACTGTGTGAACATTAAAAAGATGTTCACGGACGTCTAGGCTTCTAGACGCGTGTCAGTGCGCGATATGGCAACGCCGTAGGTTAATGTCATGACAGTAAAGCGCTCAGTGTGTCGCCCTCCATTTCCAGGACGCAGAGGAAATGGTTACCCGATGTTTAACGCGCCAGTCCCATGCAGTGTTTATCACCTGTCCGATTGAACCATTGTACTGTGAGGAGAAAGCCCCAAACGGCTTTCAATCTATTAGTCTTTAGGGTACATTCATTCATATGGCAATATGTGTGTGGCAAGCTACTTTCACATTTAATCCTTAAACTAGCATTTGTTTTTCATTTAAGTAGTATACAATTGTTATCACTAGTAATACGTTCAAGTATTCCCTCATATCCCAACAGTGATCATTCTGTTATTTCTGGCAACAAATTGAAAATATTTATAATTGAATTATATTGGGTCAATAGATCAACCATTCACTTATGACTAGCATGTGTGCTAGTCACTTTCTTTCTTTTTTAAATCTTACTTGAACTATATGGAAGACATTCTGACAAGTTTAAGACACGTAGAGATGGAATTAAAAAACTGGTAACACTTTTATTTACAGTGCCATTGTTACATACATGTACTTACCAACAGTAAATTATGCATAATCACATGCAACAAAACCTCAACCAAATCATTAATATTACTCAGTATGTAAATTGCTCCGTAACAATGACACCTTAAAATAAACAATTGTATTAAATTAGATATAAATAAGTATTAGTATCTAATAAATAAGAACTAGAAGTGCCAGCAACAATCCTCGGAAAAGTAAACAAACTATTGATTACACTTTATTTCAAGGTGAGGTATAGTTACATTGTACTTAATCTGATAAGTACTTAATTATATTAATTAATTACATGTACTTATTTACATTTAGGGTTTAGTGTAAGGTTAGTTACTTGTAATTATGCATAATTTACTGTTATTACTATAGTAAGTACTAACCGTAATTGGTGTCTAGTTACAAAATAATGAGTATTATTAGCTAATGAATACTTTACTGGTGAAACTGAAAAGATCAGTCCCTATTAAAGGGACACTTCGCCCAAAAATGAAAACTCTATCATCATTTACTAGGGGTTTAAGTTGTTCCAAACTTATATGAGTTTCTTTCTTGAACACAAAATAAGATATTTTGAAGAATACGTGGAAATTAACAGTTGATGGACCCCATTGGCTTTCATGGTAAGGAAAATAATACGAATTAAAAAAAAATACTATGAAAGTCAATGGGGTTCGTCAACTGTTTGGTTACCATCATTCTTCAAAATATCTTCTTTTGTGTTCAAGAAAGTAATTCACACAGGTTGGAAACACTAGAGGATGAGTAAATAATGACATAATGTTCATTTTGGGGTAAACTATTCCTTTAATGACAAACTACAATGTAATTTTGTTTTTTTAAATAAATAGGCCTACTGCCTTATTTTTTTAAGTACAATCAACATGGCTATTTAAGTAATTTCAACTTAAATAACATTCAACTGACTTTAAAAAGATTTGCATTTTGTATAACTTACAAAAAAAGGTGACAATTGCTTAATTTGAAAAGTTAAAGTAATGTAAAAATATATGACCAACTTATTTGTCAATTTTACAGTGTATATATATATATGTATATTACAACTGTATATATATATATATATATATATATATATATATATATATATATATATATATATATATATATATATATATATATATATATTAAAATAAAACCAAAACTAGTTTAAGGAAAAAATGTTAAGTCGGCTTGCCACAGAATCAGTATATCGTCGGTGACAAGTTATTAGCTATTCTATTGAATGCACTCATTGCATCGCATAGTCTACTTTGATGTTACATTGCTGGAAACTTAGTCCAGTTTATTCGCACCAGAATAGGAAGGGAAGCGCTTATTATAGCTAATGAAAGAAGATAGCCTATTTAAAGGTATTGCGTATTTTCTTACGTCGCGGACACGTGTTGCTCAGATAACATATCACTTGTTGGAATAAGTGTCTTATTTTGTGTGCTTCTGTTGTGTTGTCCATATCAACCAGTGAAAGATTGCATAAGATGCAGCTAAATGTGAATTTTTTCTCCGTTTAAGCTATTATCCGTGCACATCTAAGAATTCTAAATTGTTATCATGCAAGCACAAATCCAGAGACTAATGTGTACCGATCACTGAAGTTCAAGACGAGAGGGAGGGGAAAGATCAGAGACTGAACGCGCTTTCGACTGGATACTTCTAATCACGTTGGAGTGATGCAGTCTCCATAGCGACGCTAGGTTC
This sequence comes from Pseudorasbora parva, assembly GCF_024679245.1. NCBI lineage: Eukaryota > Metazoa > Chordata > Actinopteri > Cypriniformes > Gobionidae > Pseudorasbora > Pseudorasbora parva. The sequence goes on from NC_090177.1 coordinate 38,399,601, forward strand.
CCCAGTAACCCGCTATTGTTGCCATGGCTTTTTTTTTTTTTTTTTTTGGTTTCCTCAGTAATCCGCCAGAATGTTTTGAAATCTGGCTGAAGATTCGCTTTCTTGCTGGATTTTGTGAACTGGTGAAAACTGGCCACAACAATACCACGATCAATCATAGGTTAACTGTACTGGAGTATTATCTTCAAAAGACCCCGACTCAAGCCACACACTGGGATGATAAAGTGCAATACATGTGACTGTTTCATCACTGAATCGTTGTTGAAGAAACACTGTCCAACAGGCTCACACCGAAGTAAAACATGAATGGTGTGAAGCAGAGCGCCTGCGATACACTGATCCTTCACAAGGGGCTGCTGTATCTCCGCCAAACGCGCATAGGACGGATATCTGGCCTTGTCTTAAGAAACAGGTGAATCCTACATTCATTATTATTATTATGCATATTAAATACTAATGTGCAGGTCATACTTTAAAGTCTAAATGGTTATACTTTTCTGTTGGTTTGTTTCTTCTTGTTCGAGTTTAGTTTAGTTGTGCATTTCTCTTCTTTTAATGTCAGCGTTTTAAAGTATAAGATAACAAGATACAAAGCTAGTAAGGCCATTAGTTAAGATACTGCATTAAATACAAACAAATGGCCTTTTGGATACTATTTTATCCAAACATGGTCAACCCTGCCCCACCTAAGCTCACCTTGAGGTGACATTGATTTGAAAAGTGTGTGGCGTCAGTGCTGCCATCTTGTGGCTCAGTGGCCTTAATGGCAATTCCGTTCAGTTCAACTGTTTATTATTTAAATAGCCAAAATAAACTAGTGCTGTGTGTGTGTGTGTGTTGGGTAGGTTTAGGGGCAGGGGCAGTGTAGGGGGTTAGAATGTACATTTTGTACGGTATAAAAACGATTACGTCTATGGAGACTTCCTACAAAGATAGTGAACCAGACATGTGTGTGTGTGTGTGTGTGTGAGAGAGAGAGAGAGAGAGAGAGAGAGAGAGAGAGAGAGAGAGAGAGAGAGAGAGAGAGAGAGAGAGAGAGAGAGAGAGAGAGAGAGAGAGAGAGAGAAGATTTCAGAGGCAAAAACCTCTAATTCATCTGATCATTTTTATGGTTTTAATTTTACTCTTACCTTTTAATTATCATTAAAGTGAAATTACTGAACCTAGACATAGGAGCCTGATAAAAACTAATTTAAAAGAAAAATGTCAGATTAGGCATTACATTATGGCAGGTGCTGTGAATAACACTGATTATCTCTTCATCACGGCACCTGTTAGTGGGTGGGATATATTAGCAGCAAGTGAAAAATTTGAGGATTTGAGTGAGTTTGATGAGGGCCAAATTGAGATGGCTAGACGACTGGGTCAGAGCATCTCCAAAACTGCAGCTCTTGTGGGGTGTTCCCGGTCTGCAGTGGTCAGTCTCTATCAAAAGTGCTAGAAGAAGAAGGTGGCCTGGTCTAATGAATCATGTTTTCTTTTACATCACGTGGATGGCCGGGTGTGTCAGGGGAACACATGGCCCCAGGATGCACTATGGGAAGAAGGCGAGCCGGCGGAGGCAGTGAGATGCTTTGGGAATGTTCTGCTGGGAAACCTTGGGTCCTCCATCCATGTGGATGTTACTTTGACACATACCACCTACCTAAGCATTGTTGTAGACCATGTTCAGCCTTTCATGGAAACGGTATTCCCTGGTGGCTGTGGCTCTTCCAGCAGGCTAATGCTCCTGACACAAAGCAAAAATGGTTCAGGAATGGTTTGAGGAGCACAACAAGAAGTTTGAGGTGTTGACTTGGCCTCCAAATTCCCCAGATCTCAATCCAATCGAGCATCTGCGGGATGTGCTGAACAAACAAGTCCGATCCATGGAGGCCCCACCTTGCAACTTACAGGACTTAAAGGATCTGCTGCTAAAATATTGGTGCCAGATATCACAGCACACCTTCAGGGGTCTAGTGGAGGCCATGACTTGACAGGTCAGGGCTGGACCAACACAATATTATAACATTAGGTCATAATGTTATTCCTAATCATTGTGTATATACAGTACATATACTGTGTGTGTGTATGTGTGTGTGTGTGTGTGTAATATTAGGAAATAATATAAACATTTTGAATTATAAGCTATATATAAAAAAAATTAAAAAAATGTTTTAGAAATTCAGTTGTCCTAAATGATCCCTTGTTTAATGCTTTAAAAAATGTGTTGTGTGAAACTCATAATCCCTATTAAAAATAGCAAAAGATGTTGCATTTATCAGTTCAGGATCAGATCGCGCTGAAATCTTGTCAGTCCGCCTGTGGTATGTCATTTCTGTTCAGTTTGTGGTCATTCCCACTGGCAAACGCCACACTTTCTGTGCTAATAAGAAAAGAGTTCAACAAATACAACAAAAGCTTGTGAGGCCCAGACTCTAGATTCCATTTCTGACCTAAAACAATTGCGTTTTAATGCAGAGAGACGTGGAAACTGCAATCCATCTGATCTTCTGCAACATTGCGCATGTCATTGCAAGGAATCTAGGACAAGCTGTGTTTCTCAGGGAGCGCTCGAGAGCTCTTCTGCACGGCTGCATCCACAAGCAGCTCCTGTCCGACTTTCTCTTCAGTGGTAATTTGAGCCAATCTCATGCTGTCTGCACACACTTTCCGCTCTTCTGTGGACGTTAAAGTGTCCTGTGTGACTCTCTTGTTCGACTTGTTTAGCCTCAAAGCCATTTCTGTGCTTTTAAAAGACTTTTCTGTTTTCGCCTTCCATGTTGCATAATAGACCTCAATGAAAAACTTCCTCGTGGAACACATTCAGGACAAAAGAGATCCATGCCCTGTTTTATTTTAACAATGTGCTGAGTTGGGTTCACACTCCACTATTTACAGAAGTTTTGACTTCTGTATGAAGTTTTGCATCGTATGATTTGGATAGTTTTTCTTAATGTAACGAATCCTGCTCTACAGATGTGAATGATGTGCTGTTATAGTTGAAGTGATAGATTGACCTTCATGGTAAACCGCTGTAGACAAACACTGAAGGAGGGACCAGAGGCATGCTGTTTTAACAGGTACTGACGGGCCCAAGCGTCCGTCCAGAACACGCCTGCATCGGGTCAGTTTTTGTTAGTTTCAGCATTTGGGTCAGTTTTGGCTGTTTCTGCTTTTAACTGGAAGAATGTGACTTTATATCTCGCAGTTGCAATTCTTCTTCTAAATAACAATAAGCGTCATTAATAATTGTCATGAAATTATTTATGTGAATGAATGGTAGTCCACATCACATCATCATCACTATTGTACACCCCAATAGCCTACATGTGCCGTGATACTTTAAACTGCTGGAGTGCGCTTCTCAACCCCCACACTATTAACAGTACTCGTAATTTAGGTCCATATTTAGTTTTTGTGGGCGCCTTTATTCCCACTCTTTAAACTCCCAATTAAAACAATTTAATTTTTTTCCACTTCCCTGGTGATCGGCTCGATGGGCGCGTTTCAATCATCTCAATAGTTCAGTAGTCAGGGCACTGATCAGGGAGTCAGCCCATTGACTTATGTCCTAATTAGTGCCCTGAATAGTGGACTAGTAAAATGATTGAGACGCGCCCGATCTCCACGGAGAAGTTTCGCTTCTTTGACGTCTTTTGTGTGTCCATGGCGTAAAATGAGGGCACGAGAGAAGCGGAGACTTGAATATAAAGGGGCGTGTTATTCTAATGAAGATCGTTTTCAGCCGCAGCATTTATCAAGGGCAAGTATTGCGTACACCCGGATTGCAGAGGTGCGCACAGCTTCATAAATCAGGTGGTGAGAGGAGTATAAGCATAATCTTACGCTAACATATACGCCCGTTTCTACGCAAGATTTATAAATGAGGGCCCTTGTGACTATATCTTGTTATTTTATAAAATCACATTAAGAGCTTTCGAAATAAAAAGCTGTATTTACATTAATGCATTCAGCAGACGCTTTTATCCAAAGTGACTTACATTGCATTCAAAGTACACATTTTTACATTATTGTCAGTTCTTGCTTTCCCTGGGAAGCAATAACCCATGACCTTGGCAATGCTAATGCCACGCTGTACTGGTTGAGCTACAGGAAAACCAATTAGCATATTGTGATGGAAATGGTGAAGTAAATTATTTTCCAGAATGTAATGATAAAAATTCAACTTTAATATATTTTAGATTCATTGCACACCAACTGAAATATTTCAGGTCTTTTATTGTTTTAATGCTGATGATTTTGGCATACAGCTCATGAAAACCCCAAATTCCTGTCTCAAAAAATTAGCATATCATGAAAAGGTTCTCTAAACGAGCTATTAACCTAATTGTCTGAATCAACTAATTAACTCTAAACACCTGCAAAAGATTCCTGAGGCTTTGAAAAACTCCCAGCCTGGTTCATTACTCAAAACCGCAATCATTGGTAAGACTGTCGACCCGACTGCTGTCCAGAAGGCCATCATTGACACCCTCAAGCGAGAGGGTAAGACACAGAAAGAAATCTCTGAATGAATAGACTGTTCCCAGAGTGCTGTATCAAGGAACCTCAGTGGGAAGTCTGTGGGAAGGAAAAAGTGTGGCAAAAAACACTGCACAATGAGAAGAGGTGACCGGACCCTGAGGAAGATTGTGGAGAAGGACCAATTCCAGACCTTGGGGGACCTGCGGAAGCAGTGGACTGAGTCTGGAGTAGAAACATCCAGAGCCACAGTGCACAGGCGTGTGCAGGAAATGGGCTACAGGTGCCGCATTCCCCAGGTCAAGACACTTTTGGGCTACAGAGAAGCAGCACTGGACTGTTGATCAGTGGCCCAAAGTACTTTTTCCAGATGAAAGCAATTTTGCATGTCATTTAGAAATCAAGGTGCCATAGTCTGGAGGAAGACCGGGGAGAAGGAAATGCCAAAATGCCTGAAGTCCAGTGTCAAGTACCCACAGTCAGTGATGGTCTGGGGTGCCATGTCAGCTGCTGGTGTTGGTCCACTGTGTTTTATCAAGGGCAGGGTCAATGCAGCTAGCTATCAGGAGATTTTGGAGCACTTCATGCTTCCATCTGCTGAAAAGCTTTATGGAGATGAAGATTTGGTTTTTCAGCATGACCTGGCACCTGCTCACAGTGCCAAAACCACTGGTAAATGGTTTACTGACCATGGTATTACTGTGCTCAATTGGCCTGCCAACTCTCCTGACCTGAACCCCATAGAGAATCTGTGGGATATTGTGAAGAGAAAGTTGAGAGACGCAAGACCCAACACTCTGGATGAGCTTAAGGCCGCTATCGAAGCATCCTGGGCCTCCATAACACCTCAGCAGTGCCACAGGCTGATCGACTCCATGCCACGCCGCACTGAAGCAGTCATTTCTGCAAAAGGATTCCCCACCAAGTATTGAGTCCAGAACTGAACATAATTATTTGAAGGTTGACTTTTTTGTATTAAAAACACTTTTCTTTTATTGGTCGGATGAAATATGCTAATTTTTTGAGATGGGAATTTTGGGTTTTCGTGAGCTGTATGCCAAAATCATCAGTATTAAAACAATAAAAGACCTGAAATATTTCAGTTGGTGTGCAATGAATCTAAAATATATGAAAGTTGAATTTTTATCATTACATTATGGAAAATAATGAACTTTATCACAATATGCTAATTTTTTGAGAAGGACCTGTATATATATATATATATATATATATATATATATATATATATATATATATATATATATATATATATATATTACAGAATTGTTTTTTATTTCATTTTTATTCTTTCATTGTATTTTATTCTCACAATGGCCAGTTTATTTATATTATTCGACTTTATTAATATTATTTTATATATATAATTGAGCCTTTATTATATCTGACAGTTGTGGTGGTGATTTTTGTACAGACATGCACCGTTTGCATTTTTGTTTAGAAACTGTACCAGGATCCGTGCTTTCAAATGTCAGCGATGATCTTGCCTGATTACTACAGACACTCATACAGTTTCTCTTCTCTTTCCATTATTGCGCAGCAGTGAGGAAGGAGAAGGACGTGGATGAAGCTTTAACGGAGGCCGGATTGCCTGTGTGGACCCCAGCTTGCCAAACGTAGGGGCTTGTGGACTGTTCCCCACTCCTCCACGTTTGTGGGAGGAGGTGCCTTCAAAAGAAACAAACAAAAAAAAACATCAGCCTCCGGGCACTGATCCCCCCACACACTCCCCGGCTAGGCTGACCCGTCGCACCACTTGCCTTTTCTGTGTTCAGTATTCTGTCTCTTTACCAAAAGAAGATGGGACTCCTGTGTTCATGTGCTGTTTCTGCTGCTAAATGTAAGATTCTTAACTCCACATAAGTGCTCCTGCACAGCCCTCGCTCCACCGTAGCCCAGCGGTGTGGAGGGCTGTGCTAGTTACGCTAGCTCCATCAGCTGTCATGTGTCGTCGGGCTGTGATGTCGTCTTTGACGTTGCTGTATAAACCGGTAGTCATAAACGTGATGATGCCTCCTTGTCATTTTTGAGTGGTGTTGGTAACTTGTGGCTTTCTCTGGTCCCATCTGTTCGTGTGTCACTTCACATGCCAACTTATATCACTCTAATGGCCATTATGTACATGTGGAATCTCTTTTCGTCATATCGCATTCATCATGCAAAGGCTGTTGTGTTGATGCAATGTCCTAACTATTGCATCAAGGGCAGTTAAGCAATAAGGCACTGTACAAGAGGCCGTGCTGTATTGTGCGTATAGTGTTTTTAGGGGCCGTTCCTCCACAGGACACATTCTTGTATTCTGTCCGTGCTATTTTTAAATCATTGGTCTGTTTGTATATATGAATGTTGCGGATGGATGATTTTGTTTGGCAGATGCTGCTATTAGATGCGGTGACGTAGGCTATGGAAGCCAATTTAGAGTAATTGTTACTCACATATGTATGAAAGCTTGTTTCTACCACTGAATAAAACATAAAAAAGGGAATTGCAATATTTTTTTTTTTTTATAATTCTGGCTTTTTTTTCTCAGAATTGTATCTATAATTGTAAGTCGCAGTTGCGTTATAAAGTCAAAATTGTGATGTAAACTCGCAATTGCGTTATGAAGTCAAAATTGTGATATAAACTCGCAATTGCGTTATAAAGTCAGAATTGTGATATAAACTCGCAATTGCGTAATAAAGTCTAAATTGTGATATAAACTCGCAATACTGTTATAAAGTCAGAATTGTTATATAAACTCGCAATTGCGTTATAAAGTCAAAATTGTGATATAAACTCGCAAATGCGTTATATAGTCAGAATTGTGATATAAACTCGCAATTGCATTATAAAGTCAAAATTGTGATATAAACTTGCAAATGCGTTATATAGTCAGAATTGTGATTTAAACTCACAATTGCTATATTAAGTCAGAATTGTGATATAAACTCGCAAATGCGTTATATAGTCAGAATTGTGATTTAAACTCGCAAATGCGTTATATAGTCAGAATTGTGATTTAAACTCACAATTGCTATATTAAGTCAGAATTGTGATATAAACTCGCAAATGCGTTATATTGTCTAAATTGTGATATAAACTCGCAATTGCGTTATAAAGTCAAAATTGTGATATAAACTCGCAATTGCGTTATAAAGTCAGAATTGTGATATAAACTCGCAAATGCGTTATATAGTCAGAATTGTGATATAAACTCGCAATTGCATTATAAAGTCAAAATTGTGATATAAACTCGCAAATGCGTTATATAGTCAGAATTGTGATATAAACTCGCAAATGCGTTATATAGTCAGAATTGTGATATAAACTCGCAATTGCGTTATGAAGTCAAAATTATTATATAAACTCGCAATTGCGTTATGAAGTCAGAATTGCGATATAAACTCGCAATTGCGTTATGAAGTCAAAATTATAATATAAACTCGCAATTGCGTTATGAAGTCAAAATTGTGATATAAACTCGCAATTGCGTTATAAAGTCAAAATTGTGATATAAACTCTCAATTGTGTTATAAAGTCAAAATTGTGATATAAACTCGCAATTGCGTTAGAAAGTCAAAATTGTGATATAAACTCACAGTTGCGTTATAAAGTCAGAATTGTGATATAAACTTGCAATTGCGTTAAAAAAGTCAGAATTGTGAGATATAAAGTCAGAATTGTGCGATATAAAGTCGGAATTGTGAGATATAAAGTCAGAATTGTGCGATATAAAGTCAGAATTGTGCGATATAAAGTCAGAATTGTGAGATATAAAGTCAGAATTGTCAGATATAAAGTCAGAATTGTGCGATATAAAGTCAGAATTGTGAGATATAAAGTCAGAATTGTGATATAAACTCGCAAATGCGTTATATAGTCTAAATTGTGATATAAACTCGCAATTGCGTTATAAAGTCAAAATTGTGATATAAACTCGCAATTGCGTTATAAAGTCAGAATTGTGATATAAACTCGCAAATGCGTTATATAGTCAGAATTGTGATATAAACTCGCAATTGCATTATAAAGTCAAAATTGTGATATAAACTCGCAATTGCGTTATATAGTCAGAATTGTGATATAAACTCGCAAATGCGTTATATAGTCAGAATTGTGATATAAACTCGCAAATGCGTTATATAGTCATAATTGTGATATAAACTCGCAATTGCGTTATGAAGTCAAAATTATTATATAAACTCGCAATTGCGTTATGAAGTCAGAATTGCGATATAAACTCGCAATTGCGTTATGAAGTCAAAATTATAATATAAACTCGCAATTGCGTTATGAAGTCAAAATTGTGATATAAACTCGCAATTGCGTTATAAAGTCAAAATTGTGATATAAACTCGCAATTGTGTTATAAAGTCAAAATTGTGACATAAACTCGCAATTGCGTTAGAAAGTCAAAATTGTGATATAAACTCACAGTTGCGTTATAAAGTCAGAATTGTGATATAAACTTGCAATTGCGTTAAAAAAGTCAGAATTGTGAGATTTAAAGTCAGAATTGTGCGATATAAAGTCAGAATTGTGCGATATAAAGTCAGAATTGTGCGATATAAAGTCAGAATTGTGAGATATAAAGTCAGAATTGTCAGATATAAAGTCAGAATTGTGCGATATAAAGTCAGAATTGTGAGATATAAAGTCAGAATTGTGCGATATAAAGTCAGAATTGTGAGATATAAAGTCAGAATTGTGAGATATTAAGTCAGAATTGTGGGATATAAAGTCAGATTTGTGAGATATAAAGTCAGAATTGTGAGATATAAAGTTAGAATTGTGCGATATAAAGTCAGAATTAAGAGATATAAAGTCAGAATTGTGAGATATAAAGCCAGAATTGTGAGATATAAAGTCAGAATTGTGAGATATAAAGTCAGAATTGTGTGATATAAAGTCAGAATTGTGAGATATAAAGTCAGAATTGTGTGATATAAAATCAGAATTGTGAGATATAAAGTCAGAATTGAGAGATATAAAGTCAGAATTGTGAGATATAAAGTCAGAATTGTGAGATATAAAGTCAGAATTGTGAGATATAGAGTCAGAATTGAGAGATATAAAGTCAGAATTTTGCGATATAAAGTCACAAAACAGCGTTATAAAATCAGATTTGGGAATCAAACTCGCAATTGCATTATAAAGTCAGAATTTCAAACTATAAACTCGCAATTGCGTTATAAAGTCAGAATTTCAAACTATAAACTCGCAAATGCGTTATATAGTCAGAATTGTGATATAAACTCGCAATTGCGTTATATAGTCAGAATTGTGATATAAACTCGCAATTGCGTTATATAGTCAGAATTGTGATATAAACTCGCAATTGCGTTATATAGTCAGAATTGTGATATAAACTCGCAATTGCGTTATATAGTCAGAATTGTGATATAAACTTGCAATTGCGTTATATAGTCAGAATTGAGATATAAACTCGCAATTGTGTTATAAAGTCAGAATTTCAAATTATAGACTCGCAATTGTGTTATATAGTCAGAATTGTGATATAAACTTGCAATTGCGTTATATAGTCAGAATTGTGATATAAACTCGCAAATGCGTTATATAGTCAGAATTGTGATATTAACTCGCAATTGCGTTATAAAGTCAAAATTGTGATATAAACTCGCAATTGTGTTATAAAGTCAGAATTGTGATATAAACTTGCAATTGCGTTAAAAAATCAGAATTGTGAGATATAAAGTCAGAATTGTGAGATATAAAGTCAGAATTGTGCGATATAAAGTCAGAATTGTGTGATATAAAGTCAGAATTGTGAGATATAAAGTCAGAATTGTGAGATATAAAGTCAGAATTGAAAGATATAAAGTCAGAATTTTGCGATATAAAGTCAGAATTGTGAGATATAATGTCAGAATTGTGAGATATAAAGTCAGAATTGTGAGATATAAAGTCAGAATTGTGTGATATAAACTCGCAATTAAGTTATAAAGTCAAAAATGTGTGATATAAAGTCAAAATTTTGATATAAAGTCAGAATTGTGTGATATAAAGTCACAAATCAGCGTTATAAAATCAGATTTGGGAATCAAACTCGCAATTGCGTTATATAGTCAGAATTGTGATATAAACTCGCAAATGCGTTATATAGTAAGAATTGTGATATAAACTCGCAATTGCGTTATAAAGTCAAAATTGTGATATAAACTCGCAATTGCGTTATAAAGTCAGAATTGTGATATAAACTTGCAATTGCGTTAAAAAATCAGAATTGTGAGATATAAAGTCAGAATTGTGCGATATAAAGTCAGAATTGCGATATATAAAGTCAGAATTGAAAGATATAAAGTCAGAATTGAAAGATATAAAGTCAGAATTTTGCGATATAAAGTCAGAATTGTGAGATATAAAGTCAGAATTGAAAGATATAAAGTCAGAATTGAAAGATATAAAGTCAGAATTTTGCGATATAAAGTCAGAATTGTGTGATATAAACTCGCAATTAAGTTATAAAGTCAAAAATGTGTGATATAAACTCAAATTTTGATATAAAGTCAGAATTGTGTGATATAAAGTCAGAATTGTGTGATATAAAGTCACAAATCAGCGTTATAAAATCAGATTTGGGAATCAAACTCGCAATTGCGTTATAAAGTCAGAATTTCAAATTATAAACTCGCAATTGTGAAAAAAAAGAGAATTTCTTTTTGAGAAAAATTCACAATTTACCTACCTTCTATTTTTTATTCTGTGGAGGAAACAAGCTTCCATACAAATGCAACTTTATAGTCTTTATATAATTATCACACTGAAACTGTGAGTATCACAAAAACAGCTATTTATATTTTACAATTGTGGCTATTTTTTTTTTTTTTTTGTGAATGGAATTTTATTTCTCTTAATTGTGACTTTATATCTCACCATTTAACTTTATATCTTGCAATTGTGAGTTAATTTCTCACAATGTGACTATATTTCACAGTTGTGAATATATATTTTAGAATGATTTTATGACAATTTATTTATCACCATTTTTTATAACTTTTTTAAACTGTATTTATTTTTATTCTGAGGCAGACAGTGCAAAATTAGCTTGGTAGTCTAACACAATATTTTTGTAAGAAACATGCAATGTAAATATTGAATTATAAAATAGTACAGTAGATGTTTTAGCACTTCCATTAAAAGCGTGAAGTTTATATATTTCCTTATTTGCGGCCGTTTACATCACAGGCTGTGTTCGTTGCTAGTGATGAGCTTGAAACTGTACATTATTAAAGTGTGCAACAGTCGGGTTATGGAAGTAAAACTCAATACTACTTTTCTAAATCGGGAAACTGATATTCAGCGATAACATATAAACCTTGAAAGACAGGTTTACTGTGGATGGTGTTGCATTACTTCAGCCTATTTTCAAAGTAATCCTATTCAATAGCATATTCAGCAGCAAATTCCACCAATCAGAAGGTTGAAACAAACAAAACAACCAAAAATAGCTCTGTAGCTCCGCCCACTCACATGAAGCACCGCACATGGCATAATCAAGTCGATCTCCCTATGCTTTTAAAAATACTTAAATATGTGTGTTCAAACCCGATTCCACAAAAGTTTGGACACTTTCCAAATTAGGAATAAAAACAGATTTCAATGATGTGGAAGTTTGAAATTTCCATATTTTATTCAGAATACAAAATAGATGACATATCAAATGTTTCAACTGGGAAAATGTCTAATTGTAAGGGAAAAATAAGTTGCTTTTAAAATTCATGGCATCAACACATTTTTAAAAAGTTGGTACATGGCCATGCTTAACACTGTGTGGCATCCCCTCTTCTTTTTATAACAGTCTGCAAATGTCTGGGGACTGAAGAGGCAAGCTGCTCAAGTTAAGGAATAGGAATGTTGTCCCATTCTTGTCTAATACAGGCTTCTAGTTGCTCAACTGTCTTAGGTCTTCTTTGTCGCATCTTCCTCTTTATGATGCACCAAATGTTTTCTATGGGTGAAAGATCTGGACTGCAGGCTGGCCATTTCAGGACCCGGATCCTTATTCTACGCAGCCATGATGCTGTAATTGATGCAGTATGTGGTCTGGCACTGTCATGTTGGAAAATGCAAGGTGTTCCCTGTGAGAGACGATGTCTGGATGGAAGCATATATTGTTCTAGATCTACTCCATTTTTCACCGCAGCATTGGGGAATTGGTGATCTTGACTTCTGAGAGACACTGCCACTCTTAGAGGCTCTTTTTATATCCAATTATGTTGCCAGTTGACCTAATCAATTGCAAATTGCTCCTCCAGCTGTTCCTTATATGTACATTTAACTTTTCCGGCCTCTTATTGCTACCTGTCTCAACATTTTGGGAATGTGTAGCTCTCGGGAAATCCAAAATGAGCCATGATTTGGCATGACATTTCAAAATGTCTCACTTTCAAAATTTGATATGTTATCTATATTCTAATGTGAATAAAATATAAGTTTATGAGATCTGTAAATTATTGCATTCCTTTTTTATTCAAAATTTGTACTGTGTCCCAACTTTTTTGTTGTAGCCTACATTAATTTGGAGGTTAATTATGACATTATTACAATAAAATAGATACAAACATATTAATATAAAAATATATTAAAAACTATATTGTTAATTTCACCAGTGAGAGTGCCTGTGATTACGACCAGAGGGCAAGCAGAATCTCCCCCAGTTTCTGTTGCCACTGAATAAGGAGGCAGTCACTGTTCCACTCTATCACCATTTCTTAATGAGTATTATTGCCTTCATAGAGCGAACCTTTCACTGATTGTTTGCAGTTTAACGGAAGTTACTCCCGTAATTTGCACAAAGCGTCATGGGGCATAGGAAAATTGTGTATTTCTGAGGTTCCAGAGTGATCAGTCACATGACATTTATGTCTCAATGAATCTGAGGGTTGAGTGTTTCTATTTGCCAGTAGTATATGGGAGTTAATGTCTTTCTAGCTGGTTTTAATAAGTGTGTGAAAGCTCCTCCTGCGTGTCATGCCTGCAACCTCTTTAACTCTGACATTATTCACAATACAGCACAGCTCCAAGTGCCTTATTGCTTTTGTAAAACAGTTACATCATAATAAAAATATGAAGGGCACAATGTTTATTAAAGCTCTTTTGATCAAAGAATGAATCACAAGCCATCCTCCAGCCAGGGCTATTGAACAGGTGTCTGTAGTCACTTAATATTGACCAATCCGTGCCCAGGACTTGAAATATGAGTTTATGACGTTCATGATGTTCATTAGAGCATGATGCTTTGGAAGGCTAACACATTTCTTAAACAACAATCCCAAAAAAGTGTAAGAATCCCGGTGTAAGGAACACTGATGCCCTTCAATGAAAATCATGTTTATAAAAAAAGGGCAAAAAAATTAAGCTACAGTACTTTTTGTACTATTTCTTTTTCAGTGTTTTATAGTTCAATGTGCCTTTGAAAAAGCCTGGCGTAACTGCAGTGGCCCAGTTGCATGACCTTCAATACTGCAGAGAATCTTTTAGTCCAGGTTAAAGAAAAAAGACAGTTTGAGAGCGCACACATAGCTCTCACCTTAAATGATCCAACGCGTTGTCCTGTTTAGCACTGTTTTATTTCATTTTGATGGCGATGCATCTGTGATGGCGATGCATGATACCCTGATGCATTCTATAGTGAAACGGTATTAATGTGAAACGAGGGGCGCCACCCGTACATATTCAGTGCACTGCAGGATATGAGTCACCAGTGCTAAATACAGAGGCTCAGTGATTACTCTACGTTTATGTGAGGATATTTTAAAATTATGAGCTAAAGAGTGTTATGTCTTTCCTTGAGATGTGTTTTTGTGAAGCCCAGAGCTTCACAAAAATTCAACCAAAAATTACCATTCTGTCATCATTATCATGTTGAATGACCTTATCTCTTCTGTGGAACAAAAAAAGGATATATTTAGAGGAGTGAGCTGCGAATGTGACTGTAAATGGCTTCACACAAAACCAGTGAACATTAGTATTTTTACTTTGTTATTGTGCTTTAAGGGATAGTTTCGCCCACAAATGAATATTCTGTTATTATTTACTATAGTATATTTACTATAATATATTATATTTTTATTATAGACCATGAATTTCTTTCCCATCAACTGTTTGGCTATATCCTTAAAAATATCTTCTTTTGTGTTCAGCAGACCAAATAAATGAATACAGGTTTGGAACAATTTGAGGGTAAGCTGCATGCTAAAAATGGACAGAATTCACATTTGTGGGTGAAATATTCTCTTTAAGGGTGCGTTCACACTTGTAGTTCGGTTCGTTTGGTCCGGACCAAAAAACAAAAACAAAACATATAGTCCTGGTCCGCTTAACGTTCACACTGACATTTTTAACAGCGACCCTAAAGTTACCGAACAAAAGGCACAGGGAGACGGTCACGGCCTGACTGGTCGGCTTATATGACGTAGGAGCTCGCTTACCGAACATTCAAAACAATGCTGTGCACTGGATTAAACGCCATCATTTTATGCGTGTACATACGGCATTATTTTTACCAGGTGAGAACTCATGAGGAGCTCATAAAATGTTCAAAACAGCAGCAGTATTTCCTCCGTTCTATGCAGAAAAGAGACGGCCATCTCTTACGCAAAAGAGACGGTAGTTCTGTCGTCTGTACCGACAAATGAACAACACAGGTCCTTTGATGAGAAGAACCAGGTATGCTTTTTGTGCATTTTTTCTAGCATTTTCGAAACATGCTCGTCGGACTAAATATTGATAAGGCAATCAATTGCCTCCTCATTGCTCCCCGTTTGCCCTCTAACGTTAACATTATTAATTTTGGATACACCGATCTTTCCGCGTCGTCAAATCAGCTGACTTGTAGCATCGCATCTTGTGACATTACGTCCGGTTTTTGGTTCGTTTACATGTCTTTGGTCCGTGTTGCGTTCATATATCAATCGAACCGCACCAGAGTTCGTTTGGAAGCGGACCGAGACCCGTCTTTTTAGCGGTTTCGTTCCGCTTGTTTGGTGCGCACCAGGGTTCGGATGGCAGCGTTCACAGCATGTTCAAATGAACCGCACTAACCGAGCAATCGCACCAGGGTTCGTTTTAATCCAACCAAACATGACAAGTGTGAACGCACCAAGTACCCACTAAGCGTACATTTATTTTCTAGGAAACTTTTACTTTTACTTCACTACATTCCAAAGCATAATATTGTGCTTTTTTTCCACTCAATTTCCTAAAAACATGCCGTTTTCCGTTATTCTAGACTGAAGAAATCATCGCCCGCTCAGAGACGCGATAGCAGTGTCCGATTCGTGAACGAGCTGATTCTGAATCTCGTTTATTCGGTTCGCATGTTGTACTGAGCTAGGGCCAGTAGGAACTCTGAAGTGACGAAAGCCGCACTTGCCGTTGTGACTTTTATTTTGACGCCGTTGAGAAGGCCGGAGCCTGAGCAAACTCTCACATTCTCCGTCTTCATTAGTTCACGATCTGTTTAGCAGTCCTGTCTAATAAGTTATTAGATAGAACTGCTATGCAAAGAAAGTGGACAGTATATGAAAAAGCATTAGCGTTTGCCATGTGGTTGATGTCTAATGTCATAATCATGTTTTTCTTTTTCCCCTCAAATTCTTATTAGATTTTCTCCTTAGCGTAAAGGTCGAGAGGACCATCTATCGCTTTTTTCTGCAGATCGTGTCTGCATAAGCTTCCTTACTGACAAGCTACTTGACAATCCATAATAATTCATAATCAACTCAGACCATCACACGAGAATGCGTATCAATAGTACGAGTGTGCACTATCGTGGAATGTATACGCCAAAGTGAGTTTTGGAGTGCAAGTGGCACGCAGTTTTTCACGTACATATGATACGCACTTTATGGCGTGTATAGGATACACTCTTGGGTAGGATGTGGGTGGGGTGTGTTGGGTTCGTGCGTATAATAAGCATGAGGTCCTATGCACACGGAAAACTGCGCATATGCACGGCAAAACTCATTTTGGCATATAAATTCCACGACATTGCACGCTCGTATTATTTATATGCATTTTCAAGAGATCGGGCTCAACAGACTGAGCTGTATAACCTCTTATCTGTTAATTAAATATGACTTCGGAGCAAGGTTATTTTCGTAAACGAAAACTGAAACTAAGACTAAAACTATTGGTCAAAAAACATTTTCCTAAACTGAAATAAAATTAAAAAATCTGAATAAATAAAAAACTAAAACTAAACGAAACTAACTTCTCTTACTAAAAAAACTAACTGAAATAAAATAATAATTAGCAAAAATAAATATTCGTTTTCGTTATTAATAAGCCCTATTTCATGTGGTGGAAAATCTGACTGTGGCGGTTGAGGGAGTGTCTGTATATTGCGCTACTGCACATGAAGTGATCTGAGGAGATTAACCGCTGTGACGGACGCGTGCAGACAGGAAACACATCGCTAAACGGCAGTTCACAAAGAATCAATGCGTCCGTGGCAGTGAAATGGGAAATAACACAAGGTAATGAGATGCACGTTGAACTTCTTTTAACTTAAGCTCACTGTTTTAGAATGCCGTTTCTTACGCGACAAGAGACGCAGGCGCAAAAGTCAGCAACTAGTAGCAAGTACTAGCCTACTGTCCGTTTGATATTTCATGTTTGCATAATATTGACAGGCTCAAAGGTGTTATCATAATCATTTACTACTAATAATATTATTATCTGTGTGGAGACATTTCCCCACAAAGTAGGGAATACCAGGACACACACACACACACGTGTTTGTTTCACTAAGTGAGGACATTGCATGGACTTCCATTGATTTTATATCAGGTTAATGATATTTTATATCCCCTAACCCAATCCCTCTCCCCAAACCTACCCATCCCAAGAACGTGCAAAACAATAGATTTAAATAAAAACATGTTTTGGCCGATTTATACGCCTTTTTAACTAGTGAGGACCCCTCAAATGTCCTTACTAGTCAGTTATCATAATATTTTACTAGATAAGTGAGGACATTGGTCCCCTTTACAATTATAGCACAACACACACACACACACACACACACACAGCACAGCACAACAGTGTGTGTTGGATGTATTCAGATGACTTTGTACTACTGAAGAAATTAAAATAAGCTTTTAATTGTTTAACAATATTTCATCTTTGTTATGAATGAGTTTGTCTGGAATTTATAATTTTTACTTTTATATTTTACGTTGCATTTATTTTGTTCTTTAAGATAGATCCTCTGAGTATAAGCCTATGTCAAAAATATCAAATATAATTTTTTAAAATCAAAATATAATTTATTTCATTTTTAATCTCCAGATCGTTGTTTGTATAGGTCATAGTTTGACTCAAGCTTTTTTGCTCAAAGGTGAAGACCCAACTTTATGCATGTTTTGTAAGACTGTCCTGGGTTTAAACAATAATGCTTGTTTATCAAGTTATTTCACTTAAGGATGTTTAGTAAGATTAAACTCTAATCTGTGCAAACATTAAACTTTGCTGAAATTAAAAACCTTGATTTGGTCTCTACACTTCATTATGGATCTGCTAAACTATAATTACTAAAACTAAAACTGAAACTTAATAAATAAAAACTAAAAGAAATGTATTTGCAAAATAAAAACTAAACTAAAACTAGCAAAACCATTTGTAAAACTAACTAAAACTAAACTGAAATTTGTAGCAAAATTGAAAACGATACTGAAATAAAAACTAATTTAAAAAAGCAAAACTATAATAACCTTGCTTCGGAGCGAAGCACTTGTTACTGTTTTGGTTCTTTTTTGTGTATTCTTTGTAGTCTAATAGCCTCATTGAACTAGTACATTCTTCAGAATATCTCCTTTTGTGTTCCACAGAAGAAAGAACCATGAGAGGGGGTAAGTCTATTAAATCAAGTAAATCAGCAGAATATATTAAGCTTTCCTCTGGGGCTTTTGTCCCAAATGTGTATTTCTCATGCAATAGCAGAACATAACTGCTGACCCTCCGAAATGTATAGATCATGATGTGTTTTTCTGTCGTAGATGCTCTGAAAGAGCTGAATCCATGCTTATTATACATTTTTTTTAAAATCAGGTGTTAAATACATATTGTGTTTTCATCATAGCAAGGAAGTTCACTACCGTTTCAAGGTCAGGGCTCGGTGAGATTTTGTAATGTTTCTGAAAGAAGTCTCTTCAAAGGTACAATAAAAACAATAACATTGTGAAATATTATTACAATTCAAAATAACTGTTTTCTAGTTTAATATATTGTAAAATGTAATTTATCTCTGTGATCAAAGCTCAATTTTCAGTGTCACATGATCCTTCAGAAATCATATTCATATTTTGAATTCATCAAATTCATATTTTGCTTCATGCTTCATATTTTGGTGAAAAGTGTCATATATATATATATATATATATATATATATATATATATATATATACAATAACCTTTGACCATAGTGTACTTTAATTTCCTTTATGTTCCCAATCCCATCCTGAAAGCTTGTCTGAAATGTTAATTTCCCCCCTATGTGATATTGAAGATATAAACAAATTTGCTGTCCCAATCTTGGGAATGGAAGATCCTGACTACGGTTGATGACGCCTGAGCGGTTAGTTTCTATGGCTCGTGTTGTGGCCACAGATGGGCTGGATTGTCACCATTTCGTAGAGCGAGTTGAAGGGAAATGCTGTCACACTGTGAGCAGATGGAGTCCCTCTATATCTCGGTTGTAGGTGTTTTCTTTTAATGATTAGCTTCTAATAACCAAACCTACGTTTGTTATCATCCGAGGGTTGGTTACATAAATGTTAATTTGTGTGCAATTCACGCCCACCATATCACCACCAAACTAATGTCAGTCAATTTTCTTTGCTGGTGTACGTAAGTGAATCTGCTTTCACTGGTTATTCACTCCAGTGGGTCTGAAAGCCCACACCTGCTCCCATAACACACTCCATCCATCATTACACACACACACACACACACACACACACACACACACACACACACACACACACACACACACACACACACACACACACACACACACACACACACACTCCTATAAATCCCCTCATGGAGTCCTTACTGACTCAAAGCAGATGGTCTTCTCCATGTCCATCCCACACTGACGGCTTATTTCATGCCAGGATGCCATACTTTAGGGAATGTTCCAGGATCCTACTGAGAACGGATTAGATTCGAGCTGAAAAGGGTATTCCTTTGTCCTCCGGACCTGGCTCTACCTTTTTCCATTGGATGGTCCATCACGCAGAAGTCCCCAGAGGCCTTTACAACAACAGGACATCTTATGGCCCATATCCCAGAGTTCACTGGGAAGACATGCATCATTTTGTGAAATCTTGGCCTGGTAATTTTTTTTTTTTTTTTTTTCTCAACCATATTTTAATTCAGGATATGTTTGTTTGTGCTGCCAACATAACTGACTCTTCAAATCATGCAGCTTTTTTGAGGAAATGTGTGCAGGTGAACTTACAGATTTTTACGATTGCTATGACAATTTTTTTTA
This sequence comes from Pseudorasbora parva, assembly GCF_024679245.1. Classification (NCBI taxonomy): domain Eukaryota; kingdom Metazoa; phylum Chordata; class Actinopteri; order Cypriniformes; family Gobionidae; genus Pseudorasbora; species Pseudorasbora parva. Next base: position 38,419,585 of record NC_090177.1, read on the forward strand.
ATTCTTAACACAGTAAGCACAACATCCATTTATGTAGGCTAGACAATTACCGCATTCCTTGTTGCTTTGACAAAAATTGCATACAGTTAGAACAAATTTTAAATGCTCATTTTACACAAGCTCAACCAAGACCAAAACAATGTATTTGTCAGAACAGATAGCATCATGTTCTGAACATTTAGGCTAAAATCAAAGTGAACAGATGTTCATGTTTCGAATTGAAACGTCATCCATCCTCTGTATTTTATTCCAGTTGCTACTTAGAAACAGCTGATTGAAGGTATGCAAATATATAAATCACAGCTGATTCCAATCTAGGAAACACACTCAGGTGTTGAGGTACTTTCAATGGGATGACAATGTAAAGACCATAGCCGTTTCTCTATTTGCATTTTTGTGAAACTTCCTTAGTGGCTGCCCAAGTACTGTTCCAAATCAAAGCTCACATCTAACCAAGTACAGTTCAAATCCCTGGACGTGTTCTTGATCTGCCTCTTTTATCGAGGATGCATCGAAAGGTGACTTGTGCGGACTTCCAGGTCTCTGAATGCATCTCGCACCAACCAGCATGCATCAATAGTGGATGAGAAACTCAGCATAATTTAAAAATGCTACTGTTAATGTGTCACAAAATGTTTTTCAAGTGAGATTGTACTCTCTAATCTGTGGTTAATTGATAAAGATAGCGACTATTTGACGTTTTCGGAGTTGTGAGATCCAGTCGATCACTAGGTGCTCCGTGTTCATGTTAGGAGAGGAGTTCAAATGTGTGATGAAATAAGAACTACTATCATTCCATGATACCGATTATTTACAACACGGGTGCACTGATATGCATTAATTCATGCTTAATTAATGCACAGATAATCATCAGTTAATGTATTACTAATGGTGAACTAACCCATTTATTAATGATTACTGCATCAATGAAGATTCGACATGATTAATAGATGAAGTAATCATTACATTTGTATTAGTTAAATGTGTCATGTATTAATTCCTATCTAATTAAATTTCTTTCTTTTTTTACCATAAACCATACATTCTATAAAGATGGGTCAACTTTTTTGTATTGAATTTCTGCAGAAAAAGAAACAAAATTCTTGCATTTACTAAACCCCCCCCCCCAAAAAAAACATTTTGAGAGGCTTCAAAAGAAACTGCAGTACAAAACACTGTCTATCGGATATAAGGGAAGACCTGATACATAATAATAGCCTGACAAGCCAGACCCACATCAAGATGACATCCATTGACAGCTCAATCCGAGGGGCGGGATAAACGGTTGTCTTTCAAACTCCCTCTGCACGTGATACGATAGCGCTACAACCAACCAGAGCAACGAGAAGCGGAGCTAGTTTAATCGGAGCTAGATTAAACATTCACCATATCCGGTCGGCAAAACTCAGAACACATCTTCCCTTCTTAAGAATGACTGCAGTGCCGTTCTTTGTTCTTTTCTCAGAGAAAAGCTTAACTCCAAGTCTTCCAGAGTCGCGGTCAAAGCTGATTCGAAAGACCGCCATTCGACAGCTTCTGGGTTTACTAGAAGCACGCAAGCGCAACTCGGCCGTCATTATGTTAAGCCCCGCCCACCGACTCTGTACACCATGTGATTGGCCTGACCAGAGTTTGGTTTTTACAGCTCAGATGTATATTGAGAGTTGCTAGACGGCACTCACGGCAGATTAGATTTGTAAAATTTTTGTTATAGAGTTCAGTTTACAATGTGTGATCTGAGCATGAACTTAACTGTTTTGCCAATTGTGTATAGTAGGTGTGTTGGTGCTTTAAGAGTTTAGGAAAATTGAATGAGGTTCCTTCTCATGTTACGCATCACGTTTGAGCTTCAGCGATGTCAAAGTGGTAGTTGCGTAGGATTTCAATATAAGGACAGAAAGGCCTCAAATGTAGTTGTGTTCTAAGGATGAATGACAAGCTTACAGGTTTGGAACAACTTGAGGAAGAGTGAATGATGACTGAATGTGCCCTTTTGAGTGAACTATTCCTTTGATTGGGCAAAAAAGCACTCTTAAGTTCAACTAACTTAATTTAATAAAAATATAAACTATAAAATATTTTAATTGAACTGCAATTATCAAAAATATTCAGCAAAATATTGTATGTATTTCCATAATTAGTAATCTTTTTAAAAGTACCGGTATGTACAAAATTAACATATAAAACTCAGCTCAGTGGTCAAAAATATGCTTTGCATATATAATGTCAAACAATTCAATTATTTTATTTGTTCTTTCATCGGGCCATACTTTACATCTGCCAGCACACATTTATGGCCCAGTTTGCTGTAGCTTGCATGCTGTGCACCATCCCTAAATTATTCTTATTTGACCTAGAGCACAGTACGGAGAAAAGGTACATCTTAATAGCGTGCCAGAGGTGATACGGATGCTCTCTGTCGCTATGGCAGGTGTGCTCTTTCCTCACAGTCTCCTCAGGGGCGCAAGTACAGCCCGAGAGAGAGAGAGAGAGAGAGAGAGAGAGAGAGAGAGAGAGAGAGAGAGAGAGAGAGAGAGAGAGAGAGAGAGAGAGAGAGAGAGAGAACTAGCCATTCAGAATGGAGATGTTTGGATAAAGATCTGCTCTAACCTTTTTAGTAACTTAAACAAAAATCAGGAACAAAATGGCCTGTGTCACAAACTAAAGGTTTTAGAATCAACTATCAAAGACTACCAGAACCCCTTAGACTCTCCAACAACACTAGCTGAACTATTAGACCAAATACAAACAGAAACCACAAAAAGCCTGTGGTGTCGATGGCATCCTAAATAAAATGATTAAATAACACTGATCACAAATTCAAATTAGCCATTCTCAAGCTCTTCAACATCATCCTGAGTTTAGGTATGTTCCCCAACATTTGGAACAAAGGTCTTATTACCCCAATCCATAAAAATGGAGACAGATTTGACCCTAATAACTACCGTGGTATGTGTAAACAGCAACCTAGGCAAACTTTTTTGCAACATCCTAAACGGCAGACTAGCCCATTTTCTCAGAGACAGAAATGTTCTGAGCAAATGTCAAATTGGCTTCCAACCAAAATATCGCACATCCAACCATATACAGGTCCTTCTCAAAAAATTATACTTTAACATATTGTGATAAAGTTCATTATTTTCCATAATGTAATGATAAAAATTCAACTTTCATATATTTTAGATTCATTGCACACCAACTGAAATATTTCAGGTCTTTTATTGTTTTAATACTGATGATTTTGGCATACAGCTCAGGAAAACGGCTCGGGTTATGTATATAACCCTTGTTCCCTGAGAGGGAACGAGCACTGCGTCGGAACGACGATTTGGGGATACTCCCTTAGCATGAACGCGTCTGAAGTATGAATGAAACTAGTCCAATCCTTATTGGTCCTACGTCATGACGTAGATGTGACGGCATACCCGGAAGCTATAAAGGGGAGCCCGGCGCATAGTAGCGTCAATTATCGCGATGAAGCATAATGCTCTCAGGCGATACGCGGTGTGGCGACGAGACGCAGTGCTCGTTCCCTCTCAGGGAACAAGGGTTATATACATAACCCGAGCCGTTCCCTATATCGAGGGAACTTCGCACTGCGTCGGAACGACGATTTGGGGAACGAGTACCCACTAGGCCACACCAAGGATACGCCTGCCCTATTGTGAGCTGGAGACCAGGCACAATCAGGACTGGAGTACCCTGCCGCCGGGGGTCGCAGGGAGGTGTAGGCTGTAAAACCTTATAAATGTGTGCTGAGTAGCCCAGCCAGCCGCTTCACAGATGTCCTGCATAGGGACTCCGGACAGAAGGGCCACCGAAGAGGCCATGCCTCTAGTCGAGTGGGCTCTCAAGGCAATAGGTGAAGGCAGATTGCGCACCTGATATGCCAAGGCTATTGCCTGCACAATCCAATTACTGATAGTAGGGGTTGACGCAGGCAGCCCTTTCTTGGGTGAGCCAAAACACACTAAAAGTTGATCTGATTTCCTCCACTGAGCTGACCTTTCCAGATAGATCCTTAGGGCCCGAACTGGACACAAAAGGAATAATCTCCCTTCTTCCGCCGTCACATGGGGCGGAGGATGAAAAGCCTGAAGAACCAAAGATCTGACCGTACTGGATGGAACCTTCGGCACATACCCTGGCCTAGGGTGGAGTACGGCCTTTACTCCTCCCGGGGCAAACTCCAAGCAGGTTGGCGTGATGGCCAAAGCTTGAAGATCTCCCACTCTCCTGAGAGAGGTAATAGCTAGGAGGAACGCCACTTTAAGCGTTAGATTCTTAGGTTCTGCTGTCTCCAGTGGTTCGAAGGGGGCCTCAGCCAGGCCTTCGAGAACCACTGCCAGATCCCAGGTTGGAACTCTGGTACGCACTACAGGTCTTAACCTACGCGCCCCACGAAGGAAGCGTACAACCAACTGATGCCTACCCAAAGGCCCATCACCTAACGGAGCGTGGAAAGCTCCAATAGCTGCCACATACACCTTAAGTGTGGACGGGGTAAGCCCTGCAGAGAAACGATCTTGGAGGAACTCCAGTACTGAAGCCACTGGGCAGTTAACTGGGTCCACCTCACGTTCTCTACACCAAGTGACGAAAACATTCCACTTGAGGCTGTACAATCTCCTAGTAGACGGGGCCCTAGAGCTAAGTAAGGTCTCTATAACGTCTGCCGGCAGGCCCTCCTCTCGGAACCTGGCCCCCTCAGGGGCCAGACCCAGAGGTTCCAGATTTCGGGGCGGGGGTGAAATATTGTGCCCCCCGCCTGTGATAGGAGGTCCCTCCTCAGAGGGACCTGCCACGGGTGATCCGCCAGCAGCGCTATTATGTCCGAGAACCATACCCGAGTCGGCCAACAAGGAGCTACCAGAAGGAGACTGACTCCCTGTTGCCGAACCCTCTCCAGGACCCCTGGGAGCAGAGCGACGGGGGGAAATGCATACAGACGCCGCCTCGGCCACGTCTGTACCATGGCGTCCAACCCCAGCGGGGCTGGGTGCGTGAGGGAGAACCACAGTGGAAAGTGGGACGTCTCTCGAGACGCAAACAGATCCACTTCCACTGGGCCGAACCTCCTGACAATCGCCTCCACCACCTCTGGGTGGAGCCGCCATTCCCCGGGCCTCAGCCCTTGCCTCGATAGTATATCTGCCCCCTGATTCTGTATCCCCGGGATATACATTGCCCTGAGGGATAACAGTCTGTCTTGTGACCAGCGAAGAATGAGATGCGCCAGTTTGCATAGCGGGCGCGACCTCAACCCCCCCTGGTGGTTCAGATATGCCACGACAGCCGTATTGTCTGTACGGACTAGAACGTGGTACCCGCGAAGCTCTGGGAGGAAACTCCTGAGAGCCCTGTAAACCGCCATCATTTCCAGGCAGTTTATGTGCCAGGTCGAATGATGGTCCTCCCATAGACCCCTCGCAAAGCGGCCTTCCATGACCGCGCCCCAACCAGTTAGGGAAGCATCTGTTGAAACGGTTTTCCGGCAACATGATGCTCCCAGGACTGGCCCTTGGGACAGAAACCAAGCTTTCTTCCATATACCTAGAGCCCGAAGGCATTTGCGCGTGACTCTGATCATACGGAATGGGTTCCCTCTGGGGGAAAACCCCTTGGTTTTCAGCCACCACTGTAGAGCTCTCATATGTAGCAGGCCGAACGGAATAATGTTGGACGCTGCCGCTAGATGCCCTAACACTATCTGAAAGTGTTTCACAGTGATACTCTGGCCTAGCTTTATTCTTGAGACTACCGCCAGAATGGTCTTGATTCGTGCGGGGGAGAGTTGCGCCCGCATCGAAACCGAATCCCATACTACCCCCAGAAAGGTCGTTTTCTGGGCTGGCGCCAACACGCTCTTTTTTGTGTTGAGCCTCAACCCCAAGCGTTGGATATGTGCTAGAACTACATCTCGATGTTGAACTGCCATTTCGGACGACTGGGCCAGAATAAGCCAGTCGTCGATGTAATTTAGTATTCGGATGCCCTGAAGTCTCAATGGAGCCAGAGCTGCATCCATACATTTGGTAAACGTGCGAGGGGAAAGAGCTAGACCGAAGGGAAGCACTCGATATTGGTACGCTTCGCCCCCGAAAGCGAACCTCAGAAACTTCCTGTGGCATGGAAGGATGGAGACATGAAAATAGGCGTCTTTTAAATCTATCGTGACGAACCAGTCCTTGGGCTGGATCTGACTCACGATCGTGGGAATGGTTAACATCTTGAACCTGAATCTCCTCAGAGACCGGTTCAGATACCTCAGATCTAAAATCGGCCGAAGCCCTCCATCCTTTTTTGGAACTATAAAGTACCGGCTGTAGAACCCGGCCTCCCTCTCTGACGGCGGGACCCACTCTATGGCCCCCTTTGCCAGCAAGGATTTTACTTCTTGTTCCATTACCCGAACCCGCTCTGGCACCACTGCAGTCCATGTCACCCCATTGAACTTTGGCGGGGGGTGATCGAACTGCAGTCTGTACCCTATTTCTACAGTACGCAGGACCCATGTGGATATATTCGGAAGGCATTTCCATGCGCCGAGATAATCTACTAAGGGAATCAGCCTCTCGAGGCTGGTCTCGGGTGTTATTTGAGTCTCGTTTCCCGTCCCCTGAAGCGGATGCCCGGCAGGGGACGAAATACGATTTTCGATATTTGGACACTCGTCCCGCCCAGTCGCAGGTCTTACTCGAGGCGACTGGATCGAAACGTGCCCTAGGAAAAACGATGTGGCCCGAAGCGTCTGTGACGGCGGGATTACCACATCGTTTTCCCTTCGAGAGCGTCGCGCGAGAGACAACCTCGGTTGTTCCCGCGCGAGGGGGACCGCTCTCTGAAGCCCTACCACAGCTAGGACTTCTTCCCAGCAGCCTTCTTAGCGAGAAGGACGTTCCTTAGATCGCCCTTCTGCACGGAAGCCTGCTGGTGAGAGCGCCGCCTCTGTTGCCAAGCTCCCGGAGGAGGGGCTCTAGAAGCGACGCTCTCTTTTTGCACCTGACGGTGCGAGGAGCTGGCTGACGGCTGCGGCTGCCCACTAGTGGCAGCCTTGCTGGTTTTGGCCGACGAGGGAGAAACTGTCGGAAGGCTGCTGACTGTTTCCTCGCCTCCTGAAACCTGTCGACGACCGAATTAACGGCGTCGCCGAACAGGCCAGAAGGCGAGATCGGGGAGTCTAGGAGAAAAGTCTTATCTTTCTCCTTCATCCCCGACAGATTTAGCCACAGATGTCTCTCCACTGTCACCATAGAGGCCATGGAGCGGCCGATGGCACGGGCCGTCTCCTTGGTGACGCGGAGAGACAGATCAGCAGCCTTCCTAAGCTCTAATACATCCTCCGGGGAGGGACCTTCTCCCTCGTCGAGCTCTTTTAATAGGTCGGCCTGGTACGCCTGCAATATCGATAGGGTGTGCAGAGCGCTACCAGCCCGACCCGCCGCCATATATGCCCTGCCCACCAACGCTGATGTGTCCCTGCATGGCTTGGTGGGCAGTACCGGGGCTTTTAGGGACGATGCCGATTCGGGTGACAGATAGCTCGCGAGAGCATCTTCCACCCGCGGCATCGTCCCGTAGCCTGCCTCGCGCGCACCCATAACATTAGCATAATCTAATACTGGGGGGTTGGATATGCGCGCGGAGTATGGTCTATTCCAGGACCTACACAACTCGTTGTGCAGGTCCGGAAAGAACGGCAAGCCCCGGCGAGGCGACTGAGCCCGGCGCGAGAGAAACCGGTCGTCCAGCCTGCTGGATGGCTGGACTTCCTGCCTCTCTTGTGGCCAATCGATATTTAACTTGGCCACGGCACGAGTCAGTACCTCGATAAGCTCCTCTTGGGCGGGTGGGTGCGGTGGTGACATATATGCGGCCCCACCCGCCTCGATGTTGATATCTTCCGGATCCTCGGATCCGGAGAGAATCAACATCTGATTCTCCACCCCGGGGGAAGAAGCCGCTTCGCGGGCTTCCACACGAGGTGGGAGAATCTCTGAACTATCAGAGGAAGATTGAGAAAGTGCCTCGGCAGTCTCAATCTCCGCTGATACGTCCAGCTGCGAGCCCCATGATCTGCGACGCCGCGCCGCCTCAGCGGACGCAGGCCCAGAACCACGGGGCTCGCGTGGTTGGCCGGCCTCGTCAAAGACCGCCAACCGAGACCTCAGCACCCTGAGCGTCAGCAGCTCGCAGTGGCTGCAGGCGGCTCCCTCGAGAGCCGCCTGAGCATGCTGAACGCCCAGGCACTGTACACAAAGAGAGTGCGTGTCCGTTCCCGAGATGTAGCGGGGACACGGATGCACGCACCTCTTAAACTCAGAACTAGACATATTATCTTCGTTCTAAGGTCTCTTTTTTACTGAATATATATATATTTATATGGGACAGACAACAATAAATAGACAGACAATGTTCAAACACACACAGAGCGTTATGCTGAAGAGCGATAACTGACGCTACTATGCGCCGGGCTCCCCTTTATAGCTTCCGGGTATGCCGTCACATCTACGTCATGACGTAGGACCAATAAGGATTGGACTAGTTTCATTCATACTTCAGACGCGTTCATGCTAAGGGAGTATCCCCAAATCGTCGTTCCGACGCAGTGCGAAGTTCCCTCGATATAGGGAACCCAAAATTCCTATATCAAAAAATTTGCATATCATGAAAAGGTTCTCTAAACGAGCTATTAACCTAATCATCTGAATCAACTAATTAACTCTAAACACCTGCAAAAGATTCCTGAGGCTTTTAAAAACTCCCAGCCTGGTTCATTACTCAAAACCGCAATCATGGGTAAGACTGCCGACCTGACTGCTGTCCAGAAGGCCGTCATTGACACCCTCAAGCGAGAGGGTAAGACACAGAAAGACATTTCCGAATGAATAGGCTGTTCCCAGAGTGCTGTATCAAGGCACCTCAGTGGGAAGTCTGTGGGAAGGAAAAAGTGTGGAAAAAACGCTGCACAAAGAGAAGAGGTGACCGGACCCTGAGGAAGATTGAGGAGAAAGACCGACTCCAGACCTTGGGGGACCTGCGGAAGCAGTGGACTGAGTCTGGAGTAGAAACATCCAGAGCCACCGTGCACAGGCGTGTGCAGGAAATGGGCTACAGGTGCCGCATTCCCCAGGTCAAGACACTTTTGGGCTACAGAGAAGCAGCACTGGACTGTTGCTCAGTGGCCCAAAGTACTTTTTTCAGATGAAAGCAAATTTGGCATGTCATTCGGAAATCAAGGTGCCAGAGTCTGGAGGAAGACTGGGGAGAAGGAAATGCCAAAATGCCTGAAGTCCAGTGTCAAGTACCCACAGTCAGTGATGGTCTGGGGTGCCACGTCAGCTGCTGGTGTTGGTCCACTGTGTTTTATCAAGGGCAGGGTCAATGCAGCTCGCTATCAGGAGATTTTGGAGCACTTCATGCTTCCATCCGCTGAAAAGCTTTATGGAGATGAAGATTTGGTTTTTCAGCACGACCTGGCACCTGCTCACAGTGCCAAAACCACTGGTAAATGGTTTACTGACCATGGTATTACTGTGCTCAATTGGCCTGCCAACTCTCCTGACCTGAACCCCATAGAGAATCTGTGGGATATTGTGAAGAGAAAGTTGAGAGACGCAAGACCCAACACTCTGGATGAGCTTAAGGTCGCTATCGAAGCATCCTGGGCCTCCATAACACCTCAGCAGTGCCACAGGCTGATCGCCTCCATGCCACGCCGCATTGAAGCAGTCATTTCTGCAAAAGGATTCCCGACCAACTATTGAGTGCATAACTGAACATAATTATTTGAAGGTTGACTTTTTTGTATTATAAACACTTTTCTTTTATTGGTCGGATGAAATATGCTAATATTTTGAGATCTGGAAAAAGACCTGAAATATTTCAGTTGGTGTGCAATAAATCTAAAATATATAAAAAGTTAAATTTTTATCATTACATTATGGAAAATAATGAACTTTATCACAATATGCTAATTTTTTAGAAAGACCTGTAAACACTCGCCATACCTTAACCGAAAAGCAAATCAACCACAACAACCACAACAAAAGTCTCATGTTTGTTGACTTCAAAAAAGCTTTTGACTCCATTTGACATGAAGGTCTTTTTCTTCAATTAATCCAGTGTGGCATCGGGGGGAACACCTATGACATCATCAGATCAATGTACACCAACAACAAATTTGCTGTTGAAATTGGAAACAAACACACATAATTCCTCCCTCAGAGTCGTGGAGTGAGACAGAGCTGCAGCTTAAGTCCCGCGCTGTTCAATATCTACATTAATGGGCTAGCGCAGGCCCTGGATCAGTCTGCGGCACCTGGCCTTACTCTACTGGACACTGAAGTCAAATGCCTTCTGTTTGCTGATGATCTGGTGCTACAGCAGCATCTAGACCTCCTAAACAACTTCTGTCAGTCATGGGCTCTGTCAGTTAACCCCAAAAAGACTCAAATAATGATTTTCCAAAAGAGACCCAACTGCCAAGACCAACATCTTAAGCCGGGTGCACACTGTGCGATTTTGGCCACGATTTGGCCGTCTGAGACAAATTTAGGAAATCCTAAAAGATTCCTCAGATCCTAGGCTAAAATCTGACGTCTTTGGTCGTTAGTTTGACATGTTCACCGGCCGCCGATTAATTAATTTACCTCAGACGAAATTCTGGCAGTGTCAGAAGATTTGGCACAGAATCCTGCAGTGTGACTTCTCCTACGACGACAGTCAAATATCTCTGTTTTTCAAGACAAACTATGACCAAAACGAGAGAAATTTATTTGTAGCCAGCATTTCAGTCCCGCGTGTAATGCAGCTCACTGTCACTGAACGCGTCATTCATTGATGATATAAAACTCCGGGTGAGTTTTCTTGCGCGCGTCCGTTTTTAGCGCGCCTTCACTATCGTGCAGTCTGACATTAATGCCAACTGAGATCTTACAGTGTGACACGGGGATCATGTTCGTACAGTCTGACAAGGGACATTCGCAAAGGATTTTGAAAAATCGCACAGTGTGCAGGACCCATTAGTTTCAAATTAAAACACATGCCCCTCGAACACACACAGGATTAAATTTACCTCGGCAAAAATATTAGCAGCAGGATATTTGAAAAAAGCTGTTAAGGACTTGAGAGAAAAGGCACAGAGAGCTTTTTAAGCTATAAAGAGAAATATAAAACTTGATATCCCAATCAGAATCTGGCTAAAAATAATGAATACAGTAATAGAGCCCATGGCACTGTATGGGAGTGAAGTCTGGGGTCAGCTCTCAGACCAAGAGTCCTCTACATGGGACAAACACCCAATAGAGACTCTGCAGACCGAGCTGTGCAAAATCTTGCTACAAATTCAGCGCAAAACCCCAAATAATGCTTGCAGATCAGAATTAAGACTGGTGACAACCATTTAAAAAAGAGCAATTAAATTCCATGCCCACTTAAAAAATAGCGATGAACAGACCCTCCATCACAAAGCCCTGACCTACCGAGAGCTGAAGCCAGAGAACAACGCCCTCGGCCGACAAACGGACAATAAAAACATAGCCAGACCAAACCAAATCATTAAAACACAAAATGAAAAATACCTCAAACACTGGACAGACGCAACAGACAAATGGAGTAAACTGGAATGCTTTTTGGGCCCTAAACAGAAAATATGAATTGGCAGGAAACCTGAGTAAATTGAGCGACCCTAAGCTGAGGAAAGTCCTGAGCATGTACAGGCTCAGTGAACACAGTCTGAGCAGAGACAGGCAGACACAGACAGACCTGAGAGAGCAAATATAACAACATCAGGGAAACCCAATACTTCACCCAAATCAATCAAATGTTACCCGAATTCCAGCAAGCAAGTGATGTCGACAAACTGTGTTATATCTTAAGAGAAAAAGAGATATGTCTCCACTTGGCAGCACAGTATGTGTCCTCCTGCCATATCATGAGGGACAAAGGCTGAACCCACCCTCTTTAGTCTCTTCACGACCCATCAGGAAGACTCAAAAATAAAATATGGACAAACTCCCACTCCTGCTAGGAGAAAGCCCAGCGAACGCAAACCTGCCGGCAGATACGTGAGGTCCTGTCCCGACAAAAGAGAGAGAGAGAGATATCTTTAATATCACAGCATTAGAAAAAGTGACTATAGGTCCTGGGACAACAGAGAAAGCCAATGAGCCCAGTTACCTTGATGTGTCAACTGCATTGAGTTGTCCACTCCCACGAATTCATGGAGAAAAACAGCTGGTGTGCACACGCATATAAACATGTGTCATCATCGCTGTTTGCAGTGTATCGAATATGCATCTGATCATGGACCTCATGGAAGCCGAATTGATCTGACCTGTTTTGTTCCAGTCAATGTATTTGTCCATTCCAACAAAATCTCTAGAGGTAATGAGCAGGAGAACTTATATGGATTTTTCCACTCGGTGGTATAGGAGGGAAGTGATCTCTCGCCTAAAATCAATAAGAATTATCTATTCAGTGTGGCGGCATGCAAAATATGACACCGTGTTGTCTGTAGACTATCGGAACCCACTCCTGTTGAAAATGCATGATGGCGGGGGAGAGCTGGAGTTACCGCCCACCTCCCATAAACGTTAGCAGGGCAGACGTGTAACTAAAAATATCAGGAGAAGGGCACCTTCAAGAGTTACTGTCAGGCAGCATGGAGGAAGTGATGTCATAATATGCAAACCGATTATGCTGCGCAGATATTATCTCACAGGGAGACTCTCCGCTAAAAAGCTTCCTGTTCCCCATTCTGTGTGTTGTTTCCATTACTCCCTCTCAGATTAGACTACCATGTCACTAACTTTGACAAACAGCCAGAGCCTATTCGCCATTTGGTAAAACCCTACATTATGGGGACAAAATGTCCCCACAAACATGGTAATATCCGAAATGTCCTTGTGGGGACCTTTTTAAGTCCCCATAAGGAAAATACCTTATGAATCATTATTTATACGAGTAACATGAGTTTTTTGATAAAGTAAAAATGCAGAATGTTTCCTGTGATGGGTAGGTTTAGGGGCAGGGGCAGTGTAAGGGGATAGAAAATACGGTTTGTACGATATAAAAACCATTATGCCTATGGAAAGTCCCCATAAAACATGGAGACACAACGTGTGCGTGTGTGTGTGTGTGTGTGTGTGTGTTTGTGTGTGTGTGTGTGTGTGTGTGTGTGTGTGTGTGTGTGTGTGTGTGTGTGTGTGTGTGTGTGTGTGTGTGTGTGCATATTTTTCTAGCCTCGTGGGGACTTCAACCTGAATGCACACAGACTCATGGGGACTCGTGTCACTGTGGGGACCTATATTGAGGTCACCATGGATACAAAGCTTATAAATCATACATAATGAGTTATTTTGAAAATGTACAAATGCAGAAAGTTTCCTGTGATGGGTAGGTTTAGGGGCAGGGGCAGTGAAGGGGGATAGAAAATACGGTTTGTAGAGCACACCAGATAGCACACCAGACGTGTGTGTGTGTGTGTGTGTGTGTGTGTGTGTGTGTGTGTGTGTGTGTGTGTGTGTGTGTGTGTGTGTGTGTGTGTGTGTGTGTGTGTGTGTGTGTGTGTGTGTGTGTGTGTGTGTGTGTGTGTGTGTGTGTGTGTTTGTGTGAGCGATATAGCAGTGATCTTGTGATCACGCCCTTTCGAGCTGGGAATGATTTGCTCAGGAGACCTTGATGCTTCACCGTAGCAACCAGAGCTGGAGACTGCAGTACACAATGACTCAGACTAGCTTTAATTTAATGTTGGGTTTTCATGTTTTATGGGAACTTTCCATAGACAAAATGATTTTTATTCTGTAGAAACTGTATTTTTACATGGTATTCTATCATCATAACCGTAAACCCATCAAAGAAAACTTTCTGCACTTTTACATTTTCAAAAAACTTGATTTTGTATAATTTATAAGCTGTTTTCCTCATGTACTCAACACCCCACAAGGTTAAAAATTACCATCATTGTGGGGGCATTTGTTCCCCATAATGTAGGAAATACCAGGTACACACACACACACACACACACACACACACACACACACACACACACACACACACACACACACACACACACACACACACACTGCTACAAAATGCACAAATACACACTTGCAATCCCTTCAAAATATTGAATCTATGACATTTTTGTTTGGTTACATTTTCATGAAACAGATGACTTGCATTATTAGGTTGGGGCAAGTTAAATTACAATGTATGTTGGTCAAAATAATGGTTTTATTTTATTGTGGATTGGCCTTATGAATGTGTTTTTTTTTACTCAAATGGTTGGTGTTGGTGATGTTTATTTTATTTTTGAAGGAAGTCTCGTAGAGTTCATCAAGGCTGCATTCATTTGATCAAAATGACAGTAAAACATAAATAATGTAAAATATTATTGGTATTTAGAACAACTCTTTACTATGTGACTATATAGTAAATTGCCATTTATTCCTGTGATCAAAGCTGAATTTTTAGCATCATGCTCCTTCAGAAATCATTTTAATAAAATGAATTGATGCTCAAGAAACATTTCTGATTAATATAAATGTTGAAAACAGTTTTGCTGCTTCATATTTTAAATTTTATAACATTATAAAAGTCTTTTCTGTCCCTTTGATCAAAAAAATGTGCCCTTGCATTGTATATTTTGTCATATTTTATTCGGCTTTTAACTTTATTTTTTTCCAATTATATGTTTTTCTTCTATAATGAGTTGCAAATTAACATCAGGTATAACCATTGTGACAACAATCAATATTAATGTTCGGACTTAATAAAGAAATGTTCCTTACGTGAAAAATATCTTTTGATTATTGACAATTACTGTAGTGGGATACAGTTGTAAATATACAGTCATAGTATCATACATCCATTAAAGAAGAACACAAAGTTATAAACCTGTATTAAGACTGTCAAGCTAATGCAGTGCAAACTCTTTGGTTAGACTGATTGCTTTGTTGGAAGGGGCTGCATTTGAAATGCTTTATTAATAAATAATAAGTAGACCAACAGGGAGGTCTGCAGACGGCCCTAAAGAGTGTGATTAGATGTATAGGCTGTAGCTGTGGAGATGGAAGGCCATGAATAGGGAGATATGACTCATTGGGTCAAACCTGGACGTCGATTATCTCGTTTCTCCAAATAAAGCCAAATATAAAGGGACCATGATGGGGCCATTTCTGAAAGTGAGTTAACATTTAGCTGTTTTGTTAAGAGAATCTGTTTGGACTGTACCGAGACCTTGTGCTGAAATCATCATCCCCACTCTTTAGCTGTGTTGGGGAAGCTACTCTGAAACTGTTTGACAAGCTAAACAAAGTTAAAGTAGTTTAAACTACAATATGTAACTTTTCGCCGCTAGAGGTCGCTTATTCAAAACAAAGGCGTAGTTTGATGACACCTTGATTTTGCGGTGCTATAATTATGCCGTAGACGAACGCTTCTTCTGCTCATGCGTGTGCCGGAAAATTCCCTCTCATGTTCTCCTCTAACTTCAAAATCATCTGACATCTTTGTTTTACCTTTACTTTTGTAAAGGCATTTGATGAAGTGTTTGCACGTTCGTTTTAACAAAGCAGCAACCTCCCCCAGTTTCTGTTGAAGCCAATATGGAAGTGACTTAAACTGCATTTCATTGACTGGCCACTAGGGACAGGCTCCAGAAGGAGCAGAATCTCATTGAGCCCCATGGTAAAATGCCCAACTTTACAGCAGAAAAAAACAGGTTTACAGCCTGGCACAAATTCTAGTTTTGGTCTATATGACTAATTTTGCCCTTCATGACAACTGCGAGGGGGGTGATTTTTTCTTTATAACTCATTCGTTTACATTATATAACGTCTTACAGTTCTGCATAATTAAGGGCGTGGCCACTTTGAGTGACAGGTGGATTGCTGATGTCCCTACTTGTCTGTTGTCTGTAAGCTCCACCCACTCCACCTGTAAGCTCCTCTTTGCCCATTTCCAGATGTCCGTGAGTGACGCACAGTGATGGCAACGGCTGCACTTTAGGCTTCAGAAACGCTCTTCAGAATCATATGAGTGACGGACACTATGTCCATATTTTTTTTTAACGGCCTATTGTTTTAACACTAGGTCAGCTACGTCACAGGCATGACCTTTCCAATGTGATGAACACTGAAGTCAAGCATTTGTGGTTAGAAAGTATATTATTGTTTATTTTTAAACATTGACCGATTGTTTGTCTAGATAATACCCTGTTCCTCTGAGCCTCTGAAGCCCTTCCTTTGAAACTCCATTGATTGGACCTTCAACCCGGTTGGTTGCCACTGAAGTCCATTATATGGAGAAAAATCCTTGCATGTTTTCCTCAAAAAACGTAGTTTTTTTTTCGACTGAAGAAAGAAAGATACGGACATCTTGGGTGAAATGGGGGTGAGCAAAATATCAGGACAATTTCATTTTGAAGTGAACTAATCCTTTTAAAGCTACACTGTGTAACTTTTTTTAGTTTATTCTTAGCTAAAACACTTAGTTCTTTCAAAAATATATGTGCTCATTAATGTATATTTACTTCTTTCAAGTAATAAAGTATTCTCGTAAGTTTATAATATGCCATTGAAAATACATACGGGTGAGGGGTTCAAATGCAGGTCGCCATGTTGCCCCTCCATCTTGAAAGTACAATAGCCAAAGAGGGACATTCCCGTAAATTCAAGCTTCGCCTTTCGCATTTTAACACTCGATGGCAGTCATGAACGAGGTCGAACCGGAAGCCATGTTAATCTGGGACTAAATCGGCCACCGTAGAAGTTAAAACGAAATCAGAATTGAGAGGAACCGAAACTAATATTTACTGGATGGTCATTTACCTTTACGATATGGAAAATATCACACAGTGTGGCTTTAAGTGTGCTGCGGAATGCACTGACAAGCATTTATGTTAAACTAAAATATAGTACTTTAATATTATTTCTATTGAAACGTGTATGTCACGTATAAATAATTTTTGGCATTTGTAGCCATTCAGTACATTTAAAATGTATTAACGCACTAATGTTCGTGTAAAGTTAAAATCTTTACATGTGCATCAAAATAAGTCTTTAAAGCATGACAATTATTAAAACATGATTTAAAATATACTTTAAAGTAAAACTTTTAATTTGACCAAGTTCACGTTTTGAAATAATATTAATTAAAACCGCTTCGCTCTCAGAACAACACGAAGAAGTGTTTCTTTAACAGTCTAAATGGAGGTTGTTTCACCTTTCAACCTTGTCAAATCAGCCAGTCACCATAAAGCCTAATCTCCTATTCTCCGTATGCAAACATCTAATACCCACTTTCATCAAAACATCATCACATCAGTCCAGCAGTATCAATAAGGCTACATTTTTGGCTCCGTTCATCAGATGGTGTTTATATTGTTGGTTTAGTAAACATCCATTGGCACTCTCTCTGCTTGTTCGTGCAGGTACAAACTGTTTGTCCTCTCTCTCTCTCTCTCTCTCTCTCTCTCTCTCTCTCTCTCTCTCTCTCTCTCCGGTACAAACAGAGCAACACTCCCCTGAGAGACTTCAGCACCTCCCTAATGTACCCACTGCAACTTCACGCTACCTATTCCTCATTTCATATTATAAATGAACAGACATATTCAGGTCTTCCAACCGCCAGGCGTCTGTAAGAATTATCACAGGTTTCTGGCAAGTCTGAAATGTGTTTGTGTGCAAAAGAATACAACGCTATTTTTTTTTATTTAAGCTGTTATGATTAAATATTGAGCGTGAATGCATATGCCAGATTTAGAATGATCATTGCCACTATTTGTTAGCAAATAGATAGTTATCCAAAAGTCTTTTGTCTTAATGTTTCAAATCAAAGCTTGAAATCCAGTCGTATTTCCCACAGCTGACCTCACCTACAGCTGACAGACTGTGAGCGACTGGAGCAGAAAGATGGATTCATTAGTGACTCAGGCAAGTATGAGGGGAAAAGTGCTGTTAGTTTATGTCAAAAGCTCACTGTAAAAGCAAATAAAGTTGGCAAAAAAATTAATTTAAAAAATGTAAAGTTTAAGAGCTATCAAAATAAGGGGGGAGACTCTTATGGGGTAGGGGCGTGTTTGTTTTGGTGATTTTAAATATGAACATTGGTTACCAGAAAGCACTTACCCCACCTTTAACTTAAACATAGCATGTCATCTCACATTTATAGTAGTAGAAAATTGACTCGCTTTAACTAGCTAAATCAATAGATGCTACCTTGTTAATTGGTTACATAATGCGTTAGCATTAGCATAGCATAGCGCTTGCTGAATGGGGACAGCAATATAACACATTTAAAAGGTTAGTTCACCCAAAAATTAAAATTCTGTCAATAATAACTCACACTAATGTCGTTCCACACCCGTAAGACCTCCGTTCATCTTCGTAACACAGTTTCAGATATTTATATTTAGTCCGAGCGCTTTCTGTTCCTCCATTGAATGTGTGCACACTATACTGTCCCTTTCCAGAAAGGAATAAAAACATCATCAAAGTAGTCCATATGAAACTCTTGAAGCATCGAAAATACATTTTGGCCCAAAAATAACAAACTGATGTCACAACTGATGTTAAACACACTGTTAAACTGTCAAACTCAAATTAAACAAATCAGTTCAATTAAATTTTTATGAGTATTTAAAACTTTCTTTTTCCTTTGACTTCACAAAACTGCAACATTGTAAGTAATCTGAATTGTTTCACTGTTTTGAGTTTTATGAACTTGTTTCTTTTAAAGGGGGGGTGAAATGCTGTTTCATGCATACTGATCTTTTTACACTGTTAAAGACTTGGAATCCCATCCTAAACATAGACAAAATTTCAAAAGTTAAGGTGGACGTTTGATGGGAGTATTTCTTTGTCAAAAATACTACTTCCGGTTAGTCATAAGTTTCGGCAAGTTTTTTGAGATCATGCGTCCCCATTGACGTTAATGGGGGCGGAATTTCCTTGTATGGGCCTTACGGACAATTCTACCGGAAGCGCGTGAGAGAGAGCGAGGGAGAGAGCGAAAGCAACAGGCTACGCCCATCAAAGCGCTGGTTTGTAGGACGCTGGACAGGTGACAATTACACATAGCACATAATTTCACCAAAAAAGTGGGTTTTTGGTTGCCAGACCAAGACAGTCCTGCACAGATTCGCCAAAAACCCCGCGGTAAGGCAACAGTGGATGTAATTTGCTTTTCCGGATCAGCAACTGAGTTGCGCGAATGTTTATATCTGTTCGCTGCATTTCGGTGCCGACTGTTTCATAAACAAGGCCCAGCTCGACGCCGAATTTTCCCAATCGCCTAATGCTGAAGGATGGAGCAGTCCCAACGTTAGAAGGGTGAGTGAGACTGCTTTTAGTCCGCTTACTGTCTACACAAACCACGCGTAAACACACAAACACACGTGCACAACTGCACTCCCCACATGTACACCTTCAAAGACAAAAATACGACGATATAATTCAAGTATAAATATGTAAATAACACAAGCCGCTAAGCATATTATATAGTTAGTGTATAACTTGTAACTTACCACATATAGACGTCCTGCTCTAGTCGTTTTTGCTGCTGCTCCTGTTCAACTGCAGCCTCTGGGTCTGATTCCGGATCATAGATGTATGGCTGTATCTGATTAAAAGCCATATTTTTATTTTGAATAAAGTTTTTTTCCGCTGTTAGGGATGACGCTCGACTCAACACACAGCGCGCTGCTGCACACGTCATTATTTAGCTCCGCTCACACGACACGCCCCCACCCGCTCGGCTTTTTTCGGAAAGACTCGGAACAGCGCATCTTTCTTATATAATTAATAAAAAAATAAAAACTTTTCGGAGATATGCAGGATGCAATGCTACTCTATAGGTACTCAAGATTGACATGACACTGACTGAAACTGAGTGTTTCACCCCCCCTTTAATTTAGGCTAACTTAAATTTAACCGAAACTGAGCTGGGGGTTCTATTCCCCAGCATGCTTTGTCATGACACTCAAAAGGGACAGTAAATGTCAAAATTAAGTGTTATATTTTGGGAAAATGTATTGGTTCTTCAAGGAAAACAGCTTGAAAGGAAAATGCAGAAAGTTTTCTGTTTAATTTGGGGTTTATTTGAACTAATTTGTATAATTTATGTTGGGTCTTCTCAAACCAATTAATTATTTTGAGCGTTAGGGTTAATAAAGATAAATACATAGTTTTTCTTCAGCAGGTGATTATCTTATGGCGGGGACACACCAAGCCAGGCCCGCCCAGTATGATGATAGCCCCCCCACCCAGTTTATTATAGAAATATAATAATATTTGTTAAATAATAGTTGTTTACATTTTGTTAATGTAATTACAGTCTATGGTTTTTGCATAATGCTTGATAAGTTTGATTGACAGCTGTGTTAGGCAATTGTCAGACTGTCTCATGTGTGACGCGGCTCGCGCCTCTGACTTCATGAAGTGTGTTTACCTATTCACTTAGCTTATAGTTTGCATTTGTGTGATAGAGAAACAGCAGCGATGCAAAACTTTATAAAAAGGGAAAAAAAATGCATAACCGCGGGAGAGATCCCATCCATCAGGCCGCAGGTAACGTTGAGACTTTTCAATTCCAAGCGCATGTTTATTCTGTAAAGCCGGGAACACGGCATTATTTTTTATCAGTTGTGATAGTGAAGGGGTAAGGTGCCCGGCACTATGTTTTGACGCAATTCAACCTGCGGTTCGAATCCGCCTTTTGCCGAACTCGATGTACTTCCTTTTATCATCATATATCAGATCGGAAAGGTGTTTATTTTCAATAAAAATGAAGAAAATATTTGAAAAGTGGAAATAAAGTGTCTAATGTTGCTCATGTTTTGTATGTGGACAGATACTATTTTGTAGCTAACCCCCCACTCCCTCGTGTGAAAGTACCCAGGCCTGCTCACTTTTGCCCAGGCCCGACCAAAAATAAAAAAAAAACTGCCTAAGTCCTTTTGAGCGTCGGTGTGTATTGCACTGTTGACTCTAGACATACGTGCATGAGAATAAAAGCAAAAGTTAAGAAAACAAGCAAAGAAGTCGTGATGGCACTGATACAAGGCCGTTATAATTTTACTTCATCTTACCTGAGCTTTCAAATGCATAAATATTCTCATAATAACAAGAGTTGACTGAAAAGGAGCAAGTGATCAGCTTGATTGATATTCAAAAAGAAAATGGACAACTGATACCTGCTAAAATAGATGGATGCTATTAAACGCAGGTGAAGAAAACACAAGCTAGTTGACAGTCACCTTTAGTCCTTTTGGTGTGTTCAAGCATAGTTTTTTTTGCCATGACACAGCTGACAAGAGGTGACAACACAGTAAGCTTTTGTCACCACTAGTATTTGACGGCGGCTTGTGTCATGGACTTTGGTGCTGACTGCTTTGGCCAATCGATCTGTTTGTTCTATCTGCGTAACCTATTTGTTTTGGTCCCAAACCAGCGTAACTTTTCCTAGCTCTCCCCCTTCCCCAGCACCACCTGCCTACATCTGCTAGGTGGTTCTCCCGATATCCCTTACAGCAGCTCGCATTCTATCCCCTGTATGTACGTGCCTGTTTTGAATCATGCCAGCAGCAGCAGATATAGACTAAGACAGCATTTGTCTTTCGGATGAGACATTACAGCCTGGTCTCACTCTTAATACGTAGGTATTAATACGTTACTTTCAAAGAGACTAAACGTACGTCTTAGTAGGTTTGGAGAAGTGCTAAAATGTAAAATATAGACGTATTTGCAACATTTAAACGTAGTATTATTACATTTTTACAGCTAAAAAACGTAAAATATTTACAAATCCATCATGAAATCTTTTTTTTTGAGAATACAAAACTTTATTCTGGTAAAAACATTTTTTTTGTTTTTGTTATATCATAAAGATATCTATATAATTTCCCTTTGACCATTTTATTGATTAATCTACGATCCCTTAACACTACCCAAAACCTAAACCTACCAATTTAATACAGAATATAAAGATAATAAAAGGTAAAACGTTGGAAAATGACGATTTTGGTAACAATATAGCATTAAAAAAAAATATTTTGAACGGCTAATCCTACACTTACCCCTAAACCTACCCATTAGCATTTATTAAAACAACGTACTGTTATAAATCAAAGCATAACAGACAGACCAGTGTACTCACAATCATTTATTTACTGCAAAAATGTCAAAAGCGGTACCAAAAGTAGTTCAAATGAAGATGTGTTGCAGTCGCAGTCCTCTCTGGTGGTATATAACGTTAATAGTTTTGTATGAGGTACAGAGCAGAATGTTAGCTTAGCTATTAATCAATGAAAATATTAATCCGGCTTCTCTCCGTGAAGTTGCGCGTTTCCCATTTCAAATACAAATCGACTGAAACACGACATGTCAAAATCTGTGACGAAGCAGGCGAGAGCCAATGAGCGTTCGATGCCACTGCCGTAAATCATGTCGTAACGCTTCATGAGGGCGCGTTTTTTAAAGTTGAATTTACGAGCTCAAGATTTGATGTTTGCCGTCGCGCTACTGAGAGGAGATGAAGACTAATGGAGATGAAGATCACCGGGCTCAATTTTAGATTTGTTTCTCGCAAACATATGGATTCTAACGATTTGGATTACAGCGAACGAATAAAGTGTTGTGTTTTGTTAAAATTATGTTGTGTTTTGGTGTATATTGTGATCGCCAGTTGTTGAATAGGAGAAAATGCCTTTTTATGTCTCACAGCAAACAACAAGCTAAATACTACAAAATGGTTGGCAAGAATGTTATTCATCTGACGGTTTTAAAATTCAGTCTTCTTTTAACATTATCTAGTCACCCGAAATGAGTTTGTAGTGATGTCACTAGAGCAAAATGTTATTTTATATTTCTGTTATTTTATATTAGGTTGATTAACTTAGTAAAATGCATTTAATAAATGTGACTGAAAACATGTATTGATGTGACTATTGGATATAAAATAAACAATATTAATGCCACGATTTATGGGAGCCGGTGGCTGGCTGCTTACACGTTAACGTCGATAATTTACATTTTAGTGCTGTCAATACGTCAATATTGTACATTTTAGTGCTGTTAATAAGTCAGTATTGTACATTTTATTGTGTGTGAAAACGTTAGTAAATGTACGTGTAGTAGAATCACACTTTACGTAAAAATACTCACGTATTTTCATGAGATCACGTTGGACATTAAACCGAGGTCCCAACTCTCTGTGGTCGTTAATGATCCCAGGATGTCCTTTGATAAAGAGTAGGGGTGTAACCCCGGCATCCTGGCCAAATTTGCCCATTGGCCTCTGTCCATCATGGCCTCCTAATAATCCCCATCTCCTGATTGACTTAATCACTCTGTCTCTTCTCCACCAATCAGCTGGTGTGTGGTGAGCGTTCTGGAGCAAAATGGCTGCCAACGCGTTATCCAGGTGGATGCTGTACATTGGTGGTGGCTGAGGAGATTCCCCCCTTCTATATGTAAAGCGCTTTGAGTGTCTAGAAAAGCGCTATATAAATGTAATGAATTATTATTATTATTTCCATTCTTATCAGTAAATTTTGTTTAAGTATATTATGAGAGTTGTTGAATTATCTCATCCCCAGCATGCATCACGGTTATAATTCACTTATATTTAAGAGATCTTAGGTCTGTGTAATATCACTCCATATCACTGGGTAATATTACACCCACTGTAATATCAAAGGTGTACTACTTACAGTCACAAGTAATTAAAAAATAATCCTCAGTAAATATTTATGACACATACTGCAGATGTTTATAAATAGATTTTTACGTTTTCTAAAGAAAATGTGAGCAGTGATTTCTCAAATGTCGCTGCTATACAATGCAAGGGAGTTATGGTTGGTTCACATTGTGTGTGATCTTTAATCTAGAGAGTTTATATCTTGCAATTCTAATATTTATTCTTAGAATTGTGAGATATAAACTCTGAAATGTGAGGAAAAAAAGTCAAAATTGTTAGATATAAACTCAAAATTACCTTTTTACTGTTTTATTATGTGGCTTAGTGTGTTGTCATTTTCTGCAATCAGGTAGGCTCCGCCTACAAAACACATCAATGTTTCAAACACCCAAATGGTCTATCTGTTCAAGGTAGTTTTTAGTAGGGGTGTGCATTGGCACTTCCTTCACGATTCGATTCGATTACGATTCACCAGGTAACGATTCGATTCAATTCGATTCTACGATGCATTGTGATGCATCAAAATTCTACTGCACACAAAGCAAATTTTTCATCAGTCATGAGGCAATACAAGCAGATATTAAACAACAGATTGTATTGGCTGCTATGTGTCTCCTGTATCTTTGACATAAAAGTTATTAAATAAAATAAAATGTAATTAAATAAAATGCAATTAGCCCTTAAATGCATGACTGTTTCACCAAACATTCTTACATATTCAGGTCGTTAGCGACCCAGATCTATATTTAACATGGATAGACCTCTACCTGTCGTGATAATATATAAAACTTCTGATTTTAGAGTAACAGCTACAGAAGAATAAAATAAAACCTATTTCGTTACCTTTTGGAGCTTGGAAGGATTCAGTTTGAGCAGATGTTTAATACCATCATCATATGACCTCGTCAGAGCTCGTTTACCAGCATCTGCCTCATATTCGCGATCTCCAGCATATTCTCCAAACTCATTTTCAATGTCTTCAAAATCAATATTTTGATCACTGACAGCTTCATGACCACATCCATCATCAAGAGACAGTGACACTAACATATGATTGTGTTTAGTACTTGCTCTCTGCAGTAAATCACTGAGCCATTTCAAGTTTTGCAGATTATAATTATTGTTTCGTTTTCTGTCAGAGGTAACTAACGTTATGAGTGAAACGTCACTTCATCATTGCGTATCAGAAATTGCCACCTTGTGGAATAAAGGTGAATTGCGGCGTTTTTCGTCATTATAGATTAATTGATTATTGTGCAAAAAATATATACGTACAATCCTACACACCTCGGGTCGTTAGCGCGTTTTAATAACCCGTCTATCGCGGTCATCTCCCTCCGCCTCAGCCATCTTCCTTGTCGTTGTTGTTATTCTCCCGGAACCGGAAGTATTTGAAACTTCACAACTTTATCGTCCGCCAGAAAATAAACAGTGACATAATCGATTATGGCACTTTGCCGCATCGATGCTGAATCGTTCATGCCCCGCATCGCGATGTATCGCCGAATCGATTATTGTTGACACCCCTAGTTTTTAGTACAGGTCAAACAAGTGTATTAGAAGGCATTTTTAAAATATATAATAAAACAATTTATTTAATATCTATATAAAATACATCTTTATAGGCATATGATCAGTGTTTCCACAGTTACTTTGAAAAAGTAATCTGATTACTGATTACTCCTTTAAAAAGAAACTTAGTTACTTTACAGATTACTTGATTTTAAAAGTAACTAAGTAAGATTACAAGTTACTTTATTAGTTACATTCAGCAGTTGCCAACAACACCCCCGCCGCCTCAACATAGAAATGACGACCGTTTTTGCCAACACTCATTTTATTGGAAGTGCATTTTTAACAGTAACATCAACAATGTATATCCTGACATTTTAAGTTGAAATTAAAAACATATTTCCTGAAAAAAACACTCTCCCTGAGACGCAAGAAGCAAAATAATATATATTAATCCTTTACAATGGAAAATGACTAAAATAGTAACTCACAGTGACTTGGATAAGTTACTTTAATCTGATTATTGGTTTGGAAATAGTAACGCGTTAGATTACTCGTTACTGGAAAAAAGTAGTCAGATTAGAGTAACGCGTTACTAAGTAACGACGTGTTACTGGCATCACTGTGTCACGTACGTCTGTTGCCACGTCATCCCTCGTTAGTTTAGTCCAGTCCAGCTGTGTTTAATTAATTATCATCTGTATCACCTGCCCCCCTCACTATGTCTGTCATCACTGTGTGTATTCAGTTCCCCAGTTTCACTCTGTCTTTGTCAGTTGGTGTCTATATACCCGTCTGTATACGTCTATGTTTACCAGTGTGTGAGTCCATGTAAGATTTGTATATTAAAGTCCTGTACCAGGTTCTACTTCGCCTTTGTGAGTTGTTACCTACTACACTGGTTTGTGACACCCTGCCTATGATATGTATCATATACATTCAAATAAAGTAATAGATTGACTTTATACTGGAAAAAATATATATTAAATAATTTAGTTTTAAATATTACGAACTGTATTCACATTGATTTATAGTATTTTTGTGTATTTTTTAAAATTAAAATAAAGAAAATACTGTATAAAAATGATATTTATTATAAGCAATTATATTCAATTGATTAAAAAGCAATGTGTAATAAATATGGCAACTTTATATTAAAATAATAAATGTTTTAAAAATTACATAACGATATTTTCCAATATATAAATATTTTTTCTAAAACGTGTTTTACTCCGAAAAAACTCGCACTGATGCTTGATGTCTTGTGGTGCTGTGAGGTACCAGCAGAAGCAGCAGCTGTATTAGCGCAGAGGAGGCGCGTCCCCTTTAATTTGCCCACGCTGAATAGCGGTAAGGAGTGGTGGTGAACAGCAGCAGAGCTCCTCACTGACTGTAGTCCCTTTTGTATGCGCGGCAGTGCCCGGCTGCAGCCTTAACCGCTCGCTCTTACACAATAATTATGAGTAAAAGACGAAAAGTTGGACTCTGACATGAAATGTCTCGCTCGCGCCGCGCCACTCCCTAAAATGAACGAGGAGAACACAAGTAAGCGCACGAGGAATCCATGTGCATATTTCGATGGATATTTTGCATCTTGAAAACAACTCGGGAAGGTTGACTTTTTATTTAAAAATGTAAAAATGCATGCTTTAATGCATTAAAGTGAGACGAAATGCGTGAATGCCTTTAGCACAGTAATGCATGGGGCATGCTTTAATCATCATCCAGGAACATATTGCCGCTGAAGCATGTCACTGCAGACACTTCGCGCTTGCTTGAAGGGGTTAAAACACTGATCACAGCCGGTGTGATGTGTTTTTCATGGGTGCATGAGCCTGGAATCTGAATGTGTGTCCTGTAATAAAAAAAATCGTTGTTTTGGGGGCAATTGGATAACACCTTAAAAAGGGACGCGGTCTTTGCGCAAAGGAAACCCCCCCAAACAAACAGCCAAATTATGACTGAGAACATCTGAAACGTGAGGCTCTATGGATTTTCGCCCTTAAGATGAGCACGTTCGCTCAACAACAAGATGCTGCCACTCCTCAGAGCATCATTTCGGCCGCCAAACGCGAGTGGCCACACGTATTCAGGCAATTCTCCTCAGTCTCTTGTGTTAAATGTTACTATCGTGTG
Source organism: Pseudorasbora parva (assembly GCF_024679245.1). Lineage (NCBI taxonomy): Eukaryota > Metazoa > Chordata > Actinopteri > Cypriniformes > Gobionidae > Pseudorasbora > Pseudorasbora parva. Next base: position 38,446,936 of record NC_090177.1, read on the forward strand.
TAATGTGAGCATGTTTGAGGCGACGCCCAACGCAAACAGCTCCCCTGTTTCTTTGCAGATCTCTGTATTGAGTCGAGACATCACTGTGAGGGCACAGGGGGCGTCAGATTTTGCTGACCGTAGCATCTCTGGACCGTTTCAATGGGAAGCTCTTTGCCATTAACACCTTGAGGGAGTCCCCTTCGCTTTGCCTCAGCGCATTTCTCTGAGACGCGCTGCTGTATGTTTCCCGTTCGTCCTGAAGGCGTTCACGGGTGGATATATTCGAGCTCGGCGCAGCAGATCTGGCGCAGCGGGCGGGAGCAAGACCAGGGACATTGCAGTACCTGTAATGAATGGCTGCTGAAAGACACCACTGACCCTGGCAACGAGACGTTTTATTAGTTCTGCCGGTGTCATGTAAACATAATCATTTAGCAAATGATTTCTCCGGCGCTTTGGGGACTCTTGATGCTTGCAGGTAAGCTTGCGTAACCCACCCATTTGCTCATTGCAGTTATAGCCTGTTGTCTGTGGAGCTGACTTCAAGTGTTTTTTTATTTTATTTGTATAACACTGAAGCTATATGGAAATGACACACACACACATACACACACACGTTTGTTTTTGTGAAATGTGGGGACATTCCATAGGCGTAATGGATTTATACCATACAAACTGTATTTTCTATCCCCCTACACTGACCCAACACACACACACACTACCCCTAAACCTACCCATCACAGGAAACATTCAGCATTTTTACTTTCTCAAAAAAACCTTATCTGTATGATTTATAAGCCTTTTGAAAAGTGGGGACATGGGTAATAAGTCCTAATAAGTAACCCTCTTCTTGTAATACCTGTTATACCCATGTCATTATACACACACACACACACACACACACACGCACACACACGCACACACAAGTTAGTTTTTTGTGAATTGTGGGGACTTTCCATAGGCGTAATGCATTTTATACTGTACAAACTGTAAATTCTAGCCCCCTACACTGCCCCTGCCCCTAAACCTACCCATCACACACACACACACACACACACATATACACACACACACACACACACACACACACACACTTATACGATGGATGAACAAGAAAAACACCGTAAACCAACCTAAGATGGATTGCTGGTCTTAGATGCTCAGCCTGGTCAAGTCAGGCTATATTTGATTATTTTAGAGTACTTTTCAGATGCTTTACCTGAGAAACCATCTTTCTACAACTAAGACCAGCATAGACTAGCTTAGTTTCAGGAGGCTGGTTTAAGCATTAGGGACATTGTGTGTGGTTAGATGCACAATAATATTCCAATACTGATCAGAATTCTTTGTATTTCCATTATGTAAGCATCATGTATGCACAATAACCTGATATTAACCAATATACTGGTTGAAATAAGCCTGGATCCAAATCATAATTTTTGATCATGAATATCCACCATAAGTGAACATCGATTCATGCATGCATATGTAATTCTAAGTAATTCTACATCATTATATTAAGTCATGTTGTTGAAGAAACACTTTTTTGGGGGTAATTTGAACCTGCTAATTCATCACACTGTATATAATTACTAAAACGTGTAATAATTTGCAGGATAATCAATAAATGTATTCAGTAAAATCAGCAAATGTCTTTTTCAGACTACATGCTTAAAAAGTATATGAACCTTAATCATAAAATGATGTGCATGTAAATGTGGTCATATGGTTGATATGGTATTGAGTGCTTTTTTTTAGGTCTTAACATATATTTACCTATTGAATGAAGGTACATGGTGTTGCGTTTCTTCAACTTTTCTACCTCAAGCAGCCTTGCTGTCTTGGCGAAATGCATTTGGGGAGGTTTTGGAATATCCAATTATGATTTAAGTGCACTCAGGCTGTTATTAGATTTACAGTGCATAATTGAATCCTAAGAGGAATTATACAGTCTTTCCATGGCAAGTATTGATCTAGATAAAAGCAAATACAATGTGTAAAGTGGTCAGGCTACTTCTTCATATGATTGATAGATGTTTTTAGATGCCCTGGTTTTCTAGAGCCATACTTCATCCCCCAGTTTCACAGACAAGGCTTAAGATAGTCCCAGACTAAAATGCATGTTTGAGCAAGTGTATTGAAAGCAACCTGCACTGACATATCAAGAAATGTCACTGCCATTGTTTTGTCTCAAGATGCCCACCAGTAAGGTTTTTTATTTTCTAAGGTACATTCATAAAAGCTACTTAACACTCATAATTAACTAAATCTTGTCTTAATCTAAATCTTCCCTGTCTGTGAAATCAAGCCTATGTGTGTTTCCTAAGCAGTCATGCGTTGGGTTCTTGTGCAGTGCTTTGATATCTCTTCACTTTTATTTCAGATTTGATGGTGTTTGAAGAACTTGCTAATTTAGTTCAAAGAAAAAAAACGAGTACTTTCTGCATTGTCTTGGAAAAATGAGGAATCCAAATAATCCCACAGTAGAGTAGAATATCATAGATATCAAATAAGCACAGTGAGCAGGTTTTAAAGAATCCTTGTTTGGCTCAAGTAATCTTCTTTTCTGCTTTATATTTCTTTCAGTGTTTCCTGGGTTCTAATGCAAGAGGGCGGTGTTAACGAGTGAAAAGAAGCCCCAAATTTCCCTGCTCTTTTCCCACAAACTTTTAGAGGCAACACCGTCGCATCCTGACCACAAACTGCAGGTTGCATTCATTCACAGAATGACTGTTGCGACGGGCGACCCAGTTGATGAAGCCGCAGCTCACCCGGGTCAGCCACAGGACACATACGACCCGGAACCAGACCATGAGTGCTGCGAAAGGGTGGTCATTAACATCTCTGGCCTGCGCTTTGAGACGCAGCTCAAAACTCTGTCTCAGTTCCCAGAGACATTGCTCGGGGACCCCAAAAAGAGAATGCGCTATTTTGACCCTCTGAGGAACGAGTACTTTTTTGACAGGAACCGCCCAAGTTTTGATGCCATTCTCTATTACTACCAGTCAGGCGGTAGACTGCGGAGGCCAGTGAATGTGACATTGGATATTTTTTCTGAGGAGATACGTTTTTATGAGCTCGGGGAAGAAGCCATTGAGATGTTCAGGGAGGATGAAGGATTTATTAAGGAAGAGGAGAAACTTCTGCCAGAAAATGAGTTTCAGAGGCAGGTATGGCTGCTCTTTGAGTATCCGGAAAGTTCAGGGCCTGCCCGGATTATTGCCATCATTTCAGTCATGGTCATTCTCATATCTATAGTCAGTTTTTGCCTGGAGACACTTCCGATTTTTCGCAATGAGGAAATGGAGATGAACAAAGCATACGCAGCCAACTCCAACTCAACAGTTAGCTACACCTCCACCTACTTTACTGACCCTTTCTTCATCTTGGAGACGCTTTGCATCATATGGTTCTCATTTGAGTTCCTTGTGCGATTCTTTGCATGTCCCAGCAAAGCTGGCTTCTTTGTCAATATAATGAACATCATTGATATTGTGGCTATAATACCTTACTTTATCACCTTGGGCACGGAGCTAGCAGAGAAGCCAGAGGATGGTCAGCAAGGCCAGCAAGCCATGTCACTTGCCATTTTGAGGGTCATCAGATTAGTACGAGTCTTCAGGATCTTCAAACTTTCTCGTCATTCGAAAGGGCTGCAGATTCTAGGCCAAACGCTCAAGGCCAGCATGAGGGAGCTTGGGCTGCTTATCTTCTTTCTTTTCATCGGAGTCATCCTCTTTTCAAGTGCCGTCTACTTTGCAGAAGCGGACGAGCCTGACTCCCAGTTTGTAAGCATCCCCGATGCCTTCTGGTGGGCAGTGGTTTCAATGACAACAGTAGGGTATGGTGACATGGTTCCAACTACCATCGGAGGCAAAATTGTGGGATCCCTGTGCGCTATCGCTGGTGTGCTGACCATTGCTTTGCCCGTCCCTGTCATAGTCTCAAACTTCAACTATTTCTACCATCGAGAGACAGAGGGAGAGGAACAGGCCCAGTACCTCAACGTGACCAGCGTTCCCAAGATAGATTCATCAGAGGACCTGAAAAAGAGCCGCAGCGGGTCAACCATGAGCAAGTCTGACTACATGGAAATTCAAGAAGCTGTTAACAACAGCAACGAGGACTTTCGAGAGGAGAACAAGACTGGCAACTGTACACTAACCAACACTAACTATGTTAACATCACCAAAATGCTTACAGATGTATAACCGCTTTGAACTGCCTTTGATGAGGAAGGTGAGATAAAGAAGGGGTGTGCAAACCCCAGTTTTGAAGGCTTCACACGCCTCATGGAAAAGTTTCAAGAAGGGAGATTTGAAATGTGTCCATTTGAGTGAAGGATCAGTGAAGAAGACCTGTCCATCATTCCATCCCCATTCCCTCTCGCAAGTTCTGGGAAACTTGATTGGCGGGGGACGTTGTTTTGCATTCTTGTTTTCAGTGTCTGCATGGAGTTTGTCTATTCTGTGTGACTGTGCTAGTAGTCGGTCTGCTTGCAACAGTAGCCAATCGTAGCCTAACCAGTAGATACAAGCGTAGCATAGAGGGACCAATTCCTGACTCCCATTTCCCCATTCACTGCCAACCTTAGGACCCCTTGAGTCTTTATTGAGTGTATTTGTACCTGGGAAAAACAAGAACGTTGTCACTCCAAATTGATTAGTGGCATATAAAAACAAGGAGGAGATAAAATATTTGAGAATAATCACCATGGAGGATGTGTTTCTCTGTGAATGCACAAACGCTGCCTGTCCTGCCAGCCGCAACAGCGTACCATGTGCGGTACCTAAACATTTTTACATTCCACCTTGTGACGAAGAAGTACATGCACAACCCACTCTGGAGGCCTGGAAGATGGGTTATGTGGCCCCGTTTTTCCCTCTTTCTCTGCCAGCATACTAGGAACTCAGTGTGCCCCGTGTTAGAGTAAACAGACCTGAAAGTGGAGTGGAGAGTGTTTTGAAGTTGCCCTTTTTTTCCATCGTTGTCATTCCACTATACTGCATGAACATCTGCCCTCCATTGCATCATTTCCTTCCGTCACTTACTTTTCCCAGCGTTGTAAGCTTCCAAGCATTCCTTGTGTGAGAAATGTCTTTTGAAATGAAGATTTACCCCTACAAGCGCCTGATGGGGGGTTGCAGGAGTGTAGATATTTAACTGTGACATTGCAGCCAACAACAGCAAAACACTAGCTCACTCAAGTCAGGTCACCAAAGATGAAGTTCACTGCCGCTATTTAATGCATTTTTATGTTGTTTTTACATTTTAGTGCCATTTCATGGTGCATCCTGCTCATATGATGATGCTGGAGAATTTCGATAAAACTTGTATGAAAACGATGCTTCCTTGAATAGCTTTTGTAAGGGATAGGAAATAATTTACTACATTTGTGGTGCATGTCTGGTACACATTCCTTGTAGCATGCATGTAGTGAGAATGATACTTATAAAACTAGAAATAAGTATTCATATCTTAATCAATATAAATATTTTTCTCTGTGAGATTAACAGTATGTGCAATATTATAAATGCTTGTTTTTTTAAGGTTGCAAGATTTTGCAAATAGTTTTCTATGTTAGTAGGCTAATACATTGGTTGGGGAGTAATAGCCCATTTTCAGGGTCGAATACTATGAAGGTTGTTAATTTCTTAGTTTGGTTTAATTAAGCAAGGGAGAGTGAGATGCACCAATTAAAATGAGCATTTCAAAGCACCACATTTGGATATGGGTAAGATCTTACTTACTTAAAAAATCTCAATCCCTGATTTAATAACAAGGGATTCTGATGATTTTTGTCCCATTAAATGTTTTTTGGTTTGTTTGTGACACATCTAGTCTCTAGTCTATTCTCATAACTAAAGATGGTTTACTTAGTATTGTCTTTTGTGCCTAATGTTAAAGACCTCATGAAATCAAACTCAAACTTTTGCAGTTTTTAATTATATTAAGATATATTTCAAATTTTCAGCCTTTCTGAGAATAATAATTTTTGAAAAAATTGGCCAGTTAAATACTCTCTAGAACAAGAACATCCTAATGTTATAATGGGTCCAAGTTTGGCTGGTTAGCCTAGTCCCTGCTGGTAGATGATGTAATGACACAATTATGCATTTGAGAGTATTTCTTAATTATTTATGGACGTTGATATGTAGCCATGTATATTTATGAAATAATATTTTTAAAGCAACAAATTTTTATATATATATATATATATATATATATATATATATATATATATATATATATATATACATATACACATATACATAAACTCATTTTAATACATGTCATATTTACCAGTGGCCTTCATACCTGTCTAACTTTTAAGAAATATACAGAAATTGATAATAAAGTTATCAAACAGTCTGCACTGCTTAAATAAATAATAAATTAACTATAGATTAATCCTTATTAAAGCTACAGCTTTCTCTGTTACCTCTGTTCTTTGATTGAAATTAATGACAGACATCACAGTAACTGGTTTATTAGGCTGCTGTCACTTTAAGATCTGCCACCACCGAAAATGACTCTGACACGCTATCGTGCATCTCAACTCTTTAAGCTCATTTAAAGGGTTAGTTCACCCAAAAATGAAAATTATTTCATTAAGTACTCACCCTCATGTCGCTGGACACCCCGTAAGCTCTCCGTTCATCTTCGGAACACAAATGAAGATATTTTTGTTGAAAGCTGATGGTTGAGAAAGGCTTCAGATAGGCCTCCATTGGCATTCAGTACATTTCCACTCACAAGACCCATAAAGGCACTAAACACATCGATACAAAGTCCATCTCACTACAATGGCTCTACAATAATTTTACAATGCAAAGAAAATAGTTATTGTGTGCATAAATATCTAAATAACGACTTTATCCACAAAGCTATTGACGTGATCTCGATGCATGCGCAAGAATATGATGCAGATCCGCCGTTCGGATACATGACCCGGAAGAGAAGAAGCGCCGATATCGCGTGAGTTCACGTCCGAGACCTACACAGAAGACAATAACTTGGCGGATAAAGTCATTATTTTGATTTTTTTTGCGCACAAAAACTATTTTCGGCGCATTGTAAAATTATTGTACAGCCACTGTAGTGAGATGGACTTTGTATCGATGTGTTTAGTGTCTTGTGGGTCTTGTGAGTGGGAATGTACTGAATGCCAATGGAGGCCTATCTGAAGCCTTTCTCAGCCATTAGCTTTCAACAAAAATATCTTCATTTGTGTTCTGAAGATGAACGAAGGTGTTACGGGTGTCCAACGACATGGGTGAGTAATAATTTTAATTTGGGGGTAAACTAACCCTTTAAGACTGTTCTTACGAGAATACTCAAAATCTCAGCATTAATTCTGTTATTGTTCATACAAGCACAAAAGAGAACTTGATTCTGGCGCACTGTTTGTGTGTGCGATACTGTCACGCTTCTTTCTTTGCGTCGTGTGTCTGTCACATAGGCTGCGTCCGAAACCTGAAAAAAATGCCGCCTTCGGAGGCCACATTTCAAGGCAGGAAGGCATCAAGGCACGTTCAAATCTAATGTTAGCTTCACTTCCTGTCTCCTGAGAGACCTTAATCTGATCGAGTTTGATACTTTGATATGACCTTTGATATCCCACAATCCTGTGTTTTCCATTCTGTGACAGTTGAGCTGGGAAAAAAAGATTGCGCCTGAAAGTTGCGTTTGCTGGTCAGTTTGTGTGTAAATGTAATTTTTTTTACCAAAATTTTCCACTTCTGATGTCATTTCTAGCGAGAAATGACTAATTTAGTAATTAAATCTTTGTTTAGTTCTCACCAAAGCTCTTTCTATTTTGGTGTAGATCATTAAACTGTTACACTGGCTAACCAAAATCTGTCCAAAATTAGTTTTGTGAGGTGTCTTCATGCACAAAAGGCTGCCTTTCAAGCCGCTGAGGCAATGAGTCACCTGCCTAGGTTTTCGGACACAGCCGGAGACAGGACATTGACAGACAGCGCGTTCTCTTTTGTCATGTCACGTTGAATGGTTTTAAATCCTTTACATGAATAAGAGCGTGATCATATAATGTAATGCTAGCCAAAGGATGACAGAAAAAATGGATGCTGTGGTAATTTCATTAAATATTTTAACACAAAAGTAAAAAATTTATAGCCTGCATTAACACAGTAATTTTGACAACACTAATATATATATATATATATATATATATATATATATATATATATATATATATATATATATATATATATATATATATATATATATATATTTTACTTGTATACCTTTTCTTCTTTAGTCATAGCATTGTTTTTGTGAAACTATTTCATGGGGTCTTTAAAGTGGCAAATAACAGCAGAAAACCTCCGGACCTATGCAATTTATAGATGAGAAGTAGAAAAGCTCTGTGGTAATTAAACCGAACATACCCTACAACCCCAGTTTAAACATGTTCAAATGCCCAAGGTTTTTCTCAGAATTATTCACTCCACTGCCAAACTACTTGGCAGATCTCCCTGCCACTATGTTTGCTGTTATGCTGGCCTAATGAGATGTAGACGTCCTGCCATCGAAGTTAAACAAATTCTCTTTGAAAACGTAGCTTCTTAGTGACTGCCATATCCAAGAACATGGTGTCTCATAGCTCCAGCCAGTGAGGGATGTCTGAACCCATGCTGAACCATGTTACCTGCTTTCACCAGTTTTAGCAAGTTTTTAGTGGTTAAAGCAGAGATTGATAAAAGCAAATTGCAGAAGTGTCTCACAGACTTGGAAAAGTACTTTTATGTTTAGCTATAATGGATGTGCTCCATTTCTTTAGTAGCTTTTCCACCGTCAGGCCGATCGGTTTTAAGAATGGAACGGACGCCTGGTTTGACACGACAGCGTGTCTATTCGCGCCGAACCGTGCTGGTAGAATGTGTGTAGTGATGTTGCCACTCAAGGGTGGTCACTTGTCTGTTACCTGGCTATCAGTTTCTCTGTAGCTGGTCAAGAATACTATTTGAGCAAAGTTAACGCAGATTAATAATACAATTAAAAGAAATCAGTGTAAAATGAAATTATTAAATGATATCTGTACTGGCTTGCCCGGATCAACCAGAATGGTTGAAATCCACAGAATGGTATGGTTAAGCAACGAAAACGGTTTGGCCTGACAGTGGAAAAGCGTCTTTTGTCTCTAGAGAAAGACATTACACATTTAATTTGTGTTCAGAATATGACAACATCTGTGTTTCAAATCTACAGTCACATTTCAGTTTCAGTCGCTCACATTAGGCATTAAGTCGGAACTAAAACGACGAATTGGGGCTTCGCTAATTCCCAATTTGTAGGTTCAGTTCCAACATAATGTCTCAGTTCCCTCCTTCAGGGAATGAGACGGATTCCCAATTCATCAGTTCAGTTCAGATGTAACATCTCCATTCCATTTTTCAGAGAACAAGATGGATTCCCAATTCGTCGGTTCAGTTCTGACGTAACGTCTCCTTTTCCTTCTTCAGGGAACAAGGGTTACATACGTAACCAAGACGTTCCCTTTCAGTCGCTCACGTTACATTCGGCATTACATTGGAACTGAACCAACGAATTGGGGATCACTAAGTCCCAATTCGTAGGTTCAGTTCCAACATAACATCTCCATTGCCTTTTCTAATTTGTCGATTTAGTTCCAATGTAAAATCTCCATTCCCTCTTTTGGGGAATGAGATGGATTCCCAATTCGCCGTTCAGTTCCAACATAACGTCTCCATTCCCTCCTTCAGGGAACGAAGTTTACATATGTAAACGAGCCATTTTCATTTATACTTCTGTGTAGTTGTTTGCAACACCATGCAATTACACATGCAGACTGCTAGTAGGTTGTGCCCACGGGGACTTTTGATGTACACCAGGGGTTTTCAAACCTGTCCTGGATGACCCCCACCACTGCCAACTTTTTTTATGTCTCCCTCATCTGATTTAACTCATGAGCTCATTATTAGAGACCGCAAGACCTGAAGTGGGTGTGTCAAATATGTGAGACATACAAAATGTGCACGGCTGCGGGTCCTTTAGGTCAGGTTTGAAAACCCCTTGTGTAACTATATCAAGGCAAAAGCCGAAGAAGAAGCAGCTTGTTGTGTACATTGTCGGAGAAGTAGCGACTCTTGTTGCAGATTGAGTTGTTAAATATCGAAGAACATCTGTTTTTTTATTATAGTTATGTCACAGGCGGAAATGCGACGCAAATTTAATTTTTTTGAGCTGAGGGAGGAGTTCTAGCTGACCAATCACAGCGCTTTCAGTCTGAATAGAATTGACCCACTGTTACATTTTTGGAGAGATGCACGTCAGGCTATGGCGAAGGTTCGACAGAAATATAAATCTGCCATATTTGTGATTTATAGGGATTTATTAATTGTAGTTTTAAGACATTTTATTCATACATACAACTATTTGCCTCCATTGCATTATCCACTTTACATAGTTTAGAATCAAATGGATTTTTCATCCTCTCATATTTACCTTCACTGATACTGCCACATCCTATTTAAATGACTTACTTGAGGATGCTTGTTCATTGCATTTCTTAATGTTTTGTATTTATTTATTTTCTTTTTTATCATGTGTGTTGTTGAATGCATGCAGAAGCCCTTTTACAATGTTTGTCCATGCAAATGATGGTATGGAGTAATTGGACAAGCCCGTTTACACTGTCAGGGCTACAAACCATCTCATCCATCGAGACAAAGGAATCCTCAAGATGTTGTAAATTTAGTAAGCGTTTAATAGAAAATGGCGTTTAACTGATGCTCTCAAAGTATCATATATAATAGCATCTCCATAGCTGCCTCATTCTGTCTGAATTTGTGAATATGTTGTTTTTAATATATTCACTATGACATTTGGTCTGTACATTTGTAATACTCTAGAGATTTCGGATACTTTTAAAGCCTATATATGAACAGCTTTGTGACGATACTTTCCAAGAATCCGCTGCTTTCATTGTTGTCTTAACAAAAGCTATAGCTTTATAAAACACCTGCGCCATGTACCGCAGTTTCTTAATAGTGGGAAATTCACAGCTGCAATTATATCCTTTAAACCTTATCCACATGTATTGTAGTAAAGGTATACTTCATGTACGTTAAGCACAAACACTGGGAAAAAGATGAACCTCTAACTGTAATTATCATAGAAGCTTTGCCTATTGATTACTGCAGTATATAAATGTATCAGCAATCAAATCAAGCCTTTATATCTAATCAATATTCAACTGAATGTCATTACAGGCTTTACTGTTCACACTCAGGCATGTTTTATGGAGAAAAACATATGCCCTCATTTGTACATGCAATATGGATATACAGCGTATATATAGATATGGATGGGTGGATGAATGAACGAACTGCTAGATTAACATACCGAGGTTAAGAGGATAGATTAGTCATTCAGATAAAGAACATAACAGAGGTCTTTTGGGGTGGATGGAGGTTGGAGCTATGAACTAGCGTCGCGTCTTGTTTTTTGAAGTGAAAGCTAGGCCTTGTTTACACTGTGCATTAGTCCGATTTGCTTTCCAAATCCATGCATTTATTTGTTCTTGGACTGACTGTCTACGCTACAATGTTGCAAGCGATTAGATCTGTTGGTTAACACAGTGTACTCAATATCCAGTAAGTGTAACGACATTGATCACTATCATAATGACTTAAGCATTAGCACAATGCTAAGCTATTGAAACTGAGACACATGGAGTGTATTTTACTGATGCCACAGGTCACTACATGTTAAAAAAAGTGAGCGAAAATGGGAAGCATTTAGAGACACTGTGCATTGTCTGTGACATTATATACACGCTAATCCCTGAATTACAAAAACACAACACCACTCATAGCATAGGCTACCCTTTTGGTAAAGAAGTGTGCTTAATTGTATTGAATGTGCACTTTTTATGTACTTCAGTATATTTTTGGTTACACTTTCTTTTACGGGGATATTAATACAGTGTAACTGAGTAATGAGTAATATTAACCACATGTACTTACGGGTTATTGTAGGAGTAGGTTTCGGTTGCGCATGGTTGTGTGTCCATCAACGCGTTTTAGCCAGAAAATGCCTCACTGTGAGTGCTTGAGTGTGTTTTGGCAGCGCAGCGTTATTCAGACTCTTTGCTTGTTATACGGTGTTACTAGTATCTCACTTCACAGAAAGTTTATTTCTGTGTTGATTCTATATAGAAATGCAGATACAATGTAAAGTATTTGCTCTGGCTCTTGTTTTAAATGATTTTCTTCCGTTATTATGCTGCTTGTTTCCATCTGTTGACGTGGTACAAGCAGAATGCGCCGGTTGGTCGGTGTTGTATTTGTCCCGCCCCTCCTCCACTGTGATTGGACGGCTGGGTAAAAGCTGACAGTGATGAGCGCTGAGTTTTACTGAAAGTTGAACATTCGTCAACTTTGGCGACTGGTGAAAAATGCCCAATGCTCAGCGCTTAAGCATGAAATACTCGTACAGCAACTCGTTACGCTCATGGCGTTCTAAAAATACCATTGAAAACAATTGAACACGCTAGCCAGCCGCCTGAAAAAATGCTTTGGTAGACACACAGCCTTACCGTATATTTTTACAAAACTGGACCTGCATATACTTAAATATTATAAACTTAAATATGAAGGAACTAACAGGCCACTTAATTGTAATTAAACTTAGTTTTTATAATTAAACTTAAATGTGTTACTTTCGTAACACACTTAAGTAGACTTTTAAAAAGGTGCACTTTGTAATAACGTCAAATTAATTTTTTTTACTTAAAGTACTTCTTTAAATTTAAGACTTAAATCATTATTTTTTTAATAATCCATTATTGTGCTCTAAAAAGTGCACTTATTTGACTTGTTGGCTAACATACTACAGTACATGTAAAGTACTGGTTATAATTTTGACTTTAGCGTGTTATTTAATGTTACATTTATAGTTAATATATTTTAAATGTCCTAAATTGCAGTTTCATCATCACAAAAATATATTTAAATTCATGACACGAGTTTCAATAGAAATGGAATTAAACTATATGATAGTCCTACTTAAGCACTCTTAAGTTAAACAAATTGCATTTATTATAAATGTTATGACTATTTTTTATTTATTTATTTAATTATAAATAATGTGCAGAGTGAAGTTTTGAACTTATTCTATTAAAGTGTATTTTTTATGCAGTACGTTCTCATTTTATAAGTATGCTTAAATGTACTTATTTTCCACAAGAGTACCGAGAAACATTTCCAAATTTCAGGACACCTGTGAATGTGGTTTGGTTTAAGTTTGCAGGATATGGACTGGATATACTGAAAAATCAATTTTTTGCTGCCTGTGTGAACAAGGCCTTCTGGAAGTATGAACGGCAAACCTTTGACTGCTTGTAAAAGCTCATGTTATCTTTCTATGTAATAGCTCATCTCTCTTCACCCTCTGTGGAGATACTCTTGATGTCAACAGGTTGACGGATAATGAACTGTGCACATCAGCGGATGAGCTGAGGTTTTAGGTGTTGGTCTGCATGTGTCTATGTGTATATGTGACATTGTCCCCACATTGTCATCCAGGAGGCCTAATCTTTCATTTCTTGTACAGAGCCTTTGTTTTCTAGGATAAAGAAGAAGAAGAAAAAAAAAACTTGAACTGAACACAATAACACAACAAAGAGAAGAGATGGAGGACTCAGTACATTCTCTGGATGTGATAAATATCATGCACTTTACAAGGACCACTGGACGCTAATCCTAAACCTAAAAGACAATCTTGGAAAGAGAACAAGAGATGCGTCTTTTCCTTCCAAAAGATTATAACTGTAAAGAGATTATATATATATAATGATTATGAGGATGAGTATAAATCATGATAAGCTTACAACGACTCCTGATTATTTCTGTGTCACTTCAATTATGGTGATGTTGGTTGATTTATTCATGACACTATTTTTTGCTTTCATTGATCTTCGCTTGCCTAACTGACATGTGTGACCCTAGACCACAAAACCAATCATAAACTGCACATTTAGTGGCAATAGCCAACAATACATTGTGTGGGTCACAATTATTGATTTTTCTCTTATGCCAAAAATCATTAGGATATTAAGTTAAGATCATGTTCCAAGAAGATATTTTGTAAATGTATATGAATACCGAATATATATATATATAAATTAGTAGTAGTAATATGCATAAGGACTTCATTTGGACAACTTAAAAGAACAACTCTGGTGAGAAATGAACCTAGGGGTAATTAACAGATGGTGACCGCGTAGATCGTTCTCTGGGATGCGTTTTCATGAAAATCAAATGTAAAAAGTTTTATCTCTAAAAACGTATTAGCTTATAACACTTGTGTATGGGGCACAGAGTAGTTATATTAAATCGCTAGTTAATACCACTAACAAGGCTCAAAATAGCCTCGCACTAACACTGCAGCATAATGAGGGTCCCTACATGCAAACCGAAGCATTGAGAACTTTGTAAATGTACAGACAGTTTAATAAGAAGATACTTTATAAACACAGTACATTGCGGTTTTACAGACAGGCGCCATCTTGGAAAACAGTCTCGACGAGTCGAGCCACGAGCGCTCTGCTAAGTGATAAACTGTGACTTGGAATCTCATATGGTCCATGTTTCCAGAAGAAAGCACTGAACACAACAGAGAAAATAAATAAATACAAATAAAAATGTCCAAATGTTCACAAACTTAATTCCTATCGACCAGCTCACTTAGCACAGTGTTCTTCGCTCGACTAGTCGAGACTGTTTTCCAAGATGGCGCCTGACCGTAAACGCGCAATGTACTGTATAAAGTATCTTCTTATTAAACTGTTTATACATTTACAAAGTTCTCAATGCTTCAGTTTGCATGTAGGAACCCTCATTATGCTACTGTGTTACTGTGCGTTCACACCGCCGGCGGCGAGAGTGGCAAGGTGGCCGGAAGTCATTCATTTTCAATGGGAGCCGGGCGCCGAGCTCCGGCGAGAGCGGCGCGTCTTGGACGATTTGGGCGTCGAGGAGAGTTGAAATCAGCTCAACTTTATGGTAATGAGCTATGACGCGGTTCGGCGGCAACCAGTAAGAATGTAGAAGTGCTTGTTTGATTTGCGGCCTCTTTAAATACAGTTTAAAAAAAGAAAAAACATTCAATCTACGTCAGAGCGGCAGCGCATCCACGAAGCTTTCTACAGCGTCGTTGGCAGGGCGGCAAGAGCGTCAAAATTCGCTCGGCGGCGGTGTGAACGCACGGTTAGTGTAAGGCTATTTTGAGCCTTGTTAGTGGTATTAACTAGTGATTTAATTTCACTACCCTGTGCCCCATAGACAAGCGTTATAAGCTAATCTGTTTTTAGAGATTAAACTATTTACATTCGATTTTCATGAAAACGCATCCCAGAGAACGATCTACTCGGTAACCATGTGTTAATTACCCCTAGGTTGGAGGAGATTATGATGATAAACAGTGTTAGAGGAAACTGGCTTTACCAAACAGAAAGGTCCGCTCTAGTCAAACTGTATATTAACGAAACGCTATTGGCTGTTTCAAAAAAGGGGAGGAGCTGCTAACAGCTGGAGCCGTTTCAGGGGAAATTACGTCAACACATTGAATAATGTGGCGCGTTTCAAAGCACTTCAGTGGGCCTTTAAATGCTCAAGCTCTTAAAGCAGGACGGATTCTAATTGGCTGTTTTTATAATTCATCTGCTAAGAAAAAAAAAATTGATGACTAACTTGTAAGACTAATTCTCTGACCGTCTTTGTTAGAGCATCTGACTCTCAGGCCAGCGGACCGACCCGGGTTCGAGTCCCGCTTGGAGCAGGCGGTTCGAGCAGGAGGGGTTACATTGGGACTGTGTTCATATTATATTATTTAGGTCTGAACTGGGGTTCGTTTGCATCATTAAAGCAGCAGCTGTTTACCCGGTTGCTTAGTAACGACAGCCAGTGTGAAGGCGGCGAAATGCATAGCGTTGCTCCCGTCACTTTTATATTTTTGTTTTTGAACTGTTGGTTTTGTTACCAAAGCTTCTTTACGTAATGCCACTTGCGTCTATCTGCCACGGATGTACTGCAAATGCTCTAAAAAACGCTGAAGACGAGCAGAGATGAGATCTACAGCTCTCTGCTTGCTGTGTGTCAGTGACCCTAGTCAATTAAATGAGTGAAACACACACAAAACACATTTTTATGAACTCATTTGTCATTAATAGTGGTTCACTTCCGCGATTTAGTACAATTGCGTTTACATCAGCAGTAAACCTTACCGGAGTTCACATGAAACGAACCCCAGACCACCTCTTTAAGCAGACTCGGGTGCGGTTCGCGGGTGCGCACCCGAGTTCGGAAGGCCGCATTCATATCATCCATACGAACCAAACTCTGATGTCAATCGAACCCAGGTGCGCACCGAAAGTGCTAATGTGAAAGCACCCTTAGAGCATCCGACTCTCATGCCAGCGGACCTGGGTTCAAGTCCCACTTGGAGCGGCCTGTTCGAGCAGGAGGGGTTACATTGGTGCTGTGACCTGGAAGGGAGTGAGGTTTAGGGGGGTGAGTGTAATGGAGGACAGATAGTAGTTGCTGTGTGAGTAAACCTCACTCCTCTGACTTCAGGAAGTTCTAGTGACTGACGCTAGAGCCTTTAGCCTGTATTTTAAAGCGTCCGACTCTCATGCCGGCGGACCAGGGTTCGAGTCCAGCTTGGAGCGGGCGGTTCAAACAGGAGGGGTCACACACTGTCAGAAAGGTTTTTATTTTTATTTTTAGGGGTACAACAGCTTGTCACTGAGGCAGTACCCTTAAAAGGAAAACTTAGAACTTTGTGCCCATAAAATGTGCATATTAAAAAATGTCATGATTTTAATGGTAAAAGACTAAAAAATGCTATGGTTAAAAACAGTTAACTAGTTAACAGAAAGTGTCCATACTGTATACGATGAACAACTGTAAAATATCTAACCTTACATTTAAAATACCCTTATATTTACAATTTTTGGAAGTGAAAAAGAACAAGTAGTGTTATTTACAGTGAAAAACTGTAAATAGATTTTCCCAGAATTCCCTTTGAGACACCTCACATTTTATGCATTTTTGTTGAAATACGTTTTTTTCTTAGTTTTTTTTCTTTCTAATAAGTTTAGGTTGTATGTTACATATAATGTTGTTTAATTAATGTTTATTGTATTTTGCAGTTTTAACGTGATGGTGTTGTGTGTGTGTGTGTTTGTGTGTGTGTGTGTGTGTGTGTGTGTGTGTGTGTGTGTGTGTGTGTGTGTGTGTGTGTGTGTGTGTGTGTGTGTGTGTGTGTGTGTGTGTGAATGATACTGTGCAGCTTCCATATATTAGTATTGTCCTCCTAAAAGCTGCTTGTGATGAGGTTGATTCATCATGTGACGCTCATCACCGCTGTGACTGGTGGTTGTCAATTAATCATAAACACATAACAGATACCATTTCAATAAGTTGGAAAATGAATATTATTTCAGTTAATGAAATACGGTTGTTTACTGTACAATGAACTTAAATCTGTAAAACCTAAAATGCTGCTACCATATTTTTTACGATAAAGTTCTGGCAGCCACAGCTGCCGTTTTTTTACCGTGAATGTTACGAGGAGAGTTTTTACAGGTTAAAAGGCGTCAAAATCCTAAGCATTAGGCTTGTTTGAGATGCGCCTTGCCTCGCCTGAAATAAAGGCGAGACTAGGCGGCTGCAGTGAGGGGAGGAGTGAAAAAAGAGCAGGCAATCCGGACAGTTCTCTCTTCTCGTAGTGGATCAGACACCTGCGAGATCAGTTGCAGATATCGCGGGATTCACACTCGTGCGCTCGGTTGCTGATAAACTGGATGTAATTTAAGTTCTGTTGCTTTTAAATGAAAATAAATATTATGAACAAGACACCCAAAGTTTTTGTTATTTATTTCCATTCGAAAGGCCTGTTTATCAAGCATTTTTACTTTAATTACACACGTTTTATATATATTTTTATTTATATGACAACAATCACATAACCAACAGAGAGATCGCACTCTCCGAGAGTTTGAGAATATTCACACATAATTTATACACATAAAAACATGATATCAGAGTTTTAAAATCAAATATTTAAAAAAATCCACCATACATCACGGTTGTTTAAACGAATAAGCATTAAGCTGTGTCGTCAGCAAGTCGTTTCCCATCATGCTTTTGCTCCGCGCAGTTGGTGGAGAGCAACTGCGCTCGACTGCAGAATCCGACAAGTCCGCCTTGCCATCGCGAGAGATTTTTTACATACGTCGGCATGACATCAGAGCAAGGCGGACCGCCCTCGGACACATTTCTAACCGGCATGCATCTCGCGCTGATCACCGGTGATCGATTCTGCGCAGATTTTGCTCATCTCAAACAAGCCTATAGTCAAGTGCCTTCCGCGTCACAATTAAGACGCTAAAGGTACCCCTGGGCGTCATTTTGCGACGCGTTGGGTGCTCCATTCATTACAATGATAAACCTTTGGCGTCATAAACAGACGCATTTAATTATTTGCGTTTATAAAAGCAGACATGATTTTATTAATATTTAAAGGCTACTTTTATATTTTGGAGCAACTCCACTCCTACCCTAAACCTACCCATATCTAAACAATATAAAACACGTAACAGGCAAATAAATGTACAGACACAGGTATTTATTGCAAAAACTGACCAAAGCAGTATAAAAGTATTAACTCATGTTGCATTCCAAGTCTTCTGAAGTCATACGATATCTTCATGTGAAGAACAGAGTCGATCTTGATGTTTTAATCGCTGAAATGATGATCCCGCTGCCCCGTGAACGAACTCATTCATTTCTCATTCAAATAATTCAGAAGACTCCTGAGCATGACGCAATCGGTCACAAGACACACGAGAGCCAATGACATTTTACAATCAATGCTGACGTAATGACGCAATTGGTCACAAGACACACGAGAGCCAATGACATTTTACAATCAATGCTGACGTAATGACGCAATTGGTCACAAGACATACGAGAGCCAATGCAATTTCACTATGAAATCTCACGTAACCGGCGCCAATATTTGAAATTTGATTGTGTTTGTTGATGATCTTCTGCGGATGGAGATGCTGATCGCTTTTGGGGATTTTCTTCATACAAATCAATCGTTTGGCCTTGGAAAACTTGGATTATTTAACTTTTTTGAATAACTTGTGTATGCAGTCGTATATGTCAGGCTATATCCTGTGTTTTATATCATGTTCAGACAAATGGGTAGGTTTAGGGATGGGATGGGGTTGGGTTACATGTTAAGCATGTCTAAATAGCGTAAATAAAATAAATGTAAATAAAATTATGCTTGCTGATTAAATTGAAAAACACACTCCAACATGTCATAATGGCAAAATTATAAACTAATACAATTTCACCATGACGATAACATTCCCAATACCCAGCGCGTCTGTGTATGACGCCAAAGGTTTCTCACTGAAATGAATGGAACACCCAGCGCGTCGAAACATGACGCCTTGGGGCACCTTTAGCGTCTTTATTGTGACGCGGAAGGCACTTGACCATGCTTCGGTTTTTGACGCCTTGGGAGTGAGAATGGGTTGAAGATACTCCTATGAACCTTTTAGGTCTAAAAAAGGTACAAATATATCCTTTAAAGGGTACTGCCCCACAGACAAGCTGTTTTGCACATTTTATTCCGAGAGTGTGGAAAAAATCCCTCTGAATATGATTTCAAAGATATTGTCCCTCTATCGTTATAGTTAGTCTGGATTTTGCTATTCTTTTATATTTAGAATGATTTTAAGAACAATATCTTTCTCATCACAGTTATCATGTGAAGGGCCTTAAGAAAAGCCAGTGTTCTCTTTGCCATTGTACATCTTTCTGTTGCTATTGAGCACTGGCGAGCAGAAAGAGCTGCCTAAATGCATTGTGTTGTGCTCCTAAGTGAAGCAAAATGCACTCTGTGTTGCACTGAGAAAGCGAAGTCATCTATTTATAATCCCCTCCTTATGGGCCGATAGATAACCTGTGGGAGAGCAAACATTTCCAGCTTCCCGCGACAGGCTAAGATCGCACCTTTCACCAGCCGTTTGTCCCATCTGTTCTAGTTTAGCTCAACTGGTCCAGAGCTGCCCAACACTATTACCACCCCACCGTCGCAACCTCAGGTGTTTTCTTCTGCTTCGGATGCCTCTGTTTCTCTTATATTGTTTGTGAGAAGGGGCGACAGACTGTCTGAGAGGAGATAGCATGAAGTAGACAGGAGTCCTGGCAGCTGATGGGTATTGATCCAAACAAAGCCATCTGACAGAATCTGAAAGTCTCCTTCAGAGCCAAATGTAAAAAACAAAAAACACACAAAAACAGTGCTCGTTACTTCTGGTCCAACAATATTTTAGTTATATGAAAGGCATTTATTTGAAAGATCATGATGCTTCTGTGGTTCTCTGATGGTTTCGCTTCAATATAGTACTGTTTGAATAGATGTCAACAAGAATGGGAAGAAGTGATTTCACCTCCCTTCTCATTTTCTTCTTTACAAAGTATTACTTTGTGGTTAGTTGAATTAATTCACATTCAGCATTACTTTTCTTCACTGTCCTATCAAAACAGCAAAGCAATTTCACCTTAACGAACATATTAATATTACTGTAAAACCTACATCTAATACATGAACAATTGATACAAAATGTGGAAAAAAAAAATTTTCCTCACTTTTTTAAAATAAGTCAATGAAAGTCCCATGAAAGTGTTTTATGAAACATGAAATTAAATGTCCAAAAACATTACATCCAGGTCACACCTAAGTATATTCTTTTAATGTGTATTATGTTCATAATTGCTCTTTTTTTTAAAGTGTGCACTTCTTCATCACAAGGCTATGCAAAGCCCTATTTCGGACGGGATTCGTTTTAAAGGGTAGTAATGTAATTTTGTCACAGGACGTCTGTAATATTAATGGGCAATTCGCACAGGATAAGAAATCTCAGTTAAACTAGCAGAAGTGGGATGGGTAACCTGATTTATAAACCGCCAGCACCTCACTGTCGTCATGTGCGTATTGACTTGCTTCCTGATATCATGTGAGCAAACTCATATAACCTTTATATAACCTATAAATATAACTGTTAGGTCCAGTCGAACAATTTATTAATAAAATGAATAAAATTCTGTTGGTAATAGGCACTTACCTAAAGCTAAAAGAAGTGTTATGCCTCTGACAAGGGCTTTTTTCTGAATGGCAAGCAGCAAAACCTGTTTTCCACAGACTTCTCCCACCGCCTAGAACGCAACTGGATGCTTTTTTTTATTTATTTTTTTATAATTACTTTACCCCACCTCTCCATTTTAAACTTAGCCCATCCGAATAGGGCTTAAGACTCTATGAATGACCTACAAATAGGCCATATTTAATTCTTACCACTTTCTCATTCAGATTTAAGCTGCAACTCATAAGCTAATAAAGTACCAACTAATTCACCACTGGTTGTACCGTAGAGAGACATTCACTGATGAACCCCGACTGCTGTTCTGTAACTACTTGCATTTGGCCTGGGAAAGTAGGACAGGGAACTGCTGGGAACAGTCCACTGGGATATGTAGCTTTACAGCTAGATTAATATACAGCCTGACGGAGGGAAGCAGAGCCGGCTGCAGTGAGAGCAGGTAGTTTCCTGATGCTGTGCTAATAGCAATTTATCATCTCATGTTCCTTATTAGAGGAGCAAAGAAATCTGCTAGAACTGTACATTATCAGAGAAAAAAGGTACAAATGCTGTTACTGGGGCTGTTTTTGTTTCAGGACTCAACTTTTTAACCTCAATTGCTGGACTTCTATGTTCTGCTTTTGCATGATGTATGATGGCATGACCTTCAGAAAGGCCAGGTGGAAGTACCGGAACCGGGCGGATCCCAGCGTCAGAAACAAGTGGATGGTTTACTTTAATTACGTCCTGGAGCGCGTCAAATTATGATATGTTTGTTCGGAGCTTTTGACGCCAGATTGCGTTGTTTATGAGGCACCGTGTAATATTCACAAAGAAACTTTTGTTGACAGAATGAAGCAGCAACTGTACTAGGTTTTAAAGCAGCTGCATCATAAACAGTAAATCATTTCATAATGCATTAATGACGGATAATGCACGGATAATGTTTTTAAAACACTCATGTGCAACACATGATGTGCGTTGATACTGTTTCCTACCTAATGAAGGCTGTTAGCCAATCGTAACATGACAAGCTTTAAAGGAGCTGCCCCTTAAAAATCAATAATTTCAGACAGACGGTCAGAAAGAGGTTTAAAACGTCTCAGGTTACGTATGTAACCCTAGTTCCCTGAGGGAACGAGACGCTGCGTCGAAACGCTGTGAGAACGCCTCTGCGTTAATGCGTCGTGAAGCGCCTGTAGAACCATTCCATCGGAAAAAAGATCGATCGTCGCCGACGTGATGACGTCGCCGACTTGATGACGTCATCAACCGGAGACTATAAAAGGTCCGCGATCACAAACAGGAACTAGCTTCTGATAAAGCCTGAAGTAAGTGATCACGGACACGCCGGGAGTATGGCAGAGCGACGCAGCGTCTCGTTCCCTCAGGGAACTAGGGTTACATACGTAACCTGAGACGTTCCCTTTCGGGGAACTCGAGCTGCGTCGAAACGCTGTGAGAACGCTTATACCCACATCGCCATAGGACCAAGTGTCTCGTATGTGTGAAGCCGAAGCGCACACGGTTACGAGAGTACCTGTGCCCCAACTGTAGATGCCAGGTCTAGTTCATAGAACCTGACGAAAGTTAAAGGAGACGACCATCCGGCCGCGTTTACAAATATCGTGGAGGGAAGCCCCCGAAAAAAGTGCTTAGGAAGCAGCCATACCCCTGGTTGAATGCGTCCGGACAGCCAGTGGAGACTGCTGCCCGGCCGCCTCATAAGCAAGTGAGATGGCCTCGACCACTCACTTGCTCATCCTCTGCTTAGATACTGGGGCCCCTTCTTAGGGGGCCCGAAACAGACAAACAGCTGATCAGTTTTCCTCCACAGGGTTTCAGCTCTGTGGACATAGTATCTAGTGCTCTAACAGGGCACAGCAGATTAATCTTCCTGGTCTGACATCGTGAAAGGAGGAGGACAGAATGCTTGAAGAGTAATGGGGCCCCGTGGGCTCGTAGGAACCTTGGGGACATAACCCGGCCTGGGATGAGAAATCCCCGGCGCAAACTCTAGACATGAGGGCCCTACAGACAGGGACTGAATATCTCTTATTCTTTTGAGAGATGAAATAGCCAAAAGGAATATAGTCCTGAGGTGAGGAACTTATCCGACACCTCCTACAAGGGTTCAAACGGAGGCTCGGACAAGCCCCGCAAAACACAGGCTAAGTCCCATGCTGGGACCCTCGAGTGCATAACAGGCCTCAACCTTAAAGTGCCACGGAGGAAACGTGTAATCAGAGGGTGTCTTCCCAAGACACTCCACCCAAAGGGACGTGGACGGCACCCAAGGCCGCCACGTACGCCTCTATTGTGGAGGGGGTCAACCCTGCCGAGAACCTTGCCTGCAGAAACTCCAGCACTGTACCAACCGGGCAGTTAACTGGGTCCCACTGGCGTTCTCTGCACCATGCTGAGAAAAGTTTCCCTTTCAGAGCGTACAGTTTCCTCGTGGACGGAGCTCTGGAGTGAAGGATGGTCTCTACGACCTCGGCCGAGAGACCTTCCTCTATGAGCCTAGCCCCCTCAGAGGCCAGGCCCACAGTTTCCACATCTCTGGGCGTGGGTGCAGGAATCTCCCGCCCGCCTGAGAGAGAAGATCCCTCCTGGTCGGAATCTCCATCGGAGAGCCTTCCAGGAAAGATATCAGGTCCGAAAACCATACTCGGGTCGGCCAGTACGGAGCCACTAGGAGTACCTGGGCCCCGTCCCGGCGTACCCTCTCCAGAACTCCTGGAAGCAAGACAATCGGGGGGAAGGCGTACAGAGGTAGCCTCGGCCACCCCTGTACCATGGCATCCAACCCCAGCGGGGCTGGATGGGTCAGAGAAACCACTGCGGGCAGTGAGAACTCTCCGCCGAAGCAAATAGCTCCCATATACCTTCCATAGGAGCTCCACCACTTCTGGGTGGAGTCTCCATTCCCCGGGCCTCGGCCCCTGCCTCGACAGGCTGTCTGCTTCCTGATTCAGGACCCCCGGGATATATACTGCTCTGACTGACAGCAATTTCCCTTGGGCCCACAGGAGGATCCGATGTGCCAATTGTCCAACGGACGGGACCTCAGACCCCCCTGGTGATTTATATAGACGACCACCGATGTGTTGTCTGCACATGGTGGCCCCTTGAGGTCGGGCAGGAACTGTTTCAATGCAAGAAACACTGCGAGCATCTCTAGCCGATTTACGTGCCAGTGCCGCTGATGTTCCTGCCATAGACCCTGGGATGAGCGACCACTCATGGTCGCCCCCCCAGCCCGTGAGAGAGGCATCTGTCGTTAGCGTTACGCGACGAACATGAGCCCCCAACACGGGACCCTGAGATAAAAACCCCAGGTTTTTCCACATGACCAGAGCACGTAGGCATCGCCGCGTGACTTTGATCGTGCGGAGCGGATTTCCCCTCGGGGAGAACCCTTTTGTTTTGAGCCACCACTGCAGTGGCCTCATGTACAGTAGGCCAAAAGGTATCACGTTGGACGCTGCTGCCATGAGACCTAACAGTTTCTGGAACCGTTTCACAGTGACGGCTCGGCCTAGCTTCTGTTCTTTGGCGGCTGCCAGGATCGATGCTATGCGTGTTGGCGATAATTGCGCCCGCATAATTACCGAGTCCCAGTTCACACCTAGAAAAGTGGTTCTCTGAGCCGGAGAAAGCACACTCTTCTTGGCGTTCAGCCTCAACCCCCGCTTCGACATATGGGCGAGAACAGCATCTCGATGCTGAACCGCCATCTGCTCTGTATTCGCTAGAATCAGCCAGTTGTCGATATAGTTCAGTATGCGGATGCCCTGTAGACGCAGCGGCGCCAGAGCTGCATCCACACACTTGGTGAACGTGCGGGGTGACAGTGCTAGACCGAAGGGAAGTACACGATATTGGTATGCCTCTCCCCCGAAGGCAAACCTCAGGAACTTCCTGTGATGTGGAAGGATGGAGACATGAAAATACGCATCTTTGAGGTCTATGGTGACAAACCAATCCTCCGATTTGACCTGCGCTACAATCTGTCTGAGTGTAAGCATCTTGAATTTGAGCTTGGCCACCGAGCGATTCAATAGCCGCAGATCTAATATCGGGCGTAAGCCCCCATCCTTCTTCGGCACGATGAAGTAACGGCTGTAAAAGCCAGACTCCCTGCTGGGAGGGGGAACCCTCTCTATAGCCCCTTTTTGCAGGAGTGTCTCTACTTCCTGTGCCATTACCAGAGCCTGCTCCGGGCCCACCTCTGTAGGTAGGACACCGCAGAAAGGAGGTGGCCGACTTCTGAACTGAATGGCGTACCCCTTTTCTATTATCTGCAGGACCCACTGAGATATATTTGATAGACGTTTCCACTCATCTAGAAAATCTACTAAGGGAACCAGCCTCTCGAGGCTGGCCTCTGGTGTATTTTGAGCAACAAGCACAGTGCCCTGAAGCGGCGGACCGGCAGGGAACGACTGACTTGACTGCTCGGGAGCCCCCCGAAGGGGGAGCGGACCACCCTCGAGTGGCCCGCGGGGACCGTCTGCGCCCCGGCATTGCGGCGGGGTTGGCAGCGCGGCCCCCAGAGGGCGCTGCAGGACAACGGGTACCGTAGGCAGAGGTAAACACCGTTTCCCTTCGGAGGGGACTACCCTCAGCGTCCTTTTGTTTCCCCTGCCCTCCGAGGAGGGGGCGGACCACCCTCAGGTGGCCCGCGGAGACCCTCTGCGGCCCGACATTGCGGCGGGGTTGGCAGCGCGGCCCCTTTAGGGTACCGAAGGAAGACGGGTACCGTATGCTGAGGTAAGCACCGTCTTCCCACGGAGGGGAAACTAAGGGAACCAGCCTCTCGAGGCTGGCCTCTGGTGTAATTTGAGCAGCGAGTGCAGTGCCCTGAAACGGCGAACCGGCAGGGAACACCTGACCTGACTGCTCGCATGCCCTCCGAGGAGGGGGCGGACCACCCTCAGGTGGCCCGCGGAGACCCTCTGCGCCCTGACATTGCGGCAGGGTTAGCAGCGCGGCCCCCTGTGGGCACCGAAGGAAGACGGGTACCGTGTGCTGAGGTAAGCACCGATTTCCTTCGGAGGGGAAATGCCAGGGACGATGCAGCTGAAGGCGAGAGATAGCTCGCAAGCGTCGCTTCGATCTTCGGCATCGCCCCATAACCATAGTGTCTCAGCCCAAACACATTACTATATGCAGATGTATGTGGGCTGAACACTCTATATGATACCTTGTTTCCTCCATGACCTAGACACCTCGGTGTGCAGGTCAGGGAAGAATGGCAGGACGTTGATGCTTTGCACGAGAGGGCAGGAATCGCTCATCTAATTTCGTTCTCTCTGATTTCGATGGGATTCAGATATTTCAGCCAGCCAGTCATTTCTTATTTTTATATTTAACCTGGCCACAGCTCTCGTGAGAACCTCAACTCACTAGTTTCTTTTTTTTTTCTTCTCGGGTGACTGAAGTGGCGAGTCTTCAGTCGCGATGCTCTCAACGTCCACCTCCTCAGAGCTGGATAGTTGGAGCACAGGTGCCCCGCCCAGGGAGGAAGAGACCGCAGAGCGGGCTTCCAAACCCCGAGACGAGACACTGGACGATACAGGTGAGGGCTGAGATAAGGCTGGGCCCGTCTCAAACCCCTCTGTAAAGTCCGTGTGTGAACCCCACGACTGAAGCCACCGCTCTGCCTCGGCAGCAGCGGGACCAGAGCCGCGGGGAACACAAGCCGAGGCACCCTCCTCGAAGAGTGCCCGGCGGGAGCGCAGCGTTCTCAGTGGCATACGCTCACAGTGCTCGCAAGCAGCACCCTCGAGGGCTGCCTGGGCATGCTGCGCTCCCAAGCAGGCTACACAAAGAGAGTGTGTATCCCCGCTCGTGATGTAGCGTGGGCAGGGATGAACACACCTCTTAAAGCTGCTTTCACTCGCCATTTTACTCTATCTATTTTATTTTCTCTTTGTTTGTTAATATATACTGCAATATTTAACAAAAGGGTGGAAAATCTCTGGATATAGACAGACAAAAACACCAAATAGACAGACAGGTTCACACAGATCGCTTGCTGAAGGCTCAGAAGCTAGTTCCTGTTTGTGATCGCGGACCTTTTATAGTCTCCGGTTGATGACGTCATCAAGTCGGCGATGTCATCACGTCGGCGACGATCGATCTTTTTTCCGATGGAATGGTTCTACAGGCGCTTCACGACGCATTAACGCAGAGGCGTTCTCACAGCGTTTCGACGCAGCTCGAGTTCCCCGAAAGGGAAATGATATTTTCCAGTATATTGTGCAAATAACTTTATTAACATAATTACTCAAGTAACATATTTACCTCCTAAGACCCAGGAAAACAAAAAAGTATTTTGAATGTAGTATGTTTTAATGTCATTACATTATTTAGAATTATCATAAGAATTTTTTTTAATCATATTTTATTCATATGTGTTATGCTATATCCTCGTAAGTGGATAGGACCAGGACTTATAAATAAAATGACATGAAATGACATGTACGATTTCTTTTCATTCACCAATCAACTTTCAGGTTTCAGATTATCAGCCATGTTATGAAAGATGAATTGATAACCAACTTAATTGATATACAATTTTTCTTTATGCAATATGTGGGTCAAATGGCCAAACATGGGGTTTCATATTCAGTATGAGCTCCAATAACACATATTAATGTGTTCTTGGAGCAACAAGTAATGGAAAAAAGAAGTGTAATAATCGGAGTAATAGTTGGCAACATTTTCATAATAAGGGATAATGTACACCCAGCCGGTTGTTATCGCAGAATAAACCCCGACAGAGTGATCAGGACCCGACGCGAAGCGGAGCATCACTCTGAAGGGGTTTATTCTGCGATAAAAACCGGCTGGGTGTACATTATCCCGCTTATTACACGGCTACTAGTCTCAAATAAATAATAATTAGACACAAAATATTGTCTTGAGATTAAATATTTGATTAGCTCTTACGCAAAGCTTCCGCGAAGAAAAACAGTTCCAACCTGCTTTAAGCCTTTATCTATTGCAGTTAAATGTTGAGAATGAATGCTGAAAGGGTTAGTTCACCCAAAAATGAAACCAAGCCTATGATTTACTCACCCTCAAGTCATTATAGATGTATATGACATTCTTCCTTCAGACAAATACAATCGGAGTTATATTTAAAAAGTCCAGGCTAACGTTAATCCCAGCAGTAGTTGTAGTTGTGTTTGAAGTCCATAAAAAATGCAGCTGTCCGTCAAATAACGTGCTCCACACGGCTCCGATGGGTTAATAGAGCCTTCTGATTCGAATCGATGCGTTTGTGTAAGAAAAATATCTATATTAAAAACGTTATAAAGGAAACCTGCCTTGAAGTCTTCCATTGTAACCCACGGCTGTTTAAGCCACAAGATGGCGCCAGCGTTAAGCATAGAAGTAGTACCGGTCAAGATAACTCGTAGTACCCGTATAAGCGGGTGTTATCTGGAAATAACATACCGCTGGAATGCGCGATTGACCAATCAGAATCACGTTTTTCACAGAGGCGTGTACTAATATCTAATATTTTATAGGAACATTAAAATTTAATTTTTTACCCTACTCTGGTAGTCTCTGGTGTCCTCTACAGTGGACATGAATGAAATCAATGCCCTGTTTTTGTAACAGAGCGTAATATTTTGATTAGAAACCCTATAACATTTTCCTGAGGTGTTGATATAACAAACAATTTTTTCTTTTTTTTTCAACAAAATTTTACAACATTATCATATTTCCATAGGGGACCAAAAAAAGACCAAGAAGTTGTTGTCCTGCAACCTCCAAACATTTGCTATCATTGAAAAGCCCAGGATGTGCTCTTTATAGGACATCCAGATTTAAAACTGTGATATGTATTCTGTCAAAAAAAATAATAATAATCTAATTTAAATAATTGTGTTCAACACTGGAGTTCCTTGTGAAAAACTGATTCTGCAAATCAGAGAGGAAAGGCAGCAAACAAACTCTTCAGTGCTGGTCCACTCCCATGAAGCACTGCGAATAACAGACGGTTGTAAAATGTGCGTGTGCTGTCTTGGTTATGCCTCCACATTAGAGGACCTGCAGTACTGGAGACAGAAAACCTGCATTTGACCTTAAGGGATCAGATATCACAAACCATAATGCAGCTGCTCAAGACTATTCTATGTCTTGTACTGGTGAGGAAGTGCAGAGACCACAATGGATCGATGCAGCGTTGGGTGGATGGTAATGGATAAAAGCTCTGGCCTTACTCCCCTTTTACCTTCAGTCAAGTCACCTTTATTTATTTAGAGCTTTATACAATACATAATCATGTCATCATCCAGATCAGTTTAGTTTTCATACCACACACTGTAAAAGAGTATTTTCATGATTTATCACAACTTTTTATCATTTGTCAAATCGACGTAATTAATTTGTTAATTTGCAGCCTGGGTAGTCTGCTAACAAATAACGCCACTGTAGTCATTCTTAAAAAAGGAAGATGTGTTCGGAGTTTTGCCGAAAGCCTATGGGACTCAGCCACAGTTTTTCAGGGGTTGGGCTCGTCCCCTCAGTTCCAGTGAAATTAACTCTTAATGCTTCAGCATACCAAGACATTTTGGACAATCATGCTCCCAACTTTGGGGATGGCCCCTTCCTGTTCCAACATGAGCGAGGATGAGCGAGTTGGGTGTGGAGGAACTTGACTGTCCTGCACAGAGTCCTGAGCTCAACCCGATAGATCACCTTTGGGATGAATTAGAGCGGAGACTGAGAGTCAGACCTTCTCATCCAACATCCATGCCTGACCTCACAAATGAGCTTCTAGAAGAATGGTCAAAAATCCCCATAAACACACTCCTGAACCTTGAGGAAAGCCTTCCCAGAAGAGCTGAAGCTTTTATAGATGCAAAGCGTGGGCCAACTCCATATTAAACCCTACGGATTAAGAATGAGATGGCATTAAAGTTCATGTGCGTGTAAAGGCAGGCGTCCCAAAACTTTTGGCAATATAATGTTCAAGTAAACCAAACATGCACAGATTCTGCGCAGTACGCTGTGTTTAGTATTTAAATCTACAGAGATTTGGCTTACATGAACTTCCCCACACTCAAAACAGAATAATACTGGGATTTACTTAATTTTTTTATGTCGACTGGTTCCATGTAACTGGGTTATGCTGAATTTAATTAATATTGTTTATTTCAGTTTACTTATGTTTTTTACGTGTTATTTCAACGCCATTTAGTTAACATTCTTAATTTTGTCCAATTCAATTAGTTCAATTATTAGTTCAATTATTCTAAAATTAATATCAAACAAAAACCATAACAAGTAATCCAGTTTAATTACAAAATTACAAATGTTATCTAACAAGAAAACCTTTTACAAATCGTATTGGCTAGCCAGAAGATGGTTTAGTTACATCCATGGCATGCCCAAAGTAGATGTTTTTTTTTTTAAATCATTAACACAAGTTTAATTGTAACCTCTAAAAACACTAACATAACACACACTTTTAAATACCAACATTAAACATTAATAAGTCTCTCCATTTTCTCATCTTGTTAAAAATGCATAAAATAGCACTTTATTTAAAGGGGGGGGGGTGAAATGCTGTTTCATGCATACTGAGCTTTTTACACTGTTAAAGACTTGGATTCCCATCCTAAACATAGACAAAGTTTCAAAAACTAATGTTGGACGTTTGATGGAGTATTTCTGTGTCAAAAATACTCCTTCCGGTTTGTCACAAGTTTCGGCGAGTTTTTTTCGAGTATGGGTCTACTTGACGTTAATAGAGCGGAAGGTCCTTGTATGGGCCGTACGGGCTCTTCTCCCGGTAGGGTGCGCGCGCGCGTGACTAGAGCGAGAGAGGAAATGCACGCCCATAAACACTCAGGTGCAGATCCACTCGTCCGTGAACACTTATGTCGGTTATAGTCCGCGCCGAGCTCCACTTCATTCCTCCACTTTGACATTAAACTTACCCACACCACCACACCTGTCTCTAACTTTACCCTTAAACTTACCCACACCACCACACCTGTCTCTAACTTTACCCTTAAACTTACCCACACCACCACACCTGACCCTAACTTTACCCTTAAACTTACCCACACCACCACACCTGTCCCTAACTTTACCCTTAAACTTACCCACACCACCACACCTGACCCTAACTTTACCCTTAAACTTACCCACACCACCACACCTGTCCCTAACTTTACCCTTAAACTGACCCACACCACCACACCTGTCCCTAACTTTACCCTTAAACTTACCCACACCACCACACCTGTCCCTAACTTTACCCTTAAACTTACCCACACCACCACACCTGACCCTAACTTTACCCTTAAACTTACCCACACCACCACACCTGTCTCTAACTTTACCCTTAAACTTACCCACACCACCACACCTGTCCCTAACTTTACCCTTAAACTTACCCACACCACCACACCTGTCTCTAACTTTACCCTTAAACTTACCCACACCACCACACCTGTCTCTAACTTTACCCTTAAACTTAACCACACCACCACACCTGTCCCTAACTTTACCCTTAAACTTACCCACACCACCACACCTGACCCTAACTTTACCCTTAAACTTACCCACACCACCACACCTGTCCCTAACTTTACCCTTAAACTTAACCACACCACCACTGTCCCTAACTTTACCCTTAAACTTACCCACACCACCACACCTGTCCCTAACTTTACCCTTAAACTTAACCACACCACCACTGTCCCTAACTTTACCCTTAAACTGACCCACACCACCACACCTGACCCTAACTTCACCCATAAACTTACCCACACCACCACACCTGACCCTAACTTTACCCATAAACTTACCGATACCACCACACCTGTCCCTAACTTTACCCTTAAACTTACCGATACCACCACACCTGTCTCTAACTTTACCCTTAAACTTACCCACACCACCACACCTGTCTCTAACTTTACCCTTAAACTTACCCACACCACCACACCTGTCCCTAACTTTACCCTTAAACTTACCCACACCACTACACCTGTCCCTAACTTTACCCTTAAACTTAACCACACCACCACACCTGACCCTAACTTTACCCTTAAACTTACCCACACCACCACACCTGTCTCTAACTTTACCCTTAAACTTACCCACACCACTACACCTGTCCCTATCTTTACCCTTAAACTTACCCACACCACCACACCTGACCCTAACTTTACCCTTAAACTTACCCACACCACCACACCTGTCCCTAACTTTACCCTTAAACTTACCCACACCACCACACCTGACCCTAACTTTACCCTTAAACTTACCCACACCACCACACCTGACCCTAACTTTACCCTTAAACTTACCCACACCACTACACCTGTCCCTAACTTTACCCTTAAACTTAACCACACCACCACACCTGACCCTAACTTTACCCTTAAACTTACCCACACCACCACACCTGTCTCTAACTTTACCCTTAAACTTACCCACACCACTACACCTGTCCCTATCTTTACCCTTAAACTTACCCACACCACCACACCTGACCCTAACTTTACCCTTAAACTTACCCACACCACCACACCTGTCCCTAACTTTACCCTTAAACTTACCCACACCACCACACCTGACCCTAACTTTACCCTTAAACTTACCCACACCACCACACCTGACCCTAACTTTACCCTTAAACTTACCCACACCACCACACCTGTCCCTAACTTTACCCTTAAACTTACCCACACCACCACACCTGTCCCTTCAACGCTTCAGCACAGCATTCCGGGAAGGCAGCGCTGCATTTGAACCAATTTGAACCCAGAAATGCTTCAGTCGCATCGCAAAGTGGATCTCCACACTCCAAGAAGAGTGTTTTTGACGGAGCGGTCCCAGCGATAAAGGTTCGGTCCTGCTTTGGAAGCAGCGGTGAGTAAAACTGCTTCAAATGTCTCTGCTGTTGCTTATCGCCGCGTGAGTAAACATCAGTAAACGACACGATCGCGTGCTTCGTCATTCAAACGGTTCCTGTTCTCTGTATAACATTACACTAGTCTGACGTGCAAAACCGTTTTGCTTGCTACTGCTAAGGTTTAGTCGCATACAATAGTGCATAAACCAAATCATGTCCTCATAAACTGAGAGTAAAGACAAATGTTGACAGTACATACCAAAGAGACGGACGTCCTGCTGTTGCTGTTTCTATTTCAGCCTCAGAATGATTCTGGATCATATCTATTAGCTGAGATCGATAGCCATGGGTTTCTCCACGCTTGAGGACGTCACTGCTTTGCGCGTCATTCTTTAGCTCCGCCCACACGATACGCCTCCAGGCGCTTGTTTTTCCCGGAAAGACTCGGTACAGCCCATATTTCTTTTACAAATATAATAAAACTAAAGAATTTTCGGAGATATGAAGGATGCAATACTACTCTATAGGTACTCAAGATTGACATGAGATTGACTGAAACTGAGTGTTTCACCCCCCCTTTAAACATTAACTCTGCGAATTCAGCCCCTTTGCAAAGCATGATGGGAAGTGAAAGTCCTTTTTGTTTGGGTAATTTGATTGAAACATGTTATTTGAAAATAAAAACATCAAGTTGTGTCAAAGAGTAATAGTTTTAAGTCAATATAACACAAAGCAATTACATTTGAGCCAGACACCTGATATAATGGTGTTAAATCAAGAAGAATTACTTAAATAAAGTGAACAGCATCATGCATTCATTTTTGAGTGTGAGCAAACATAATGGCAGCATCCGAAACCTGGAAAATGCTGCCTTTAGAGGACACATTTCAAGGTGGTGAAGCGTCAAGGTACATCCGAATCAGAATACGTACTTTAGCTTGATCTTCATCTGATACATTTTTGAAGGCAGCATAGATGTATCCTTCGCTGCCTTCGATATCCCACAATCCCGCAAGTCAATTTGCATTCCATTCGTTAACAGTTAAAATGTGTGTTTGTTGGTCAGTTTGTGTGTAAACGTGCGTTTTTGACCAACATTTTCCACTTCTGATGTCCTTTCTAGTGATAAATTTCAAATGTAGTAATTAAATATTAATTTAGTTCTCACTAAAGCTTGCTTTATTTTGCTGTAGATCATTAGAGGGTTAGTTCACCCAAAAAAAAATAAAAAATTCTGTCATTATTTACTCACCCTCATGTCGTTCCAAACCCGTAAGACCTCCGTTCATCTTCAGAACACAAGCGAAGATATTTTTGATGAAATCTGAGAGCTCTCAGGCCCCTCCATTAACAGCAAATGAATTAACACTTTCAAGGCCTAGAAAGGTACCTCCATGTGACTCCAGTGGTTCAACATTAATGTTATGAAGCGGCGAGAATACTTTTTGAGTGCAAAAAAACAAACCACAATAAATACTTTATTCAACAATTTTGTTCTGGCCTATGTCAGTCTCCTACAAAGTTTATGTTGTGCTCATGTGAACAGCAGCGGCTGTCGTAGATATTGAAACCGCTGACACTGAACCGAAACCTTTATTATGACAAACTATGCTGCTGTAAACCAACTGAAATAAAGGTTTGGGGTCTGTAAAATGTTTAATGTAAAGCCTCTTATTCTCATCAATCTGCATTCATTTGATCATAAAACAGAAATATTGTAAAACATTATAACAGTTTAAAGAACCGTTTTCTACTGTATGTATTTTTTTAAACATATTAATTATTTTGATGCAAAGCTGCATTTTCAGCATCATTACTCGGGTCTTCAGTGTCACATGATCCTTCAAAAATATGATGATTTGATGCACAAGAAACATGTCTTGTTATTATCAATGTTGAAGACAACCGAATGTGTTTTTTTTTTTTTTGTGGAAACTTTTGTCAAGCACGTTTGCAGGGAAATAGCAGACAGCGGACCAAAGTAGAGAGTGCTTCAGCCCGAGTGGAAATGGCTAGAATAAAATAGTCATTGACTGCTAATGGTCACTCAGCACAACATCATCCACTTCAGCTCTAATATGCATCTGAGAGCTCATTGAGGAGGAAAGGTGAGAGAAATGCAGAACACACCTCATAATGAATTGAATTAGACATGATGGATTGTGTTCCTCCATTGTAAAAGAATGGTCTGCTTTGAGAAGACACGGTGTATCAATATCCTTTCAGACAAACGCTGAGGCTGAGAACGGTGGAGGCGAAGAACGTGGTTTGAGTCAATTCAGAAAATATGCATGTCATACAGCTTTGGTTTGGTCAATCCCAGAAAATCACACCCTGAAAACGGGCAAAGACGGGAAGAATAAGAGAGAAAAATGGAGAGCAAGTCATCACAGAAGAGAGTATGCTGCTGTAAAATATTCATGGTGGTGGGATATTTTAAGACCCCTCTTGTCTGCTGGGATGAGATGAGAATAAATGAAATGAAGTGTCGTCATATTTTCTGTCACACACTATAAATCAAGACCTCCTCTTGAAATGAGCCATACCAAACATTTGTTGAAATTCTGTGTTTATTCTTTATATATATATATATATATATATATATATATATATATATATATATATATATATATATATATATATTGGATGCAGCTCTTGTGGGCTGTTCCCGGTCTGCAGTGGTCAGTCTCTATCAAAAAGTGCTCTAAGGAAGGAACAGTGGAGAACCGGCCACAGGGTCATGGGCGGCCAAGGCTCATTAATGCGCGTGGGGAGCGAAGGCTGGCCCGTGTGGTCCGATCAAACAGACGAGCTACTGGAGCTGAAACTGCTCAAGAAGCTAATGTTGGTTCTGAAAGAAAGGTTTAAGAATGCACAGGGCATTGCAGTTGGTTGGATGGTTTAATCCAATCGAACATATGTGGGATGTGCTGAACAAACAAGTCCGACCACTGGAGGCCCCACCTCACAACTTACAGGACTTAAAAGATCTGCTGCTAACATCTTGGTGCCAGATACCACAGGACACCTTCAGGGGTCTAGTGGAGTCCATGCCTCAACGGGTCAGGGCTGTTTTGGCAGCAAAAGGGGGACCAACACAATATTACACTTAATGGCCAGAGTGTTTTCAGCTGCAGTATCTCTCAGTGGCCGGCAGGGGGCGCGGGGTCCCTAGATGAGGCAGTCATTTATATTTGCAACAGAAAGCAAAGAGTCAATAAAGTAAATCTATTAAGACTTTTTTACATAGATGTTGTGGAAAAACAACAGTACACTTTGCT